>NW_028270170.1:11134190-11496690 GCF_037043375.1 Chiloscyllium plagiosum
AACAATTACATCATATTACAAATAGAAGATAGGCGATGATATGCTCTTTGGGAGATAATGTAGATTGTGATAACTAACACTACCCCCAAACCAAATTAGAATCAGTACCCTGGAACACTCAGCTATTTGCTACCAAGTTATTAACCCGTGTTAATAAATCAGTGGATGGAGAAGAGAGAACATTTGCTGAATTTGACACAGATGTTGCAGTGAACTGAACCAATACACTGGTGGTCAAACTTAGATGAACTAACTCAAACAATGGAACAAATGCTTTCTCTCACAATGGCAAGTTTATATTTTAACTTGAATCATCTTTGAGTTGGGATGTCTACATGTAAACACAAGTCTACTAAAAACTAAGGCATTTTTGGTGGCCATGATCCACAGCTTGGAACCGTGTAAACTGCTTTGCAATCTTACCATGGCTTGCCGAACAAGTTTTGCTGTTTCAGTCCAGGGTCTTGTCTGACTGTACTTTGCATGCAGTTTCTCAAGCAAGGAGTTCATTCTACTCAGTTTCTCAGCTTCTGCAAAAGAATAGAGAAGAAAATAAATAAAACAGTCTTGAGAGAATGTGTCCATTATTTTGTATAATGTTCCCTACAAACAGAGAAAGTTTAGAAAAACAAAGCTTGGTGAGCACTGAGTTCAAGTCTGGATTAGTGGTGCTGGAAGAGCACAGCAGTTCAGGCAGCACCCAAGGAGCTTCGAAATCGACGTTTCGGGCAAAAGCCCTTCATCAGGAATAAAGGCAGTGAGCCTGAAGCATGGAGAGATAAGCGAGAGGAGGGTGATGGTGGGGGGAAAGTAGCATAGAGTACAATGGGTGAGTGGGGGGAGGGGATGAAGATGATAGGTCAGGGAGGAGAGGGTGGAATGGATAGGTGGAAAAGGAGATAGGCAGGTAGGACAAGTCCTACCTTGTTACGGTTGGAGGGGTGGGGTCTGAGGGCGAAGGTGCGGGATGTAGAACACACCAGATGGCCTCCTTCTTTAGAGACCGCAATTTCCCTTTCCACGTGGTGAAAGATGCCCTCCAACGCATCTCGTCTACATCCCGCACCTCCGCCCTCAGACCCCACCCCTCCAACCGTAACAAGGACAGAACGCCCCTGGTGCTCACCTTCCACCCTACCAATCTTCGCATAAACCAAATCATCCGCCGACATTTCCGCCACCTCCAAAAAGACCCCACCACCAGGGATATATTTCCCTCCCCACCCCTTTCCGCCTTCCGCAAAGACCGTTCCCTCCGTGACTACCTGGTCAGGTCAACACCCCCCTACAACCCACCCTCCCATCCTGATAGTTTCGCCTGCCACCGCAGGAACTGTAAAACCTGCGCCCACACCTCCTCCCTCACCACTATTCAAGGCCCTAAAGGAGCCTTCCACATCCATCAAAGTTTTACTTGCACATCCACTAATATCATTTATTGTATCCGTTGCTCCCGATGCGGTCTCCTGTACATTGGAGAGACTGGGCGCCTCCTAGCAGAGCGCTTTAGGGAACATCTCCGGGACACCCGCACCAATCAACCACACCGCCCCGTGGCCCAACATTTCAACTTCCCCTCCCACTCTGCCGAGGACATGGAGGTCCTGAGCCTCCTTCACCGCTGCTCCCTCACCACCAGGAGAAAGAACGCCTCATCTTCCGCCTCGGAACATTTCAACCCCAGGGCATCAATGTGGACTTCAACAGTTTCCTCATTTCCCCTTCTCCCACCTCACCCTAGTTCCAAACTTCCAGCTCAGCACTGTCTCCATGACTTGTCCTACCTGCCTATCTCCTTTTCCACCTATCCACTCCACCCTCTCCTCCCTGACCTATCACCTTCATCCCCTCCCCTATTCACCCATTGTACTCTATGCTACTTTCCCCCCACCACCACCCTCCTCTAGCTTATCTCTCCACGCTTCAGGCTCTCTGCCTTTATTCCTGATGAAGGGCTTTTGCCCGAAACGTCGATTTCGAAGCTCCTTGGATGCTGCCTGAACTGCTGTGCTCTTCCAGCACCACTAATCCAGAATCTGGTTTCCAGCATCTGCAGTCATTGTTTTTACCTTACTGAGTTCAAGTCTCTTCACTATATAATTGAAAAAAATAAATGTTGACCATGACACCAAAAAAATTTATCTTCTCTTCTTTAAATCATATCATAAGGTTTTCTTATCAATCTAATCACAACCTTGGGTTGAACAACTCAAATGAAAGTCAACACCTCTTGTTATTGAATTGCGAGGTTTTGAGCTCAAGTCTTGAAGTTGGTTTGACTCCTTGACTTTTTGACAAAGGCAAATATGCTCCTGGTGAATTAAGCTGGAGGTTAGAGTTAAGCTGCAGGAAGAGGCTGAATATGCTGGGGCTATTTTCCCTGTGGAGGCTGAGGGGTGACCTTATAGAGGTTTACAAAATCATGAGGGCCATGAATATAGTGAATAGACAAGGTCTTCTCCCTGGGGTGGGGGGAGTCCAAAGCTAGAGTGCACAGGTTTAAGGTGGGGAGGGGGGAAGATTCAAGATGGCGGCAACCCAGTAGGTCTGAGCTCTGCCCAGAACCCAGGCAAGGTGGGGTACCTACCTTCCCGTCACTTTTTAAATTGTTAAAAATAGCTTTTTCCCAGCAGGTACAGTCATTTTGCACCAAACTTTAGCAGTTTGGTACATTCTAAAATGACTAACAGTCTAGGATCATGGAGTTTGTCAAACGCTGAGAGAAGATCGACGCTTCGATTGAAGAGACCCGGTCCGGGTGGGAGCCGATCTCAGTCATGCTTGTGCAGCATGATTGAGAGATTGAGAAACTCGGGCAGCGTGTTCGAGGGGCGGAGCAACGGGCCGCAGCCTCCGAGACCACTGCTGAATCTTCCATGGATCAGGTCCAGGATCTGGAATGTTGAGTCCGGGCCTTAGAAGAGCATATCGACAAGTTGTTCGGCCCCGAACAGAGGAGGAAAACCAGCTTGTTGTCTTTTTGGAGCAAAGGCTCCCACAGCTGTTGAAGCTAGAGTCTGAACTGGGCCAGGTGCAGGCTGAGCAGGCCCACCAGGTAGCTGTGCGCAGGCCTGGGTCAATCCAGTGCCCCCACCCGGTCCTAGTGCGACTCCAGCACTACAGGGATAAGCAAATGTCACTGGAGGCCTCCAGAGTTTTGGGGAAGCATCCCCAAGCCATGGTATACAAGGGATCCAAAATAATGCAGTTCCAGGACTTCTCTCCGGTTGTGGTATGCAATAGGAAGGCATTTGATGTGGTAAAGAAGAATCTGAGGGATTTAAATATTCAGTACTCCATGAGATACCTGACAACGTTGCACTTCAGTCATGGAAGGTCTGTGCATAACTTCGGATCGCCGGAAAAAGAGAATTTTTGAATGCTCTCAAATAGACTGACGACCTGAACTATATAGACAATTACTTTATTTTACCCCCTCCTTTTCCTCCTCCTTCCCACTTTCTCTTTTCCATCCTTCCTTCTTTGGACGGGGTTCTTTCTATTAACTCTTATTTATACCTGGTTTGGTTAATCTGGTTGTTTGGGGATGTTTTCGAGTTTTTCCTCAATATTTGCTGGGATTGTAATTTTATATATTTTATTTTATGTTGTTGTTTTGTTAAGAATGCCTAGGTAATAATATGGAGGGTGCAGATTGGTTGCCCACTTTTAATTTCTGTATTATAAGATATTAGTATTTGTTTATCTTACTTTGCAATGTCTGGGCCAAGGGCATGGCTCTAGCCAGAAGGTGTTATGGTGGGATTATTGGATGGTAGGAGTGGCCCTGTGGACAAGGGGGAAAGTCTCCTCTTAATTGTGTCATATGTTAATAATTCTTAGTAATCTTGATTTAGTTGTTTTAAAGTTGTATTTTTAAATTTATGTGAATTGTTTACAGTCTCCACTCAATGCTTTTTGAGTGGGGTTCTTCCTCCTGGGGGTTCTCGGACTTTTCTGAACGATCGTGGTTAGTCATTCATTTAAATGGTGCACCTGGAATGTCAAGGGGAGCCACTCGCCAATTAAAAGAAAAAAGATATTATCAAGTCTAAAAAAAAAGAGAGGGTTATGTAGCCCTTTTAGAGGAGACACATCTAGTTGATAAGGAGCATTTGAAGCTGCAGCGGGAGGATTTGGTCAGGTGTTCTTTCCATCTTTTAGTTCAAAAAGTAGGGGAGTAGCCATTCTTATCCGGAAGAATCTTCCCTACCGAATGCTAAGCCAGATAAAAGATGAGTCCAGACGGTTTATAATACTTAAAGCCCTAATATACGAAGAGCAGTATGAGCTTTTGAATGTATATTGCCCCCCGGCACATCATTTTAAATTCATAACAGATGAGCTCTCCAAGTTGATGGCCGTCGGGGTGCATCACATAATTATAGGGGGAGATTTTAATTGTATTATCGATCCCCAGGCAGACAGGATACCTAGGAGCTCTGCGGGTATATCTCTGAGATCTAGGCAGTTGGCTGATCTGAATAGGGAATTGGGACTGGTAGATGTGTGGAGGTGTTTTCGCCCTGAGAGTAGAGATTTTACTTTTTATTATAACCTACACAAGTGCCACACCAGAATTGATTTTTTTTCGTCTCCTCAACCTTTCTGAATTCAATATTGTCTTGCAAAATAGGGAATATAACTATTTCCGACCACGCAGTAATGTATATGGAGGTCAAGACTAGTGATGACAAGATGGGTTCCCGGCATTGGCGTATGGACCCTCTCCTATTCAAGGATAGTAAGTTCATAGAATATTTCTCGCAGGAATTTCAAACATTCTGGGACAAATCAACTCAGATACAGCCAGTAACCCATCGGTGATGTGGGAGACTGTTAAGGCATATGCGCGCGGTTTGGTTATCTCATACTCTGAGACAAAAGGGAGAATAGCAGTGTCTGCTTGAGGCTCGCCTGAAGGCAACTGAGACAGCATATGCTGATAGGCCATCCATTTCTAAATTACAGAAGATTACAGCCCTCAGGGGTACTTTGAATACCACACTTACTCAAACAGCAAAGAGGGAGATACTATTTGTGAAGCAGAGATTATTTGAGCATGGCGGTAAGCCGGGCGGGTATCTAGCACACCCTGCCAGAAAGAAAAAGGCTCCCTAATCCATAATGTCTATTACAGAAGGTGCTGGTACTCTGACTTGTGATCCTAAAAAGATCAATGCAGCTTTTAGAAAGTTCTACTTCGAGTTATATAACTCGGAGGGCTGTGAGGATAGAGCGAGGAAGATGGAGTTTTTTTAAAGAATCTGTCTCTCTCCGGCTTAACCTCGGAGCAGGTGTCGCTTTTGAATGCCCTCCAGACAACTCAGGAAGTGCAGGAGGCGGTGAGGTAGCTCCAGGGTGGTAAAGTGCCCGGACCAGACAGACTTCAGGCTGAGTTCTATAAAGAGTTTATAGACGAATTGGCCGGACCACTTATAGATGTGTATAACTATTCACATAGTCAGGGTAGTCTCCTGACCTCTCTGAGAGAAGCAAAATATCTCTCTCATTCTTAAGAAAGGAAAAGCCCTAGATGACTGGAGAGGGTTTTACCATTTTTAATAAAAAAGGATCAAACGGGGTTTACTAAGGGTCACAGATCTACTAATAATATCAGAAGAGTGTTAAACATGGTATAGGTTTGCCAGCATTTGACCAGGTGGAAGGCCATATCTTTTTCATACAATGGAATGGTTTGGCATTGGAGAGGTTTTTACCAAGTGGGTCACAGTATTATATAATGACCCGAAAGCAGCAGTGATTACCAACAGCATAAGGTCAGATAGCTTTAGTGTTGGTAGAGGTTGTCATCAAGGATGCCCTCTCTTGCCACTACTATTTACACTAGTGATTGAACCGCTGGCGGAAGCTATCCGGACTGACCCTAATATAACGGCCCTGGAGGTAGGATCAAGTAAACATAAAATCACTCCTTATGCGGACGACGTCCTTCTTTCCTTAAATGATCCATCGACATCTGTGCCCCGCTTAATTCAAGTGGTTAATTTGGTTGGTATGTTCGCAGGTTACAAAATTAACTTTACAAAATCAGAGGCTATGCGGATGGATCCCGCTTCCCGTTTCGGTGGTCACTAGGAGGTTTTCTCTATTTTGGTATTTTTATTATCCCGGTATTTGCTCAGCTATATAAAGCTAATTATACGCATTTATTAGAGAAAATAAGGCAGGACCCAAATGCTGGAAAGATTCCCGATATCCTGGCTAGGATGAATAGTCTCCTTTGCCTATTATACCCTATGAGAATGCTTCCTTTGATGTTGCCGAGATAGGCGCTGCGTAAGCTTGATGGTTGGTTCGGCTCTTTTATTTGGAATCATAGACGGCCCCTTATTAAATTAGATAAGTTGCAGCTCCCACAAGTAAGGGGACGTCTAGATTTTCCGGATTTCAGAACGAACCAACTGAGTTCCCTGTTATCATATGTGGCTGATTGATTGTGGATCACGAGCAACCCAATTTGGCTGGATACTGAGGCTTGCCAAGCAAAATGCACCCTCATCAATCTATATTTATGGATAAGATGAGAATTATTACGGATCATTGTAAAAACCCGATTGTACTAAACACAATCGAGGCTTGGAGGATGAAGTGACAGGGTGAGGGTAATTTACAAAAACCTCCCCATTTACTCCTATAGTGGGAACACTGGGATTTCAGCCAGGCTTGACAGATGCTGGGTTTAAAATCTGGGAGTCCAGAAGCAGCTCCTGCTTGGGAGATCTGTTCGATATGGAGGTCATGATGTCCGTCGAACAGTTGTGTCAGAAGTTCAGATTGTTTGGCAAGGACCTTTTTCGATATTTTCAAGTATGAGACTTCGTATAAAAAGACCATATTGATGACTAATGCGAGGTGCACCTTCGGTCATTATTCTCTACCACCGGCTAGTAATAAGGTATCAAAGGACATGGAATGGTTATATAAAACCTGGACTCAAGAATTAGGGATGGAAATCTCCTTAGAGATGTGGGAGGATATCTGAGAAAGTGCCAGGAAGATCTCTATCTGTAATAGGACACAAGCTATTCAATTGAAGATACTGCATAGGGCTCATATGGCACCAGAACGGCTTGCAAAGTTCAAGGCAGGAGCATCCCCAATGTGCCCTAAATGTAAAATAGAAGTTGTTACTCTCACCCATTGTTTGTGGATATACTATAAGGTTTGTAGATATTGGGACAGTGTAGCGTATGCCTTGG
This sequence comes from Chiloscyllium plagiosum, assembly GCF_037043375.1. NCBI lineage: Eukaryota > Metazoa > Chordata > Chondrichthyes > Orectolobiformes > Hemiscylliidae > Chiloscyllium > Chiloscyllium plagiosum. The sequence continues at coordinate 11,141,414 of NW_028270170.1, forward strand.
CAAAGATTTTGGAACTGGAGATTGGGTTGGACCCGATGTCTCTCCTTTTGGGCTTGCCAAATCTTCCTTCTCTAGATGCATACGGCAATAAACTGTTCACTATCCTCTCCTTCTATGCGAGGAAAGGCATTTTACTAAGTTGGGTATCGAAACGTCCCCCAGGACTTTCGCATTAGCATAGAATAGTTATGGAATATATTCCCTTGGACTTCCTTACGAATATGTTGCACCAAAAAAATTGAATTATTTTATAGAACATGACGGTCCTTTTTGAACTACACCGATGCAGATCTATCAGCCACACTGTTTAAGGCCTTTGTTTAGCTGTGAGGATGATGTTTGTTGGTTTGGGGGCTCCTGGGAGGAAGAATACCGTATAAATATGGGTTTTGTTATCACTTGATATAATTTTATTTTGAATGCTTAGTTATTTATTTACCTTCTTTTATTTCTTTAGTTTGTTATTAGTTATGTATTATACTGTGTCTTTTTTACATATAGAGCCTTCTTTCTTGTACCTTATTTTGTGTTTTGGTAGTTTGTAGAGTAGATTAGTAGTTAGTTTTCTTAATTTTATATTGATGCTGTTATTATACTGTAAAATGATTACACTATTTTGTATTAATTTTGTAAAAACAACTCAAAAACCTTTTTCTTTTCAATAAAAATATTTACAAAAAAAGGTGAGAGGGATTTAAAAGAGACCCAAAGAGCAACATTTTCACAGAGTGGATGCTGCATGTATGGAATATGCTGCCAAAGGAAGTGGTGGAGGCTGGTACAATCACAGCATTTAGATTAGATTAGATTAGATTACATACAGTGTGGAAACAGGCCCTTCGGCCCAACAAGTCCACACCGCCCCGCCGAAGCGCAACCCACCCATACCCCTACATTTACCCCTTACCAAACACTACGGGCAATTTAGCATGGCCAATTCACCTGACCTGCACATCTTTGGACTGTGGGAGGAAACCGGAGCACCTGGAGGAAACCCATTTAAAAGACATCTGGATGGGTACATGAAAAGAAAGGGTTTAGAGGGATCTGGGCCAAATGCTGGCAAATGGGACTAGATTTATTTAGGATACCTAGTGGGCAAGGATGTTTTAGACTGAAGATCGTGAACTCTTATGGTCATTTGGAAATTCTCATCCCTTTTACTCTCAACTCAAAACATCTTTCCTGAGTTTTATTTATCAGGTTCCATTCTTAAAGTTTAAAAAAAATGTTCCATCACATTGTTGCTGCTTTTATTTCCTCATCAAGATCCGATTTGTGGAAATATCTCCCAGGGAGAAACAGCAACAAACAAATCCTCGTGCTGTTTTTGTTTTACATGAGTAAACTGAAAATTCAGGAGGAAATGCTGCAGTGCACAGCTGCTAACAACTTATGAAGGGAATAAGGGATTTAAACAAAGAAGCTTCAGCCTTTTGGGATTTTCATCTGTGTTAAAATCTCATTCTCCAAGGAGAAGAATGATAACATTTAGAGTGCTCTATGATCCATGGTGTTGAATTGTAGTCACAATTAGTAACACTCCCCATAAATGCTGGAATAAATAGCATATCGACACAGTCCACCCTGCCCCTTTGTGAAAACTTGCTTGAGGAAGTTAGAACATCAGTTTCTGAAAAACAGTCTGGAATCATGCAGAGCAAATATTCATAATTTGATCCTTCTGATCTCAAATGAAGTGTCAGCAAAGTAAATGAGTAGTCCACAGGCATTTTGATATGCACTATCAGGATTATAGTCAGGATGTAGATTATTAAAGATTTGATGAGTTAATTGAAACTTTCAACTTGAAGTTGGTAGTGACTTGGGGTCTATAATTTGAACCCAAACTTATTTAGTCATAGCAACCTACTCTAGAAGTTTAATACTGAAAACATTTAATTATGATTATATTTTAGTTGCATCTAACCAAGTGGATTTGATACATATAATGCTGACACTTACCTCAAGTTCAGACTATTCTGAGGTAACTTTGCAAACATAGACTTACAAGTGTCAAATTATTCTCAGGGGAGGAAGTTTTTACGCTGGCTGCTAAACCAGCGTAACTGGATTTCACCATAATATTTAATAACGAACAGCAGCTATTTCAAAACTGAAAGAACTGCAGGTGCTGTAAATCAGAAATAAAAACAGAAGTTGCTGGAAAAGCTCAGCAGCACTGGCAGCATCTGTGAAGAGAAACCAAAGTTAACGTTTTGGGTCCGTTGACCCTTCCTCATCAGGGTTCTGCTGAGCATTTCCAGCAACTTCTGTTTTGTAGCAGCTAATTCAAATTGTTTTGTTTATCATTTATTTGAAAGCACAACAACATTGTTACTTCCTTGGAAGATTAAAATAATTTGGCATGTCCACAAGAACTCTTACTAATTTTTATAGATACATCACAGAAAGGATCCTAACTGGATGTATCACAGCATTTTATGGCAACCTTGCTCTTCATGGATGGGTTGGACCGAAGGGTCTGTTTCCATGCTATACATCTCTATGACTCTAAGACTGTCAGAAACTACAGAGTCGTGAACACAGCCCAGTCCATCACATAAACCAGCCTTCTGTCCATTGACTCCATTATATTTCCCGCTGCCTTGAGAAAGCAACCACCATAATCAAAGTCTCTTCTTGTCCCAGTTATACTCTCTTCCACCCTCGTCCATTGGGCTGAAGATCTCAAAGTTTGAGTACACATACGAACAGATTCAAGAACAGCTTCCTCCCTGCCGTTATCAAACATTTGAATGGACCTCTCAAATGTTAATTCTGCTCTCGTTGCACCTTCTCCATGGCCGTACCACTCTATTCTGCTATTTGATGCACTTTGTATGGTATGATCTGCCTGTGTTGTATGCAAACCAGCAGTTTTCATTGTACTTCAGTACATGTAACAACAATAAATCAAATTCAAACTCTTTGGAAGATAATGTTGCATAATTAACTTGTACTCTTAACTGATGATAAAATTTATACCAGGATGGCAAAAGTGCTATTCTGCAACCAGATTCATGAAATAAGAACACTTCCCTTTCACTTCATCCCTTATCATGTTTCTGCATTAGCCAGGTTTAGATTAGATTAGATTACAGTGTGGAAACAGGCCCTTCGGCCCAACAAGTCCACACCGACCCGCCGAAGCGAAACCCACCCATACCCCTACATTTACCCCTTACCTGACACTACGGGCAATTTAGTACGGCCAATTCACCTGACCCTGCACATCTTTGGACTGTGGGAGGAAACCGGAGCACCCGGAGGAAACCCACGCAGACACGGGGAGAACGTGCAAACTCCACACAGTCAGTCGCCTGAGGCGGGAATTGAACCCGGGTCTCTGGCTCTGTGAGGCAGCAGTGCTAACCACTGTGCCACCGTGCCGCCCACTATAACTATGGGGAAGTTATTGTTTACAACATCCCACCACTAAGTAGCACTGTATTCTAAAACACATAGCTGACATGCACTACAAAAGTGGCAATAAAACATTTTCAAGTCAACAAAAAAATCCATCACTAAATAATGTCATTTGATTGTCGGCAACGCCTTGCATTATAATTGAACAAAATAATTGGAATTTATACAATGGCACAAATCCTCAGAATATTACAAAGCACTTCACAATCAACAGGTTGCTTATGAAGTAAAAAGTCTGGACTTCTCTTTTAATTTTATACATAAACAACAATGAGACTATTAAGCAATTAATTAGTGGTGGTTGGATTGCAAATCCTGGCCATGATACCAGAAGAATTTGCTTCTTCTTTGGTTAGACAGGGCATTTTGCCAACTTAAAACACACAAACCTCAGTTGAAAAGAAAATTGGCACCACCAACTATGCAGCATTTGCTCATTAATACATTGAGAGATTACATGCTCAAGTCCTGAACTAGGGCTGAACCCTTTGACTTTCTGACAAAGACAGATGCATTAACCCAGTTAGTAAATTTAAATACATGTTTGGTCTCTCTCAACTTTCGACAATTAATAGTTTGGGAATGGAATTCTCTGCACAAACAACAGTATATTGTACTTTTGATGCCAAGATCAATCCAAGGTACCAATCTAAGATCATATAACTTCAGACTGCTATCTGCCAGCAGTGATAGACATACCAGTTGTAAAACTGTAGTTCTAATTTAACAATATTGTAATCACATTATCTCCTTCCAACATGAAGAAGAATTTGCTATTAAGAATACATCATCAGTATATTTTCACTTTAAACTCACAATGGAAATTGGCTGCTATTAAGACTGTTTTTCTTTAATATTTTCCTAAAATTTTCTTCTAAAATGCTTTGATTTGGTTGCTCTCTGTGCCTTTTCCATTAACGGTATTCAACATGCATCTGGTCTCTCTGAGCCCAGAACAGACAGCAATTTAGTAGCTTTTTCTACCTCTTAGTAGGTGGTGAGATCCAAGAATAATCAATGATCACTTCTTTATGTAATGTATTCAAACAGAAACAACAATGGAGATAAACACACAACCCCACCAATTTCGAGGTCAAACAGCTAGCCATCTTTTTACTCCTTCAATAGTATGCAGTCTCTCATTTTTAAATTTCCCAATTAAAAACCTCTTAGTCTAGTAACAGCGTAAGTCTCCTCTGTATGATCTCACATCATTTTTGTAATGCAGTGAGGAGAGCTGAACATAGTATTGTAACCACAGTTCCAAAGGCAAGCCAGACTGTACTTCAAACGTGAACTCTTTATCTCTCTCCACAGACGCAGCCAGAACTGTGAGAATTCTACAGTTCTTGCTCTTTTTATTTCAGATCTCCAGCATCCACAGTAATTTGCTTTTATTTTATACAAACTTGTCATAACTTCTCAGCTCTTATATTTTTACTAAACTTGTTCCTACCTTCAGGGATCTGTAGATATACACTTCAAGATTCCTCTGTTATTTCTCAGAAACCTATCATTTAAAGTTTACCCTCCCAATATGCATTACCCCGGCTTCTCTGAAATGACTCCTATTTGCCACTTTTCTGAAAAGATAGCCAATCCACGCATATTGTCATGCAGTCAACCTTCTTCACTATCATGCTACCTATGCAAGCGTAAATCCTTGCTACATATCACAACAAGGAAACAACCTTGTACCGAGTCTTAAAAAACCCAATAGAAACACACTTCCAATTACAAATGCACCAATTTTCTTTTAGCAAAGAGATCATAAACAAAGTAAAAGAATTGGCGTAAGGATTAGAGAGGGGTGGAGAAGAAATCTTTACACGCTGAGAGTAGTGGGAGTCTACAACTCTGTGCCTAAAAAGATGTTACCCAATAAAAACCTTATTATGTTTATAAAGTACTTGGATGTGTAGTTGAAGTGCAGTAACATTGAGGCTGTGGACCAAGAGCTAGAAAAAAGGGATTAGGTTAATTAGCTCTTTTTCAGTCAGAGATATGATGGGTTGAGAATCTCCTTATTTGCCACAAGGCTATGATTTTATGCCCTAATCAAATCAACATGAAAGTGACTACTTCTAATCTCCACAATACACATGATGGAGTTTCAGTTTCCATTTTCTATACGCTTATCTGCAGCCTCACCTGGTTCCATCATTTACTTGTTACATCCGTAAGTGTTATTAACGAAACAAACTAACTTGATTTATCTAGGAAGCAGCACAACTGTAAATAACATCACTCACACTAGTCTGAAATGAACAGTGGCTCTCATTTACAAATAAAGCGCAATTGCCCTCAATGATTTTTAAAGAGCCTCATGACGGAGGTGGTCAGAGATGACTTGAAAACTTTTCGTCAAAGATTAAGTGGTGATGTGTCAATTATTACAGCGATCATGTAGACTTGAACTGTTGAAACATCAACAAATATAATTTTGATGGAAAAGACTGCGTCCAGACAGACAGAGTATCATGTTACCTCCTTACTAGTGGTACAACTCAACCAACACCAATTATGATTTGGAGATGCCGGTGTTGGACTGGGGTGTACAAAGATAAAAATCACACAACACCAGGTTATAGTCCAACAGGACACAATTCTAAGACACAGAATTTATAGCAAAAGTTTTTTATAAATTCTGTGTCTTACAATTGTGTCCTCCACAACTACCCGATGAAGGAGCGGTGCTCTGAAAGCTAGTGCTTCAAATTAAACCTGTTGGACTATAACCTGGCGTTGTGTGATTTTTATCCTAATCCCAATTACGTCTCCATTTATTGATTTTATCCAACAGGATCTAGGGTGCTATTAAGAGATCACCCATTCAGGTTTATAAACACAACTGTTTAAGTAGAATTTGAGCCTGCTGTCATACAAGGGAGCGGATGAAGAGGATAATAAAATCTCTCAGGTAAAAGGGAATACTGCAGATGCTGGAAACCAGAGTCTACATTACAGTGGTGCTGGAAAAGCACAGCAGGTCAAGCAGCATCCGAGGAGCAGGAAAATTCTTGGATGCTCCTGACCTGCTGTGCTTTTCCAGCAAAGCTCTAATCTAGACTAATAAGATCTCCCTGAAAATGTGTTGCCCTTTCCTGAAGAAGGGCTTATGCCCAAAACATCGATTGTCCTGTTCCTTGGATGCTGCCTGACCTGCTGCGCTTTTCCAGCAACACATTTTCAGCTCTGATCTCCAGCATCTGCAGACCTCACTTTCTCCTCCTAATAAGATCTCCCACCAGGGCATGAGAGCTTCTGCAGGTGAAGGATTTTCATTATTTCATCTCATTTAGCGATTGCTTTCAGGCTCAGTAAAGGGACAAGCAGGAGGCTGGAGGAACACAGCAAACCAGGCAGCATCAGGAGGTGGAGAAATCAATGTTTCAAGTGTAATCTTCTGCAGCAAAGGGGCAGGCCATCAAGGCCTCTGTTATGCTTCCAGACCCCTACCTCTTGGGCCTGATGCCCACCATCAGGTTCCTATCCTTCTGGTCCACTACCCAACCTCAGGCCCCTAACTCTCGGATCAGACGCTCACTCTCAGGGCCCTACCCTTCGAATCAGATGTTCCAACCTCAGGCCCTTAGTTCAAATCCCCACCCTCAGGCTCCTATTCCCTACCGCCGCCCCCTCCAGGGCCAATGCACACTCTCAGGCCCTTAGCCCCCCGTGGACCGATGCCCACCCTCAGGCCTCGGATCACCCGGTCGGTCTCTGCTGCCCTTGCCCCCCCCCCCGTGGACCTGCCCCTCCCCCGCCTTCATTTACCTGTCGCCTCTTCTTTGCTCCGCTCGGCGTGTGGCGGCTGCGGCTGGGGCTGCGGCCCGGCGGATGTGTCGGCGGAGCCGCTGTGGCTGTAAGACACCGAGACGGGATACCCCTGCAGCGCCGCCATCTTCCCGTTCCTCCCCTTCGCACGGCCCCGCCGCGCGGATTAACGTCGTCACTTCCGACGCAGCCATCTAGACGTCACAGAGCTGTCACAGCGCCCCGCAGAGGCGGTCTGGGGGGAGTACACGCAGACTGCAGTGTTGCCCCAAAATTGGATCAGATTGTGCAGAAGCTCCCTCTCTTGTTGAATTTATGGCTCTTTCTTATTGCATTGTCCCTCACCTGATTGTTTCCTTTCCTGATGAAGGGCTTTTGCCCGAAAGGTCGATTTTCCTGCTCCTTGCATGCTGCCTGTTCTTTTCCAGCACCACACTCTAATGTAGACTCAGTTTCCTCATTGCGGCATGGCTCCTTGGGCATCAGCCACCCTTTGGTCAAGATGCCAGCAGAAGTATTGCTCGGTACTACATTAAACCAAGTTTACGGAAAGTGGCCCTTCAACCCATCATCTCTGTGTCGGTCCATGTAGTTGGACCGTTCCTTATCACTGAGAACTTTGCAAAGAAAATATCTTTGACCACAAACCCTTCAGGCAGTGGTCAGCACTTGGCATCCTCGAGACCTTGCAGGAAAAAAAGAGGGTGATCCTGTCAAGTGGTTCCCTGAGCAGATTGTCAAAGTCTTTTGGAAAAATGCCTCATCGCCAGAACTTTCTATCAAGCACCAGGACATCGCTTTGCTGGTGGTGAGAAGGCCACTAACTCTGAGATACTTCATGCTCAGACTCTCTGCACTGTCGCAACTGCAGTTCATGTGTTGTCAGTGCACCCATGATGACATTAGAGAGGGAATTCCAGGATTTGCATGATGAATGAACTACAACAGATACATCTTTTTCATTCATTCATGGATGTGGGCATTGCCAGTCACTAACTATCCTTAAGAAGATGGTTGTGAGCTGCTGTCTTGAAGGAAGTTAAAAATCACACAATACCAGGTTATAGTCCAAGAGGCTTAGAGTCATAGAGGTATATAGCACGGAAACGGACCCTTTGGTCCAACTCATCCATGCCAACCAGATATTCCAATCCAATCAGCTTGTTTTGAAGTACTGACTTTCGGAGGACTGTTCCTTCATCTTGATAAAGGAACAGCACTCCAAAAGCTAGTACATCTAAATAAACCTGTTGGACTGTAATCTGGTGTTGTATGATTTTTAACTTCTTGAAGGAATGCAGTCTTTGGGATGTAGGGTCAGCCACAGTGTTATTAGAGAGCGAGAGGTCCAGCAACAGTGAAGGAATAGCATTTCGTTCCAAGTCAGAATATTGTATGGCTTGGAGAGGAACTTGAAGGTAGAGGATTTCCCATGCATCTATTGATTGATTCATTGATTTATGGTGAGTTATTCTAAAGTACAGTGACAAGCTTTGTTTATGAGCTTTTCTACCTGTAGATCATAGTGAGCAAGGATATTACAGATCATAGGGTATAAAATACTTAGATAGAGGCATACAGGTTATGTTGCACAGGCAACGCACTACACAAGATCAACGTTAGCAAGATCAGCATTATCTGAAGTTACAGAGTCCATTCATAAGTCTAATAATGGCTGGGAAGAAACTGTTCCTGACCTGCAGTTGCATGTGTTCAGGCTTCAGTATCTCCTGCCTGTTGGAAGAAGTTGTAGGAGAACATTATGGAGATGGGAGCGATCTTTGATGATGTTAGGAGAAAGTGAGGACTGCAGATGTTGGAGATCACAGTCACAAAATGTGGTGCTGGAAAAGCACAGCCAGTCAGGCAGCATCTAAGGAGCAGGAGTTGACATTTCAAGCATAAACCTTCATCAGAAAAGCCAGTCCCTAGAATGAGGAGACTTTCTGGATCTCTTGTTTATAGCAATCAGTCAGGGCACCATGATCGGCCCAGGTTATAAGCCCCAATCAAGGAGCTCATAGTCAATGAGATCCATCTGGCCTTCATTCTAATCACTATGATCCTCAACTCCACTTTCCTGCCTTTTCCCCACAATTCTTGATTCCCTCACTGATTAAGAACCTACCTCAGCCTTGAATGTATTTGATGGCCCAGCCTCAATAACCCTCTCTGGTAAAGGATTCCACAGATTCACTCCCTTCTGAGTGAAGATATTCATTTTTGTTTTACACATGTGACCCCTTATTCTGAGATTATGCTCTCTGGTGCTAGACTCTCCCACAGGAGCAAAGCAGACCCTCCATGAAACAGATAATCCTGACCACGGTCTGTACAACGGGGAGATGGTGTGGCTGGTGTGGAAAACTTACCCTCTCCTGCTCTCTATGTAACAGTGCAAACTTCTTGTAGAAAATTCAGACAGGGAAAGAATGGTTTCAGCAGGAAAGTAAACTGTTAGTTGCATGTGACACTAACACAGTCCATTGTTTCTGCATCAATGTACAATTCTAAATCAAATCATATTTTACATTTATTGATATTTAGAATCATGTTTCAAGGGTCAACCAAGGAAATTGTGAATGAGATTGACCCTGATGGCAGATGGATTCCTGCATCAAGCTTGGCTCAATCTCACTGTGAACCACTTAATCTCGTCCTGACAAAAAAAGGCATTCATTCCCTTTTGCTGTGACAAATTCATATCAATGCCTATCATTCTGACTGACATACTGCAGGACAGCAAAAACTTAGATATTGGTAACTTGTTCTTTTTATTTCAATTTGACTGTCTCAGCCTGGGTTCTCTCGCTGATTGGGGTGGGGGTGGGGGGGTTGGGGGAGGTGGGGGGGGCAAGGGGGGGGGGGATGGTGGGGAGGTATTTGGATTCTACACCTTGATCACATTGGACCAGGAGCTCTCTCTCTTTCTCACTCAGTTTCAGATGAGTCATTGAGCCAATGTGGTAGTGTCACATCTCTGAGCTATCACCCCCAGCTCACCATCTAATTTTCACTCCAGGCCTATAGCTCTCTGAGTCCCATGCATGACAGAAATTTCCAGAACTAGAAGTCAATGCAGTGATTGGTGTACAGATGCGAATTGCTGTGAGTGAAACAGATGTGCAGTTTAGAGGGAACTTTAATCATCACGATGGCAAATAATAGCTCTTTTACTAAATCTCTTTTCATTCTTTCTGAAGGATTTATCTAATTCTGTCAATGTAAATTAATGTGGCAGAATGGAACATCATCTCATTTTCCTGTAACAAAACAGAACTGTAGATGCTGGAGATCTGAAACAAACAAAAACAGAAATTGCTAGAGAATCTCAGCAGGTCTGGCAGCATTTGTGGAGAGAAAACAGTTAATGTTTAAAGTCCAGTGATCATTATTCAGTACTAAAAGCAACAGGGAAAAGGTAGTATTTATACTGATGATGGGAAAGGGGGTGGGGGAGCGGTGGAAAGAAGTAGAGAAGCTAGTAAATGATAATGGAGGTTGAATAGTTGACAACAGGTTGGCTGTGCTGAAAGCAACCCATTATCAATACTGTCTCACAGCACCAGGGACTAGGACTCGATTCTACCTTCGGGTGACTATATGTGTGGAGTTTGCACATTCTCCCTGTGTCTGTGTGAGCTTCCTCTGGGTGCTCCAGTTTCCTCCGTCAATCCACAGATGAGTAGGATGGGTGGATTTGCCATGCTAACTTGTACATAGTGTCCAGTGATGTGCAGGCTAGCCATGGGAAATGTAAGGATAGGGTCAGGCGTATGGGTCTTTGTGAGATGCTGTTAGGAGAGGTGGAAATGATGGACTGCTTCCACAGTGTAAGAATTCTCTGATTCTACCTGGGGTATGGGGTTAGGTTCACCTTCTGAAAGTTTTAACTAAATGTGGAGTCCTGAAAGCTGGAAGGTGCATAAGCAGAAGATGAGGTGGTGTTCCTCCAGGTTGCATTGAGCTTCGCTGGAGCATTGCAGTGGGTCAGAGGCAGAATTGTTAGGAATGGGAACCCAGTGGTTTGTTGAAATGGTAGGCAACAGGAAACTCAGGGTCATTTTTGCGAACAGGATGTAGGTGTTCTGCAAAGTGATCACCCAGTGTGTGTTTCGACTCCCCAGTGTAGAGAAGAGAACATTGTGAGCAGCGAATACAGGAGACTACATTGAGTGAAGTGTGTAGTGATTGTTACAAGGACAACCAGGTGGACCTCATAGAATATGAGTTCTCAGATTGGGGCTGTCAATCTAGTCCAGTCAGGGAGCCCTGGTTGACAGATGTAAACAGGAGTGTAAGATATCCTATCACTCTGACTCTGAGGAAGCTAAATCAGTGTAAAAGACTTTGTTCCTTCACTATAACCTTTGCCATTCACTTTATTTTCATTTCATGACCCTTTTGTTCCATAATCTCTGACATCATCTAAACTTTCCCTGTGGCTGCATCTGCCACCCACTCCATCCCAACCTGCCCAACAGCATTAAGTACCTTATCTTCCCACCTTGCTTCAGATCCCAAGGAGAGTCAAATTGGATTCAAAGGTTTGACTCTCTTTCTGACTTCACAGACACTGCCAGACCTGCATTTTCAGTTTTTAATACAAATGCTTAAATTTGTTTGTTTATCCATGCCATTGGAATCCTTAAGTGCCCATCAAAAATCCTTCCCAAAGTAGTTTCCAATGTTTTAGGTAAGATGAGCTAAGTTTTACATTACTGTCTAAAGTCAAAATGCCTCTATCAAATCAATTCTTTCTATTTTATTCTCATTTTACAACAGCCTTCCTGAAATGGTGACACCATGATGGGGAATGTTTGATGGTGTTTCCCAGTTCCAGACCCAAGAGGCAATCTCTAGGGATGAGTGACAATGAGTGTTGGTTGAGATGCCATAACCTTTGGTCCAATCCTGTCCATACCCAGCGTCCATATAGACATAATACAGGGAGAGAAAGTGCGAAAGAGAGAGGGAGAGAAGTAATATTTATGATAGAATTATTTTGTTTTTATAGGATTGAAATCCTCAACCTTGACCAAATATGTTGATGGTTATAGCTCTCCAATGGGTGAAGAAGGAGCTTGTGTTCCAGAAAGCAAATCAGGTACCATGTCTGTAATAGAAATGATAAAGCAAGCCATCTCTAAAAAGCAACTAGATGAAAATATCCAAGGCAGGTACATATTTCTCAACTAAACTGACTCACCAATCATGAAGAATGTATCCTGCAGACAAAGGCTATTTTGCCACATGAGCCAATGTATTGTATCTCTGTAAGATACCGAGCATCAGATAGCTAATGACAGCTCTTACCAGAGTAATATTGTGGATAATATATCAAATTTTTCATTCATGCATTTGTCCTCATAAAGCAAAGTGACAGGTTTTATAATCGTCAATGGAACAATACTTTATACTTGGTTTCTGTACTTAATGATGTGCCTTACTTTGTAGACTTTGTGATAAGCAATATTTTGAAAGATTGCTATCCCAAAATAAATTAATTTGTTGATTCAGTTTTGCATTTACTTCTCTGAATCTCCATATAAGGCAGTGTACTCAATACTGTTGTGACTATTCCATGATCTTGCACACTTTTTTAATGAAAAGAAAACACTGTTCATACTTGGTGTTAAAAACGCTGGACTCAGGATTAGGCAGGGAATTATGCAGTTGATATCACTGACATTGTTCATTTTATGCCAAAGTGAAAGGGGAAGTCCTTAAGAAATTGATGTCCTTTTTCTCTTTATTCTCTTTCCAGGAAAATAGACAGAGGGCACAGCATTGTGAAACAACTGAAGGAAATTTTCAATTATGTCATCAAGGAAGTGATCAAGACCTAGGATCCATATTATCTCATGAAAACAAACAGGGAACGTTCAGGGATGAGTTTCCTATTTCAGATTATCAAGGGGAGTATTACTGTATCTGTAGTGATTTTAGTGAGGTAAGCCAGAATATGAGTTACCTGACTGGGGCTGTTAGCCTGGTCCAGTCGGAGAGCCCTGGCTGACGATATAAACAGGAGTGTCAGGGGTTCGGTTCACTCTGAGAGCTGGCTGTGAGGAAGCTGGATCAGTGTCAAGTACTCACCATGTGTAAATAAAGGGCGACTTGGTTTTGGGATGGAGTTATTACAGTACCCTAGTGTAAATCTGTAGCCAATATGTGCGTGATATTAATTGCTGTGTATTGGCTCACAATGAGATTGAGACATGAATTCGTAGTTAAATAAAAATCTGGTAACAGTAATAGTGGTAATGAAATTACTGAAACATTATGAAAAATCCATGTGGTACAGTAATACCATTCAGCGATAGTAATTGCTTTATTTATTTATAAGACGTCATTGACAAATCACATGACCATGTGTAACAGAGATTTGCTGCAGTTACATATTACAGGGATAGCTCTGACTTTGGCACATTCACTTATTTCTTCACTCAAGAAAGCCTTGCAATTGATTCCTTACTTCTGAATGAGTGAACTGCATTCTAATGGAAATATAATGTAGTGATGTGCCATAAAAAGGAGTCCTCTGAGACGACGGCAACTCTCACTTTTTGTTTCATGGTGAATCCAATTTATCGTTTGATATGTTATAGATAAAATAAATAAATGTACAGAAATTTGATTTGCAATAGAACTTGGTTTTCTCCACTCTGTTAATAATTATAAGCTTTATTTCAAATTTCACAGCCCCCTATCATTCCAATGAGCTTTGATAGTTAATTCTGCCTGTGTTACTTGTGATCTTGCATCCTTAAGAGTCAAGCAACACGGTTTGTCATCTGTCTTGCTTAACAGTGTGAAAGTGGCATTAGAAGATAGTTTGCAAGAATTCTAGAATACTTACTTTCGCCATACCCCTCCAGACCCTTCCTACTCATATACCCATCCAAATGCCTTTTGAGTGTGATATCTTTGAATTCTTGATGAATTTGTTCAATTTGCTTGATCTTTTGAGACACTGAGAATGAAAAGCAAAGCTGCAGTGAGAGTCATTCAGCTGAACCGTTTCAAATCCATTACGTCTCCTCTTTCCTTTGCCAAAAAGATTCAGATCATTTGTTTACTCCTGTGTTCTGGATTAACTATTTAAATCAAGTTGAATAATCTGAAGGGAAGACTTTCAGCCTATTTTATGAACACTTCAGAAAGGTGTATATAAAACTGGATATACAGATCAAAGTGACTGGTCTCAGTCATTTTGATGACTTGTTAATTTCAGCTCAGCCTTTTATTGATTGTCTCATGAAGCATGGCTCAACCAGGTCAGCTGATAACAGTGGCTGTCGAAAGTCAGTGTTTTACCTTTTATAACAAACATTTCAGTCCACAATAGGCCTCAGGTATTAGATCAGTGGTGCTGGAAGAGCACAGCAACGAGCAGCGAAATCGACGTTTCGGGCAAAAGCCCTTCATCAGGAATAAAGGCAGAGAGCCTTTATTCCTCTCTGCCTTTATTCCTGATGAAGGGCTTTTGCCCGAAACGTCGATTTCGCACTCGTTGGATGCTGCCTGAATTGCTGTGCTCTTCCAGCACCACTGATCCAGAATCTGGTTTCCAGCATCTGCAGTTATTGTTTTACCTCCCAGGTATTAGATGCTGATGATGGATGTCAAACAATGATAGTCCATTTTTATCACTGTGATACTTTAACAGGTTTTATGAACTTGAAAAGAAGTTGATAGAATTTGCATAATACAACAGGAGAAGACATGACTGCGAGAAGCAGTAGTCTATCTACAAATAAGGATAGCAAACATACCATCAGGATGTGGAGGAGTTTCTTCTCTCAGAGAGTAATGAATCTGGGGAATTTTGAGGACTGTTGAAGTTTTTGTCGTTAAGTGTATTCAAACCTGAGATGGTCACATTTTTAAACCTGAGGGGAATCAAGGGTTACGGGGAAAAGGCAGGAAAGTGGAGTTGACGATTTTCAGATCAGCCATGAATAGTGGAGTAGACTTGATGGGCTGAATGGCCTATTCTTCTATGTTTTAACAAGGCTAGTAAAAACTGGTAAATCCCAGTTAGCCACCAGTCGATTCTCTCTTGTTTTTGGCAATAAGTACCAGTAGGAGAAAGTGAGGTCTGCAGATGCTGGAGATCAAAGTTGAAACTTTATTGCTGGAACAGCACAGCAGGTCAGGCAGCATCCAGGGAACAGGAGATTCGACGTTTCGGGCACAGGCCCTTCTTCAGGAAGTAGCTTTTCAATTCACTGCCACCAGGTGGAACACAACTCTCCCTGGTAGCTTTCCTATAGCTGGTAGTACTGGCTTCCACTGGTAGCTGGGCAGTAGATTTCTGATCTCAGAAGTTTGTATCATGATTTAAATTAAATTAGTTCCCCAAATTGATTTTAAGCTTTTATAGCTTTCAATATTGATGTAAATTTTAAATTTTATTGGTGAATTAAATTAAATTTGAAACAGTATGTCAGATGTGAGCTTGAATATGACACAGACACTTATAGCTCTTTTTAAACTTTTATAATTTTGCTGCGAAGAGCCCCAAAAGGAGAACAATGAAAATGTGAAAATTTGTGAGGGAGCAGTGATACTTATTAAATACATAAATTGTTGGAGCTTTATTTACAAATCGCATTGTGTCTGATGCACAAGGCTCCTTGTTTAAGTCTTGGGTCCTGTCAGAGATATTTTCTGTACCTCCTTTATGGCTTCCTTCCCACTTAGCTCCTGGATGTAGAGTGTGGAGTGCAGAGCATGTGCTGTTGGTGTAAGACAAAGAATTGGCCACAAATGTGACCAGTCTTTATTCTCTGCACGAGTTGGGCATAAATTCAAGACAAACGGAGTTGGCATTTGACAACAGCTTGGATGCCTCTGACAGCATCCAGCCTTGCAATGTTTCCAATTCTCACAAACCATAGAGCTATGATTTTACAGAATGTCTGTAAAAAACAATTTCAGTCAATGCTTCACTCAGTATATTCAATGAAGGGAGTGCTGAGCTTATGTGTGTTGTTTTCTGCATAACCCACTATCAATTGTGGAACCATATCAGCAAAGATTAAGTATTGAATTACTTGGAAGGCTGCAATCATTCCTATTTTGTCAAGTAATGTCAGTGCTCCAGATCAATGACAATGAGTGTGTGTGTGTGCGCAGATGCACGAGGGAAGGAATTTAAGCCAGAAACACATTTAGAATGAGTTAACTCCTTATGTTCTTCAGGAGAAGCTCTTACATAGAACATAGAACAATACAGCGCAGAACAGGCCCTTCAGCCCTCGATGTTGCACCGACCTGTGAACTATTCTCAGCTCGTCCCCCTACACTATCCCAAAATCATCCATGTGCTTATCTAAGGATTGTTTAAATCTCCCTAATGTGGCTGAGTTGACTACATTAGTAGGTAGGGCATTCCACGCCCTTACCACTCTCTGCATAAAGAACCTGCCTCTGACATCTGTCTTAAATCTATCACCCCTCAATTTGTAGTTATGCCCCCTTGTACAAGCTGATGTCATCATCTTAGGAAAAAGTCTTTCACTGTCTACCCTATCTAATTCTCTGATCATCTTCTATGTCTCTATCAAATCCCCCTTTAGCCTTCTTCTTTCCAATGAGAACAGACCCAAGTCTCTCAGCCTTTCCTCATAAGACCTTCCCTCCAGACCAGGCAACATCCTGGTAAATCTCCTCTGCACCTTTTCCATATCCTTCCTGTAATGGGGCGACCAGAACTGTACACAATATTCCAAGTTACCTGTTACTCTCTTAAGTTACCTGTTCCTTGTTCAAATAAAATCAGCAACCTACACAGTATGTTTTTACTCCAACTGGTTTTCCAGTTGGAAGAGATTGAAAAACAATATTTCAACCCACTTCTAATTCAGTTGGTGGATGAAGCTGGAAATGTGCAGAAACCTGAGGAGACTCTGGAGACCCTGGCCCTTGTGTTGACAGAGAGCAAGCTTCTAACAACTCAGAAGATTCTGAAAGAATTTGGAGTTGACCTAAAGAGAACGAAGTCTACAATCACACACCATTGTGATAATGGGCATAAGGCGATGCTGTTTCACATCTTCAGTAGTTTGTACATTCTCAGTGCTTGTGCTGAGTAAACATGATTCATGCAATGGTCCATGGCCCTGCTGGTGTCAGCCTTGAATCTTCAGATATCTCCTTGCTGATGTGAGGCTGCATCTCATCCTTATCTTTCCCCTTGCTGATGTTGTCCTTCAGTCTGATAATGATAGCAATATGCTCCATTGGTCATTTTTTGGCTACTTGAAAATCATCTTTGATGCAGAGATTATCTTTTGTGCTTTGTGCTTACTTGTGGTATTGTAGAACTACAAAAAAATTAGCTTTTGGAGCGCTGCTCCTTCATCAGGTAGTTGTAGAGTACACAACTGTAAGACACAGAATTTGTAGCAAAAGTTTACAGTGTGATGTAACTGAAATTATACGTTGAAAAATACCTTGGGTGTTTGTTAAGTCTCATCTGTTAGAATGACCATGTTGGTTTCACTTCTTTCAAATGTAAATCACAAAACATTTTTAAAAAGTTACATTCTCAGTTTAACTGTAACAATTGGTGTCAGCCCAGATAATGTGTTGAAGGTGTTAGCCCCCTGTGTAATGTTGTCTGTGCCACAATGGTTAGACTGATTCTAATCTCAAAAATGAGTTAACGGAATGTTGTATGGATTCATGCAGTTTTTGAGCAAAGTGCAATGTATCTCTGCAAGTACAAATTCACACAAATGTATATGTGTATATGTGCATGTGGGTTTGTGTGTGTGTGTGTCTGGGTTGGGGGGTTGTGAGTGTCTGTGAGAGAGTGTGTATGTGTGTGTGAGTGTAAAGGGGTCTAAGTCTGTGAGAGGGCGCATGTGTGAGCGTGGGAGTGTGTGTGAGCGTGGGAGTGTGTGTGTGTGTGTGTCTGTCTGTCTGTCTGTCTGAGGTGGGCCTCAACCGGGACCTTGGCTTCATGTCACACTACAGGTGACCACCATTGCACTATACACACACACAGACATAGACACTCCTATACACACACACACACAGAGGCAATCCTACATATACACACACACACATACAGACACTCGTATACGCAGACACACACAGTGTCACACTCACACATGCATCCTCTCACAGACTTAGACCCTTTTACACTCACATGCACACACATACACTCTCTCTCACAGACGCTCACGACCCCCCCACCCCAAACACATACACACACAAACCCACATGCACACGTACACATATACATTTGTAGGATGAATTTGTTCTTGCAGAGTTACATTGTACTTTGCTCAAAAACTGCATGAATCCATGTAAGACTCTGTTTACTCATTATTTAGATTAGAATCAGTCTAACCATTATGGCACAGACAACAGCACACAGGGGACTAACACCGTCAACACATTATCTGGGCTGACAGCAATTGTTACAGTTAATCTGAGAATGTAACTTTGAAAAAATATTTTGTGATTTGCATATGAAAGAAGTGAAACTAACATCGTCATTATAACAGATGAGAGATTTAACAAACAATCAAGGTGTTTTTCAATGTATAATTTCAGTTACATCACATTGTAAAATTTTGCTACAAATTCTGTGTCTTACAATTGTGTCCTTCACAACCACCTGATGATGGAGCAGCGCTCTGAAAGCTAGTGCTTCCAATTAAACCTGTTGGACTATAACCTGGTGTTGTGTGATTTTTAACTTTGAACACCCCAGTCCAACACTGGCATCTCCAAATTACAAAAAGTATATCTTTGTCAGCTCTCTGAGCTAATGTAGTGTGCATGGTTATATTTACTTCTGCTGCATCACCTGTTACTTTGCTTCAATAAAGTCCTTGTATCTCATAATCGTGAGAGGAGAAATAATTGCAGTTTTACGGAACTTTTCTCAAATTCAGGATCTTTCAAAGTCTTGAAGTGAAATCATGTTTGTAAAGTTTAGAAAGAGGGCAGCTAATTCATACAGAGTAAGATCCAACATAGTAACATGAAAATACCAGAAAATCTGTAATTTCAGTGATGTTGGTTGAGAGATGAATATGACCATTTCTTGCCTTGTTACATAACCAGAGGAAGCATGCAGCAACAACTTACCTTTATAGATCCCCTAACATATGAAACTGTACCAATGGACATCACAGTCACATACTCAAAGAAACACAGATATCTTAAGGAGATGTTACTATATGACCAAATGCATTGTGAAAAGAGTAGCTTTGAAAGGTGGGCCTTAATGAACACTGAGAGGTATGACCATTAAAGGAAGATACTCTCAAGGTTACAACTTGAGTTTTTTTGTAACTCCTTTTTATTTACTTTGGTCATTATTTGCTTTAATTTCTTTGAACTTTATGTTTGCCTTTTGATTTAAGTTCAGCATTCCTTTTAACTTTTTATTCATCCATCATATTCCATTATTAGCTAGTTTGGTTTTGTATCTTTAGCAAAGCACATTTCTCCTGAATATTCCAGTTGAACTTTCTAATTGTTTCCCACTGGTCATGTTCATCTTTGTCAATGTTTTTTTCCAGATTGTAGAGTCATACACTGATACAGCAGGGAAACAGATCCTTCGGTCTAACTCATCCTCATCAACCAGACATCCCAATCTGACCTAGTCCCATTTGGAGTCATAGAGATGTACAACACAGAAACAGACCCTTCAGTCCCACTTGTCTATGCTGACCAGATATCCTAAATTAATCTAGTCCCATTTGCCAGCACTTGACCCATAACCCTCTAAACCCTTCCTATTCGTGTTCTCATCTAGATCCCTTTTAAATGTTGTAATTGTACCAGCCTCCACCACTTCCTCTGGCACTCATTCCAAACATGTACCACTCTCTGTCTCTCAGGTCTCTTTTATATCTTTCCGCTCTCATGCTAAACCTATGCCCTCCAGTTCTGGACTCCCCCACCCCAGCGAAAAGACTTTGTCTATTCACCATATCCATGCCCCTCATGATTTTATAAACTTCTTTCAGGTCACTCCTCACCCTCCGATGCTCCAGGGAAAACAGCCCTAGCCTATTCAGCCTCTCCCCATAGCTCAAATCCTCCAACCCTGGCAACATCCTTGAAAATATCAAGCGATTTGAGTGGCACAGTGGCTCAATGGTTAGCACTGCTGCCTCACAGCGCCAGGGTCCATTCCAACATTGGGCAACTGTCTGTGTGGAATTTGCACATTCTCCCTGTGTCTGCATGGGTTTTCTCCCACAGTTCAAAGATGTGCAGGTAAGGTGAATTGGCTACACTAAATTGCCCATAGTGTTAGGTACATTAGTCAGGGGTAAATATGGGGAATCAGTCTGTGTGATTTACTCTTTGGAGGGTTGGTGTGGACTTGTTGGGCCAAAGGGCCTGTTTCCATACAGTAAGGAATCTAATCTGAAAAAATCTTTTCTGAACCCTTTCAAATTTCACAACATCCTTCCGATATAGGAGGGAGATCAGAATTGCACACAATATTCCAAAAGTGGCCAAACCAATGTCCTGTACAAACGTAACATGATCTCCCAACTCCTGTACTCAGTGCTCTGACCAATAAAGGAAAGCATACCACACACCTTCTTCACGATCCTATCCAACTGCAACTCCACTTTCAAGGAACTATGAATGTGTACTCCTAGACCTGCTTCTCTAGCAACACTCCTCAGGACCTTACCAGTAATTGTATAAGTCCTGGCCTGATTTACCTTTCCAAAATGCAGCACCTCACATTTTTCTAAATTAAATTTCATCTGCCACCCTTCAGCCTATTGGCCTATTTGATCAAGATCCCGTTGTACCCTGAGGTAACTTTCTTCACTGTCCATTACACCACCAATTTTCGTGTCATCTGCAAACTTACAAACTATACCTCCTATGTTCCCATCCAAATCATTCATATAAATTATGAAAAGTAGTGGAACCAGCACCAATTCTTGTGGCACACCACTGGTCCCAGGCCTTCAGGCTGAAAAACAACCCTCTGTCAGTGACCACCCTCTGTCATCGATCTATGAGCCAGTTCTGTCTCCGAATGGCTAGTTCTCCCAGTATTCCATGTGATCTAACCTTGCTAACCAGCCTACCATGAGAAAACATGTCGAACGTCTTACTGAAGGCCATATAGATCACCACTACCTCTCCTCCCTCATCAATCTTCCTCATTACTTCTTCAAAAAACTCAATCAAGTCAGTGAGACATGATTTCCCACACACAAAGCCATGTTGACATTCCCTAATCAGTCCTGGCATTTCTAAATATATGTAAATCCTGTCACTCACGTTTCCCTCCAACATCCTGCCCACCACCAGGCTTACCAGTCCCTTGCTTCACCTTACCAGCTTTCTTAAATAGTTGCACCACATTAGACAACCTCCAATCTTCCAGCACCTCACTTGTGACTATTGATGATCCAAACATCTCAGCAAAAGGCCCATCAATCACTGACTTGCTCCCACAGAGTTCTAGGCCCAGCATTTGTAACATATCCTTCAAAACCCTTTCTACACATATCCCCACCCAGATTCCTTTTAAATATTGTAATTGTACCTGCCACCACCACTTCGTCTGGCAGCTCATTTCAAACATCTGTGTGAAAAAGTTGCCTCTCAGGTCACTTTTACATATTTCCCCTTTCACCTTAAACCTATGCCCTCTAGCTTTGGAGTCCTCTACCCTGGTAAAAGGAAGCTTGGCTATTCACACACTATCTTTCACAGTTTAATTTTCATTCTCTGATAATTTCCCTTTCCAATTTATTGCTTTGGTCTTTGTCTTACCAACTCATTCTGAACCATCTTTTAAACTTTGTTATGCTGCAGTTGACATAATCATAATGTTACCTACACTTCATGTACCAGCTGTGGTTCAAGTTGCTGTCCTAGATTCTGGAATGATGTGTCTCTTGTGTTTCTTACAAATCAAGTAAGAAATGAGTCTTGGAGAATTTGAAGGATCAAGGGAAACACTTCCCTTTTCACCAGCTGTTCTTTCCAGATGACTATCTCTCATCTCATATCCATATTAAACCTTTCCTTCTCCATTCCCTCACATAAGTGGTTTGTCAAATAAGTGTATAAACACTAAAGCTGCTTCATTATCCTTTATCCCAATCCAAGTGGCATCTGTGTCTATCTTAATGTTAGCCATGATGTAGAAGTGCGGATGTTGGGCTGGGGTGGACAAAGCCAGAAGTCACATGACATCAAATTGTAGATTAAAAAGGTTTATTTGAAATCATAAGCTTTCGGAGCACTGTTCATTCATTCTACTGTTACATCTTTGGATTCTAGCCTTAAAATAATCACCCTCAAGAATACATTCTAATTCCTTTTCTGGGTGTCCATCAATACATATATTTTTTATAGTCTCATCTTTCTGTTGTAAGTCCATTAGCCTTTCAGGATCAAACACTTCTGCCTGACATTCTACCTTCAATGGGCAGGCCAATTCTGAATCCACACAGTCACATCACTGTGGATCCCATGCATCTTAACCTTCTGGATGAGCCTACATGAGCATCTATGTCGAAAGCCTGTTACAAAGTGGTGCTGAGCTGCCTTTTTGAAATGCACAATGTACAGTCAATGTGCTGTAGCTACACCCGCAATGCTGTTAAGAAGGGAGTTCTAGCTCTCTGTTGAATGAGAATGCTGACAATCTGCTCTGTGGTCTTCCTAATGGTACCTTAGCTCTCATTGATCGCCCTTCACTCTTGTCCTGTCAGGTGGGTGTGAAGTGTGTCAAAAGCTATGTGTGTAGTGATAGCTCTTGTCTGCAGAACACTAGTCTCTGCCTATTTGTCGTCACCAGAATGTGACAGAATGGCAGACTGCCTCAAGAAATACTACGGTCTGGGTATGGACACGTAACCAATTGCATATTAATGGAGTGGAACTTTTTGTAGTTCTTCCACGTCTCTTTGCAATCAGTCACTCCACAGCCTCCACCACAAGCCTGCCTGCCACATTCTGATCTCTTATTACCATTTTGTGATCTGCAAAGCCCCCATGATCTGATATCACAGTACACATTACCTATACCCCTCCAATTCAGACCCCAAACTTCAAAACAACCTCTCTGCCCCTCTCTGCCTCCTCTCATTTCCCCAGCATCTTTTCCCATTTGACAGTAAGTAGCCTCTCAATCTGGTCAGTTACCAGGCAAAACACTAAGGACGAAAACAGTCCCACACCTCAGGTCCTGGGTCACTGCTTCAAGAGCCGAATTCACTGTGTTGTGGGTAAACCATCACACATTACTCTTAATTTCAGATTTAAGAAATCTCACAAGCAACCACACAACACCAGGTTATTGTCCAACAGGTTTAATTGGAAGCCCTGGCTTTCGGAGCTCTCCTGAGGAAACAGCACTCCGACAGCTAGTGCTTCTAATTAAACCTGTTGGACTATAACCTGGTGTTGTGTGATTTTTTAACTTTGTACACCCCAGTCCAAACCCGGCATCTCCAAATCACAAACAATCAAGTTCTGAAATGATGATTTAAACTTTATTGCCTGCAGCAACCTCTTGAGCAAGCAAGTTAACCCTTACAACTCAATTTGGCTACGTTCCAGTCAAAGATTGGACTTGGCCACAATTCCACTTATAGCAGCGATTCTGATTTGATTTGATTTTTATTGTCATATGTACCTGAGTACAATGAAAAGTTGTGTTTTGTCAGTAGTACAGGCAGATCATAACAGACAAGGACATACGCATCAAGGCGTACAGGGTGATGGCTGCACAGGACATGCATAAAAGCAAGAAGAGAACATCATTACCGATTTTTACACAAATAAAATTGAGGTTTGAGAAAGTGGAATGATGGCTCAGTGGTTGGCACTGCTGCCTCACTGCACAAGGGATCTGGGTTTGATTCCAGCCTCGGATGACTGTCTGTGTGAGGTTTGCATATTCTCCCTATATCTGCATGGGTTTCCTCCATGTGGTCCGGTTACCTCCTATAGTTCAAAACTGCGCAGGTTAGGTGAATTGGCCATGCTGAATTAACCTTGGTGTCCAGGAATGTGCAGGCTAGGAGGATTAGCCATGGGAAATACAGGGTTACAAGGATAGGGTATGGGGGTGGGTCTGGCTGGGACGTACTTTTGGAGAGTCAGTGTGGGCTCGATGGACAATATGGCCTGCTTAAACAAACAATCATGGTTTCTTTCAATGTATAATTTCAGTTACATCACACTGTAAATTTTTGCTGTAAATTCTGTGCCTTACAATTGTGTCCTCCACAACATCTGATGAAGAAGCAGCGCTCCAAAAACTAGTGCTTGCAATTAAACCTGTTGGACTATAACTGGGTGTTGTGTGATTTTTAACAGTTTTCCTGTGATTAATTCCTTTATTTCTTCTGCAGCACAGTCAGTTGTCCTTGTGGCATAAGGCAGTCAGTTTATGCACAGCTTTTAAAGCAGTTTTATTCATGTAGCTTCAACTTCCAGACATTGCTAATTCTTTCAGTTTCTGTGTAGGTTTGTCCTTGTCTTTAATAGTTTATTCCAGATAGAGTTATTGCTGCTTCTTTCCATGTGGAACAATTTATAGCTTGTTAACTTCTTACATTTTAAGATATATTTTAAAGATAAAATGTCTTTATATCTATGTGTTTGTATAGCCACAAACAAGGTTTGGTTCTGTCCAGTTGCATGTCAAGGAAACAAATAACATTGGAGTTTGACTATCCAAACAAAGTAAAGGCATCTTTTACTTGAAACAGACTATATTTATATGCATTTGAGGCACCAGGAGGGTCTGATGATTTAATGTATATCTGATCTATCTGCGCCAATGCATGCTGCCTTCGAAGTAGTTGTGGGAGGGTTAAGACTGTCACACATCTCTTTCTGGGATGTGTCTTTACAAAGGAAATCTGGAGAGTGATGGAGTGTGTTGGGTTTGTCCCAAACAGTGTCATGGTGCAGGACTCCATGCACCATGGTTTGTTCCCCAGGACAGGAGAAAGTGAGGTCTGCAGATGCTGGAGATCAAAGTTGAAACTTTATTGCTGGAACAGCACAGCAGGTCAGGCAGCATCCAGGGAACAGGAGATTCGACGTTTCGGGCACCGGCCCTTGAAGAAGGGCCGGTGCCCGAAACGTCGAATCTCCTGTTCCCTGGATGCTGCCTGACCTGCTGTGCTGTTCCAGCAATAAAGTTTCAACCTTGTTCCCCAGGACACACACACTGAGAGAAACGTCGACTGCGTCTGGAGGACCATCACCTCAGTGAAAGATGCTCTTTGGTCTGCCCGAAACTTGGTAGTCTTCCAAAGCAAGGAGTTGACCTTGACTGGGTGTTGCAGACTGGCACATTCCAAGGTCCAGGACTACGTGCTGAAGGACACACCACAGCCTGGGGCAGCTGCTGCCAAGGCACAGTGGGGAAATACCACTCTCTGGGGTCTTCCTGCTGAAGTTAAACGGGGGTCCATTCAGTTATCTTTCGTTGATTCATTAAATCCATGAACAGTTATCAAATAAGTCGGTAACATCACAACTTGGATAGCTCTGAGACACAAACTGATTATTTCCTCTTCATGTTGTTGCAAGTAGAAACTGAGTTTCAGGCAGTTGTCAAAATTCAAAACAAGATTCATTACTAATGAACTACATTGAATTTGATGCAAACGACTTTCACATTTACTATGTGCCCTGAGAGAAAAACTCGTAAAAACACAGTAATTCCTGGAAATAAATGTACAGACTGTGCTGGAGCACAGTTCTAACATGTACAATAAAAGTCAGACCAGTATGTATCATTCACACGTTTGACTGTCTTTATCATTCTGGGGATCTGTCAGCATAAGTGTTGATGCCAACCCAAGTGCTGACTGTAGATGACAATGAACAAAACAAGAGCTCTGCAGGCTCAGATGAAAAGATCTACCGTGGCCTGCAGGACCCACCTTCATTGAAGAGAACCAGCCCTATGTCAGGGAGGAAGGTGCTTCCAACAGCCCAGCTCAAAGATGTGGATTGCTGCAGGTAATATCCTTTATTTTGTTTTATTCATTTGGGGCATGTGGCCATCGCTGACTGGCCGACAATGCCCTGAGAGAGGGAATTCCAGGATTTTGACCCAGCGATAGTGAAGAAACGGCGATATATTTCCAAACCAAGATGGTGAGTGGCTTTGAGAGGAACTTGAAGGAGATGGTGTTCCCATGTCTCTGCTGCTCTTCGTCTTCTAGATGGATGTGATCATGAGTTTGAAAGTGCTGTCTGAGGATCTTTTGTGTATTTTTGCAGTGCATTGTATTGCTAGTTCACAATGCTGCTACTGAGTGTCGGTGGTGGAGGAAGTGGTTGATTGTGGATGTGGTGCCAATCAAGTGGCTGCTTGTCCTGGATGGTGTCAAGCTCCTTAAGTGTCATTGTGGCTGCACTCATCCAGGCAAGTGGGGAGTATTCCATCACACTCCTGCCTTGTGTCTTGTAGATGATGGACAGGCTTTGGGGATTCAGGAGGTCAGTTACTCACCACAGAATTCATAACCTCTGACTTGTTCCTGCAGCCACTGTGTTTATGTGATGAGTCCAGTTCAGTTTCTGGTCAACGATAACCTCAAGAATGTTGATGATGATGTATTCAGTGATAGTACCACCATTGAATGTCAAAGGGCGGTGGTTAGAGTCTCTCTTATCAGACAGATAGAGGTGGATAGAGAGTTGTAATATGGGAATTTGAGAAATGTTCACCATGTGTTTTTAATAGAAATATCTTGTTCATAAAATCAAGCAGAACTGCAAACCAAATTCTGTGTCCCTTTGGGGAGAGTGCTTGACTAACATGTTTAATCTACAAACTGGTTGAAATTTGCTAAGAACAATCTGAAAGGACACCAGCCTGGTTTAAATGGGCTGTGGAGTGGATTCCAGCTGCAAGCAATCCCTTCAGATCTGTTCCTGTTGTTTTTGAGTTTAGTTAGTGCATTGTAACACATCCATACCGTTAAAATTGTGTTTCAGAGATTTCAGATTAATCGTGCAGTATTCAGGGTCAAAAGGTGAATTACTGAGGGAATTGAATACTAATGGTGGCACGGTGGCTCAGTGGTTAGTACTGCTGCCTCACAGCAGAGGGTCCCCGGTTCGATTGCAGCCTCAGGTGACTGTGTGGAGTTTGCGCATTCTCCCCGTGTCTGCGTGGGTTTCCTCTGGGTGCTCCGGTTTCCTCCCACAGTCCAAAGATGTGCAGGTCAGGTGAATTGGCCATGTTAAATTGTCCATAGTGTTAAGTGCATCAGTCAGAGGGAAATGGGTCTGGGTGAGTTACTCTTTGGAGGATTGGTGTGGACTTGTTGGGCTGAAGAACCTGTTTCCACACTGTAGGGAATCTAATCTAATCTAAATCTACTCCAAAAAGGCTCAACAGTGTTATCCGAAAGATTGACATTGTTGTGATTTCGTGACTGCAGTATCTTCGAGGGTGGACCAGGTCAGATTGTCAGTGATCATCACTCCTACCAACCTGATGCTTTTGACCATCTCCACCTCAACACTACAGGGACACACCCTCCACTCTGTTTCCTGAAGTCAATGGCCAGCTCTTTCACTTTCCTGACATTGAGGGTGAGATTGTTGTCTTTAGACCATACTGCTAAATACTCTGTATCTTTCATGTACTCTGCCTTGTTGTTGTTTGAGATTCAATCTACAATGGCGTTTATGTCAGCGAACCTTGAGATGGAGTTTGAGCAGAATGTGGGTACACCGTTGTGAGTGTATAGGTAGTATGGTAAGAGGCTGAGTATGCAGCCTTGTGGGCACCAGTATTGAGGATTATTGTGGAGGAGGTGTTATCACCTATTCTTACTGATTGTGGTCAATGGGTCAGGAAGTTGAGGATCCAGTTACACAGGAAGGAGTGGTGACAATGTTTGGCGATGAGCTTGGTTGGAGTTATGATGTTAAGATTTGTTACCACTCTGCACAGATAAAGATGCTCTTAAATCTTTCTAGTCTCATTGTTTTTCCAGTTGGAAAATGTCAAGGAAAGATGTTTCCAGCCAGATCCAAGAAAATCGCTAATGCGTCAAGCTGGAAGTATGCAGAAATCCGAGGAGACCCTGGAGACCCATGCGTTTCAGTTCACAGACAGTGAGTGTGAAATAACTCAGAGGATCCCAGTGATAGAAAATGCTTCAATCACACATGACACTGATTACAGAAATGAAGAAACAAAACAGAATTATGAGTTCTGGAAATGAGAAATAAAAGCAGAAATTGCAAGACAAACTCAACAAGACTGGCAGCATCTGTGGAGAGAGATCAGAGTTAACATTTCGAGTCTAATGAGTTCTGAACAATGGTTAACCCTGCTTTCTCTCCACAGATGGTGCCAGAACTGCTGAGCTTCTTTTGCAATTTAGTTTTTGTTTCAGATTTCCAACATTCATAATTCTGTTTTGCATGGGTAGGACTTCCATAATTCTGACATATTGTCACTGCTGTCATATAGAAAGGATATAGCCATAATAATATTACATTTCAGAGTGGACTGGAGAGGCCATGCTCTCTACACTGCTCCTGCACATGTGGGCGGCACAGTGGCACAGTGGTTAGCACTGCTGCCTCACAGCGCCAGAGACCCAGGTTCAATTCTCGCCTCAGGCGACTGACTGTGTGGAGTTTGCACGTTCTCCCCGTGTCTGCGTGGGTTTCCTCCGGGTGCTCCGGTTTCCTCCCACAATCCAAAGATGAGCAGGTCAGGTGAATTGGCCATGCTAAATTGCCCGTAGTGTTAGGTAAGGGGTAAATGTAGGGGTATGGGTGGGTTGCGCTTCGGCGGGTCGGTGTGGACTTGTTGGGCCGCAGGGCCTGTTTCCACACTGTAACGTAATGTAATGTAACGTAATCTAATCTAAAAAAAACATGCAGGGGCTTAAATTCCCTGAAAATGAAGCTCTTCCCAATTTGAAAGTTAATGGGTGGAAAATGAAATGCCAAATAGAGCAATCAGGTCTGGAGGGAACAAAAAGCAGTTTATGCCAACATGACATTTTCCAGAATAAAAACAGAACATGCTGAAGAAACCCAACTAGATATACCATTACTGTGCTGTCTGACTTTTACAATTAGTTGAAACCTTTCCATCTGAAATAGATACAATCCCCCCCCTTTCCCACATTGATGAAGCAGTTGAGGAGATTGCAGATGTGCACATCATGGTCTAAAATGCACCTACAGAGGGTGTACTGGAATCAGAACTTTAATGTGCAATCAAATGTTCTACAACTGAGCTAAACTCTCCTCGTGAGTCATTGTTACTTTAACCAGTTGTAAACAAGTAAAGGCTGGCAAAATGCTCTGAAATTTCTTCGAAGACGTTGGGTATGTGAATTGGAATGCAATTTCTAAACACAATGCAGCAGCATCTCTTCCAACAATTGTGATTTCCCAACTGATTTTTTTCTCATGGTTCTGTTGGACTGGGACAAGAAATTCAAGAAAAGGTTTCTCAGTCATACTGTTGTCTCAACTTGTCTCAGAATATGCCTACAATGCAAATTTTTAGGTACATTTCCAGAGAAACCTTCAGTAAAATTGGCTAAACTATGTTTTGCATAATTGTGCTTGTTCAATTTGCGTATGTATCTTATAAGAGCATAAGGAATAGAAGCAGGTGGAGGCCACCTAGGCCCTAGAGCCTGATCTGCCATTCAATAAGATCATGCCTGATCTTATCATGCACTCAGCTCCACTTACCCGCCCACTCACCATAACCCCTGCTGTTCAAAAATATATCTATATTTGTCTTAAAATCATTCAATAAGGACACCTCAACTATTTCACTGGGCAGGGAATTCCACAAATTCACAAATTCTTTGGGTGAAGAAGGTCCTCCTCAACTCAGTCCTAAATTTGCTCCCCCTGATTTTGTGGCTATTCCCCCTAGTTCTAGTTTCACCAATCAGTGGAAACAACCTCCCTGTATCCATCTTGTCTATTCCCTTCATAATATTATATGTTTCTATAAGACCCCCCTCATTCTTCTAAATTCCAATGAGTACAATCCCAGTCACTCAATCTCTCCTCATAAGCCAACCCTCTCAACTCCAGAATCAGCCTAGTGAACCTGCTCTTCACCCCCTCCAGTGCTAGTGCATCCTTTCTCAAGTAAGGAGACCAAAACTGTACACAGTACTTCAGCTGTGGCCTCATCAGCACCCTACACACCTGCAGCATAACCTCCCTGTTTTTAAACTCCACCCCTCTAGCAATGAAGGACAATATTCCCATTGCTTTCAAAATAAATTACTGCACCTGCAAATCAATATTTTGAGATTTACACACAGGGACAGCCAGATCCCTTTGCACAACAGCATGCTGCAATATCCAACAGTTGTGACCACCCCGCACGCCTAACCTTGCAATGGCCACTAAATCATAGCCATTCGCTAGGACTTGTGGAGTCGACACACTTACCTTGTTTTCAATGCTATGAGTATTCAGGTAAAATGCCCTTATGCTCATTTTTATTCCTTCTTTTTGAATCCTAACACCGCAACCAGAAGAACCTTTGACTTCAAACATTCTTTTTCTGTCACTATCTAGTTTCTATTTGTCTTAGTGCTACACTGCTCCCCTGTTTCTTGCTTTTTATTTACTATTTTGACTGTGTTTTTCCCTAAGCCCTCGCCCACCCTGGCTAACTCAAAGCCTTCCCCCTAGGTTCCCATCCCCCGCCGAACTCTTTTAAAATCCACACAAAGTGCAAGCAAAACCACCCACGAGAATATTGGTCCCATCACTGTTTGGGTGAAGACTCTCTGTGGAGAGAGAAACAGAGCGTGACATAACTTCTTTTCATCTTCACTTTGAAGAGATGTCATACTGGATTTGAAACGCTTACTCTGTATCTCTCTCCACAGACGCTGGTAGACCTGCTGAGACCCTCCAACATTCTCTGTTTTTTCTTTCAATTCACCGACATCTACAGCATTTTGGTTTATTTCAACGTTTCACATGTTTTTCCAATTCAATAAAATCATCCACAGCAGGAGTTTTACGAAAAAGGTTTCTGGAACATGTTCAAAGTAGAATTTACACCCCTGTACCTCAGTAGTTTGTTTGATTGATGGATTGATTTTTGTCACGTGTACTGGGATACAGTGAAAAGTGTTATTTTGTGTGCCATACAGGCAGATCATACCATACAAAATGCATCAGGATGGCAGAACAGAGTGCAGAATGCAGTGTTGGAGCCTTAGAGAAGGCACAAAGGGAGAGATCATGATCAACATTTGAGAGATCTGTTCAAAAGTCTGATAAGACCAGGTAAAAACGCTGTTCTTGAATCTGTTCATTTGCACATTCAAACCTTTATGTCTCTGCTTATCGGAAGAGGATTGGAAGAGAATATAACCGAGGTGGGAGGGGTCTTTGATTACAATTATGCTTTAATGAACCATTATAGTGCTTGTGTGATAGTGTTCCCTGTTGTTATAGGCACTTTAAACATCTGTTCAGAAATGCTATGATGCACCTCTGGAGCAGGTGGGATTTGAACGTAGGCCTTCTGGTTCACAGTTTGGGACAATACCACTGTGCAACATGATCTTTAAAGCTAACATTTCAATCTGAAATACCACTCTATGTTGTTAAAATGCATCTTGATTAAGATGCAGGAATGAAGGCAGCACCTGGATTTGGAGTAGGAACTGCTTGGTGTGCAGTGAAATATTCTACAATTGAGATATACCAGCTGACTAGCATGCAAAGGCATCACCTTAACCATTTAGCTACAACTAAAGACTGCCAAAATACTATTTTCTTAATTTCGTTTTCTCTTGTAACCACAAACACCAGAATGGCTTTTTGCACCATCATATCACCAAAGATATTTTGCATCTATTAATCATTACGAGTAATTCATTGCATTTCCAGTCACTCAATCGTCTTGTGGTATTATCGCTGAACTATTAATCCAGAGACATAGGTCATGTTCTGAATTGAATCCTGTCACGGCAGATGGTGCAATTTGAATTCAGTAAAAATCTGGAATTAAGATGAGCTTTTCCTGACAATTGACAATGAACTCATGACCATCATTGTACATTTATTTACTAACGTTTTTTAGGAAAGGAAACTGTTGTCCTACGCTTGCCTGGCCTAGATGTGATTCTCAGCAATGTAGTTGATTCTTAACTGTGGAATGGCCACAAATGTTGGCCTAGCCAGTGATACCCTCACCCGTGAATGAATGCAAAAACAATTTACATGCAGGGATCATTAAGGGCAATACAATAATACCAAATATGAAGGAGGAGGAAGCAGACTGTTAACTCAAAATGGAGTTGGAGCTAAAATGCTATCATATCACGTATTTAATTCAAAGCAATTACATGTGTCAATTGGAATACAAGTTAGAACATACCTCATCATCACCTCTTCCAAGAACTGACCGTTCTTGGCTGATTCTTTTCTCATTGTTTTGGACTGGGAGTGGAAACTTAAGAAAGAGTGTCTTAATTATAATGTTTAATCATTAGTTTGGTATAAATTGAGCAACAGTGACCTATTTAAATATCTGCAAAGTAAGTATTTATGATTAGGTATAATTATATATCGGGAGATTTTTAAAAAAACTTTTGCTGATTCAATTATCAAAACCTGCATCCCCATTCTAAGTGATTTGAAGACTTAACAGCAATCCAGGTTTTTTCAATACATCACATCAGTGTATGACACTTTGATCGTTTACTATGAATTCTACGTCCTATGATCCTGCCCCACTAGCTAACTAACAAAGAAGCAGCGCTCCAAAAGCTTGTACTTTCAAATAAACCTGTGGGACTATAATCTGTTGTTGTGTGACTTTTAATTTTGTCCACCCCAGTCCAACACCACATCAATAATTTAAGCCAGGACTAAAGACAGAGTAGTGCATACCAGTGTGGTGCTTCTTTAAGAAATGATCACTGCACTGAAGGATACACGCTTGATTTTCCCAATCTCTCTTCATAGCACAGTTCCACCATCCTGGGAACAAGTCCGGTGAACCATCACTGCTCACTGCCTATGACAATAATATCTTTGCTGAGATAAAGCAATCAGAACTGCACACATGTGCAGTCTGACAGAGTTCTTAGACTATTGAGGCAAGACTTCACTACTCCTGTACTCAAATATTCCTGCAATAAAGCCTAACCTTCAGTGAGCCTTCCTTTTAGCTTTCTGAACCTGCATATTAGCCTTCAGTGACTTATTGACAAGGACAACACCAAGGTGCCTTTGTACTTCTACACTTTCAAACCACTCAGAGGGGAGGTGACAGACTGTTAGTCCAGAGACCCAAGAAATGTCTTGAGACCCAGGTTCAAATCCTCCCATAGGAGATGGTGCAATTTAAATGGAATTAAAATCTGGAATTAACAGTCTAATGATGACCACGAATCAGTTGTTGGAAAATCCCATTTGGTTCGTTAATGTCCTTTAGGGAAGGAAACCTACATGTAACTCCACACCTACATTAGGTGGGATTCTTAAATGCCTAGTGGGCAATAAATACTGGCCTAGCCAGTTATCACTGTCTCAAGAATGAATTTTTAAAACTCTTATTTTTTAAGAAATACGCTGTACATTTGTTCCACGAAATAGATAACCTCAGATTTTTCCACATTCTCTTCCATTCCCTACGCCATTCCCTACGCCAATTACATTTTCCTCTTACACATTCCCATTTATCTTTGTATCACCTGCAAATTTGGAAATATTACATTGTCTCCCATCTCCAATCTTTGATATATATTATGAATAGGTGGGGCTCAAGTATTTATCCTTGTGATATCCCACTAGACACAAACTGCCAATGGGAGAAAGACCTGGTTATGCCTAGACACTGGCTAACCAACAGAAAACAATTAGCATTCCACACCAGTACATAACCTCCCATCCTGTGTGCTTTAATCTTCCTAATCCTATGGGGAGACTTTATTAAAAGTCTGAAAATCTATGTATACTATGTCCTTTAACTGTCCTTGATCAACTTAGTTTATAACATCTTCAAAAACTCCAACATGTTCATCAAACACTATTCCACATTCGCCAATCCATGCTGACCATGTCCAATCAGATCATTATCCACCAGGTGTCTACCACAGATTCCAGCATTGTCCCTGTAATTATTTTATGGCTAACAGGCTTTAGTTCACTGTTTTCACTCTTGGTCCTTTCTGAAATCGTAAGGTCACATTTGCTACCTTCCAATCGACAGGAATTATTTCAGAATCTATTGAATTTTAGAAGAAAATAGCCAATGCATTGAGCATCTCTATCACCACCTCCTTCAACACTCTGGGTAAAGATCATCAGATCATCCTTTAGCAAATTGAGCTCCATTAATCATCTTACAAATGGTTGTTTATTTCAACTACTCATTCACCCTGACCATTTGGATCTCTACTTCTGGGAGATTTCTGGTATTGTCCTCTGTGAAACCAGACAGAAAGTAACCATTTGGTTTCTCTGCCATTTCTGTATTCTTCTACCTCTGCCTTTAATGGACCCGTATTTGTTTCAGTTAAACCTTTCCTTTTTATGTACCTGTAGAAATGATTACAGTATGTTTTTATGTGTCTTGCTCGATTGCAATTGTTTTATTCCCCCCTTTTCTTTTCAGTTTCTTGGTCAATCATTGTTGTATCTATAAACTTCCCAAATCTCGGAATTACTGCTGTTTGGCAAGTTTAGAGGCATTTAGTCATAGAGTTATAGAGATGTACAGCATGGAAACAGACCCTTCGGTCCAACCCGTCCACGCCAACCAGATATCCCAACCCAATCTAGTCCCATCTGCCACCACCCTGTCCATATCCCTCTAAACCCTTCCTATTCATATACCCATCCAAATGCCTCTTAAATGTTGCAATTGTACCAGCCTCCACCACTTTCTCTCGCAGCTCATTCCATACACGTACCACCCTCCGCATGAAACATTTGCCCCTTAGGTCTCTTTAATATCTTTCTCCTCTCACCCTGAACCTATGCTCTCTAGTTCTGGACTCCCCAACCTCAGGGAAAAGACTTTGCCTATTTATCCTATCCATGCCCCTCATAATTTTGTAAAAATCTATAAGGTCACCTTTCAGCCTCCGACGCTCCAGGGAAAACAGCCCCAGTCTGTTCAGCCTCTCCCTATTGCTCAAATCCTCCAACCCTGGCAACATGCTTGTAAATCTTTTCTGAACCCTTTCAAGTTTCACATCTTTCTGATAGGAAGGAGACCAGAATTGCAATATCCCAACAATGCCTAACCAATGTCCTGTACAGCCGCAACATGACCTCCCAACTCCTGTACTCAATACTCTGACCAATAAAGGAAAGCATACCAAACGCCTTCTTCACTATCCTATCTACCTGTGACTCCACTTTCAAGGAGCTATGAATCTGCACTCCAAGGTCTCTTTGTTCAGCAACACTCCCTAGGACCTTACTATTAAATGTATAAGTCCAGTTAAGATTTGCTTTCCCAAAATGCAGCACTTCGCATTTATCTGAATTAAACTCCATCTGCCACTTCTCAGTCCATTGGCCCATTTGATCAAGATCCTGTTGTAATCTGAGGTGACTCTCTTCGCTGTCCACTACACCTCTAATTTTGGTGTCATCTGCAAACTTACTAACTGTACCTCTCATGCTCGCATCCAAATCATTTATGTAAATGATAAAACATAGAGGGCCCAGCACCGATCCTTGTAGCTCTCCACTGGTCACAGGCCTCCAGTCTGAAAAACAACCCACCACCACCCTCTGTCTTCTACCTTTGAGCCAGTTCTGTATCCAAATGGCTAGTTCTTCCTCTATTCCATGAGATCTAACCTTGCTAATCAGTCTTCCATGGGGAACCTTGTCGAATGCCTCACTGAAGTCCATATAGATCACATCTACTGCTCTGCCCTCATCAATCCTCTTTGTTACTTCTTCAAAAAACTCAATCAAAATTTGCTTTTAATCTTTTGCAATCCTGCATTTCCTCTTTCGTCACTATTGACTGGCCTTTTTGGGTAATAGTCTGTTAAACATCAAAATGCAAGAGGGCCCAATTTACTTTGCAGTTTTAAGATGAGAGGGAAAAGATTTAAAAGGGACCTGAGGGGCAAATCTTTTCACACAGAGTTCGGTGTGTGTAGTGAGTGAGCTGCAATAGGAAGTGGTAGAGGTGGATACATTGCAATATTTAAAAAATCTTTGGAGCAGATTGATGAATAGAAAAGAGGGATTAGAGGGATATGCGCCAAATGCAGGAAAATGGAGCTAGTTCAGTTTAGGATACCTGGTTGGCATGGACAAGTTGGACCAAAGGGTCTGTTTCCATGCTGTATGACTTTATGACTCTATAATTACCTGTCTTATGTTCTGTATTCATTGACTTTAACTGCTTTATGACATTGAGTAGTTATGAAAGTCACGATATCAATGCAAAGTGTTTAACTTGTTTCAGTTGAAAAGATGAACTTGCATTAAAATAGCAGCCTTCACAACATTAAGAGATCTGAAAGTACCTTGAGGTTAATTCACTGCTATAAGCAATCAGATCATCAAATTTTGACATTTGTATTCAGATTCTTGCCCTCGCCGACAGTTCTTTGTAAAATAGGTGGGACAGGGAGCGGGTGACTAATTGGAGGTGTGCCAGTCAAGGAAACCTATAAAGGAGTTCATTTATTGCCTGGCATGTTGCAGAAGACAAGAAGAACTGGAGCAGCAGGTAAGGGTATTGACAACACTGAGATTAAGAAAACTTTCTTCCCCCACAGGGTTGTGAATCTTGCTGAGAAATACAAAGGTTAGTCTCTCAGAGAGTCAAGCAATTTTGAGAGTGAGTAGAAGAATGATACTGAGGCAAAAACTCAGACTCAATTGTATTGCATTTCAGTGTAGACCCAAAGGGTCACGTCACCTGTTCCTACTCTTCTAGAGATTGATGAGATTTCTAAATACCAGTGACAGAAAGGAATATGGGGATAGTGCAAGAAAAGGGCATTGCAGTGAAGGATCATGCCGGAAACATAGATTCTCCTGCTCTTCTGATGCTGCCTGAGCTGCTGTGCTTTTCCAGCACCACACTCTCAACTACATCTGTGATTGTTTTAATTGGCAGAGTAGGCTTGATAGGCTGAATGTGCATTCCTGCTCCTATGGTCCACTGTAATTACATATGTGTCTGTGTTTTTATTTTAGAGCCAGTAACAAAAGAGTGTTACTCTCAGATCCAACAAGGAAACCTTTTGTATGCCCTCCTCCCTGCATATCTGCAGTCTGCCCAAACTCCTCATCCCTGACCCAACATCAATCTGTCTATGATGCATTCTTCCTCACACCCCGTCCATTAATCTCACTGCTCCTCAGTGACTGCCTTTATCAAATGTGTGTATATATGACTGTGTGTTTGTGGCTGTGTGTGTCTGTGTATGTATGTGTGTTTTGGGGGGGGGGGGGGTTCCAGGGAAGGGAATGAGTATTTTGCACGCACGAAGTGAGGTATTTTCCCTGAAACTTATGTTGCTGCCCTCATCCCAATACCAGACTTATGTTGTCATCTTTTATTCTTTATTGTTTCCTTGGGATATGTGTGTGTCACTGACGAGGCTAGCATCGTCTTTGTTGACGCGGTGTAGATTGCAGGAACCCGGCCAGAAATGTGTTCAAATAAAGAGGTCAAGAGGAAAGAAAGGGAGTGGCAAGGGTTTCAGCAGAAGAGCTGACATATGCAGAAAGAGGTGATATTACTGAGGTGACAATCAGCTGTCTGAGTGCTGATACTGATATTTAAGCTCAGTGTCAGATATCAATGTCAGAAGAATGCTCACTGGACCCGAAAAGTTAACTCTGCTGTTTCTCCACAGATATTGCCAGACCTGCTGAGTTATCTGGCAATTTCTTTTTTTTTGTTTATGACCTTAAAGTTGTTGTGAACAGTGAGGTTCAAACTCTGAACCTTGCCCATACAATTTTTGGGGGGATCAGTCTCATCACTTTAATAGCGTACTCAACAGAACAGTGTGGAAGCAATGGCCTTGTGTTTTAAGCTTTAACATTGGTCTCTTAACCCAGACATTCATAATGTTCTGGGAAACCAATTCAATTCAAGACGAAAATCTGGAATTAGGAGATTAAGGATTACCATGAAAGTATTGAGAGAAACAAAGCTCACTCACTTCAATAATTTCAGTCCTAGACAAGATCTGAATCAGTAGTGTCATTTATTTTACCCTTGCAAGAGGGTGCGATGTCCACTGTCTACAAGGTAGGGACACACTCACACTGAATTCAACGAATACACGATATTTATGTAATTTGGTTCCTATTTTTTTATCCAATTGCTCCTCCCCGTTTACATCTTCCACTTCTCTAAGACCGGCACCCATTACTCCTGTTTATCTCTTGCCTTATCTGGCCTTGTCTGTGACAAAATGTTTATTTCTGGCCTCACAAGGCCATTTGACCACATGCTGCTGTGGCCCATTGTTAGGTATTATCTACTCCCTCCATCTGTGCTTTCCCCAACCATACTGATCCTTAATTGGGGTTTGTTCCTGTGTTTCTGTAAAAGTGGGAAACAGATGCTTCTAACTACTGCTTGTGCAAGCATATCTGGCTTGCATAAGGAATTATAATTGCAGAAGTAACATTACTTTACCTATATCCCACAATTTCCCCTTTTTCATTACTTATCATTTGTTACCTTCTGCATTTTTCTTTTAAGCATCGCCCCCAAAATTCGCAAGCATCATTCCGGAGATTTCATCCATCTTCGTCTCACTCATCCCCTCATTATTTAGTCAATAAAGTTCCTCTGCCTGATTCCCTTTTAGGGGCATCTGTTTCATTAAGGCTGTCTCAATCAGTCTTTGGGTGAGCCCTCGTATACAGGGTATGATACAACAGCCAATGGCCACCAATACCCCGACTACTACTATCAGGGAAGTAAGGATGGAAACCACCACCCCCTTCAATTTTCCAAACCATGATTCAAGCCATCCTGTGAGAGATGTGTCTACTCCTGAATTCCCAGCCAGTTCCTCTGCTAAGGTAGTCAATCCCCGTAAGGCCCGAGTAATTGAACCATCAGGTGCAGTGTTATTAGGAATCAAGGTACAACAGCTTCTTCCTAACATCACACACACACTCCCTTTTTCCCTTAGAATTATATCAAGGGCCATTCTGTTTCCCCTTCCATCCTACTTGACGCATCAAGCTGTTCTGATATTCCTTTAACCGCATCTCTTGTATAATTTATAAATCATTATTGATTATAGAAAATATAATTTATCCAATCTACATTTTTATTAATTGTTACCCACCAGAAGAGAGCTGACTCAAAGCCTGCTGCAATCTGGTTGCGAGCCTTGAACTCATCAGGTACCTCCCCTAGGGATTCCTATAGAATCGAGATAAATCCTGTCATTGAAGGAAGTGTCTAACAGTAATCTTTTACCCCTTCCCTTTTTCCCTACTATCTTTTCCTTCTCAAATGCCAGGATAAATGGAATTGCCAATTGTACAATTGCACATATACCTCTCCAATCCGGAGGTAGCGTGGGTCTCAATATTTTGCCTCCACAGTACCACCACAGGTCAGCTCGGGGAACCTTTAGCGCTGAGTAGTTCCCTCCCTTGTCCGTTTCGGTGACATTCTTAATCTCTGTACATAATTTCAGCTCCCCCAAATCTCTAAACCGATTTGTACCTCGTCTACGCACACACGACGTGTGATTTCTAACTGCGGCAAAAAATGTGTGGGGGGGCTTTTGAATCTTTCTTCTCCGAGGGAGGGAACATCAGAGATGGGGAGGTACAATTCCTATCATTCCATGCAGTCTCATCCTGATACAGGGCTATCATACATTTCATGCCCTTCCTGTCTCGCTTCCACCCGAGTGGAAAGGGAACCACCTGGGCCACTGGCCTACCGGAGGCACATGCATAGCAATTGCTTTTGTTCTGACTTTTTACAGTATACGTTACCCATTCAACTCAGGCATTTGCATTCCCGTACCCAGTTTCTATTTCGATGGTCTGTTTCAAGTCCTTTGCCTCTATAATGTTTACTACTTTAGGATCATCGGGACGGGTGAAAGATTGTACCTTATTATCCAGTAGTTCTACCCATTTTCCCTGTCCTACACTAATTCGAAAACAACAGCCCGAGAAATCCTTCCCGTTTGCTTTCATTTCGATCCCAAATGTTTCATCTAATTGTACAGAATTGCATCGTACCATGTGGTTTTCTTTATCGTTAGGTATATTGGGTTACACTTTTTATCGGGACAATCGCGAGCTGGTCGGAAGGGGGCCCGGTGTACTGTGACGAGACCATTATACCAAGTACCATCCCCGAGGCCATCCCCATAGGACTTAAGATGTATCTCTGAGCTGCGGTACTGTCTCTGATTATCTACATCCCCACAATTTACTAAGCTGCATGCATCAGCATCTATTATTTGTGGATTATCAGACTCAGGAACTGTTAATAATACATATGAAAATGATATTTGACAAAATCCCAATTCTATGAGGGCT
The DNA here is from genome assembly GCF_037043375.1 of Chiloscyllium plagiosum. Taxonomy (NCBI): domain Eukaryota; kingdom Metazoa; phylum Chordata; class Chondrichthyes; order Orectolobiformes; family Hemiscylliidae; genus Chiloscyllium; species Chiloscyllium plagiosum. The sequence continues at coordinate 11,182,172 of NW_028270170.1, forward strand.
AGCATTATAACTCTAAGCATTCCCAGTATTCTAATCATCGTGCTGAAGCACAAAAAGACTTAATATACAATCCTACAGAAATAATCCCGCGCTCGCGTCACCACTGTATAATCAGTTACTCAAAGTCTCTTTAGTCTGAGCTTCAGCGGGTCTTGCGCTGATTTGGCTGTCCAGACTTCTTTCTCAACTGGAGATTCCACCGGTCCCTTTGATCCGAGTGTAGTGAATCCAGCCTTTCTCTGCCGTCCTTATTGCCGTTTTGGTGGTCAAAAGAGCCTGATACGGCCCTTCCCAGTCCGGTTGCAATTTAGTCCCTGTCCATGATTTTACTAAGACGCAATCTCCCGGTCGAATCAGATGAGCAGCAAATTCAAGGGGTGGAGTCTGTGGTAATAAAGCCTGTTTCCTGAGGAAAGACAAAGAGGAGGACAAGCCCAGTATATACTTCTTTAAGAACAAATCTTTAGTTTCTGGGATTGGCAGTGGCCAGAGATAGGAACTTCCCGAGGACCTGGGACAGTAGGTATTCGGGAATAAACCACCGCTTCCTGTGTATCCAGAGCTGCTTCTTTAATTACCTCATCAGCCAGTAATGTAGCTTTCCATTCTTTAATTAACAATGAATTAATGCAGTCATGTTTTAAATTAACCATGAATCAATATGACAGGTCACTGAGAATGTGTGAAGGGATCCTGCCAATTAATATTGATTCAGGCTAGCACAATCGATTTATTGTAAATATTAATTATTAATTATATATTATATAAATATAAAAATCATTATCTGTAATTCAGGGTGGAAATGCAACAAATGACCAAAACATTTTAAAACTGTAATTGCGCAGTTTTGTTTCTTTACCAGTCACTTGTGCTTTCTCATTCTGTTTCTGTAATTGTTTTGCTCGAGCACATTCATTTTTAAGAACCTCAACCGATCCCATAGCACCATTTGCAGTTGCTTCAGTCCCAATTTGGTGGCAGTATCTTGTCATGAGCGCAAAACTGATTCTTCATGCCTCTCATCACAAAACTGTCACCATAATCCAATTAACTCTTTCTTTCCCGCTCCCTTCGGCTTAAAATTTAAGAATGACCTTGCTGCCTCTGAATCGACTAGGAAAACTACGTCCTCTTTATAAAGTCCCACCTTTAAATTTATCAAGGATTCCTGGTGGGTCCCGGGGGCAGGACTCCTGACACCTCTTTTTTTCATCAAGGTTCATAAACGGTACTGCCTTTGCTTCCTTTTTCAGATCTGGACACTCTCTCTTAAAGTGACCCGTCCTTTCACAGTAATAACATCCCGCCTGTGGGGATTTCCACTTCGATCCTTGTTCCTGTCCACCAGACCCCTTAACATCTCCTCCCCAACCATTCCGGTTTCCTTCTCCTTTTAGTTTTGTCCTTTTCTTTATTATCTCATCAGCCGTGGGCTATCATTATTTTTGCCTTTCGTTTCCACTTCTGATGTTATGTTGCCAGATCAATTGCTGACCCGATTTAACCAACTGAACAGCCTTAGGGCCACCTAATGGCCGTTCTTCATCACCCAATGTTTTATTTAGACCTTGAGAATTTATTTTTTTAAGAAATATTGCAATATTTCTTGCTCCCCATAACTTCAAATACCAATTCATCAATTCATGCTTGACTAACTTTAAAGCCTGTTCCTAACTTGTAAATATATTTATATATTTGCATTCATTTATTCAGTATTCAATATTAAAAATGTAAAATGCATACAGTTCCCAACTTTGAAATCCACTATAATTACCCAGTTTTAGTCCCTTAATTTAAATCCAAATTAGTTTTCTTAAGTAGTCCTGACCAGTTATTGAGGAGAAAGTGAGGTCTGCAGACGCTGGAGATCAAAGCTGAAACTTTATTGCTGGAACAGCACAGCAGGTCAGGCAGCATCTAGGGAACAGAAGATTCGACGTTTCGGGCACATGCCCTTCTTCTGTTCCCTAGATGCTGCCTGACCTGCTGTGCTGTTCCAGCAATAAAGTTTCAGCTCTGACCAGTTATTGCTCAATTACAATGCTATAGGTCGTGAAATAATCGGAGCTGCCTTAAAAGAATTTGCCTATTCAAGTTAAAAAAAAACTTCTAATGCATGAACAATGGCCGAATTCAAGGTCACAGATATTAACCATAGGATTTTGTTTTTACTACAATCTAATGTTGAACTGAAACTTCAACTGTCCTCCATAAATTGCTTTTATGTAAGAATAAAAGAGATTAGTTAGAAACTGATAGTAAGGCAGTCATGACCTGTAAAAAGAACAGGAGTTAAACATTTTATTTCATAATCACTGTAGAATCCTTAACTTTAAAAGAAATCATGTTAAGTTTCTATAATAAAAATCAGATTCAAAACAGTCCTGGAACTCAAGCTCCAGGGAATAAAGCGCAAACATTCAATCACCAACAAACAAATGTGCATTCAAACCAAATCACAAAGGATTAAACTTTCTACCAGCTGTACAACTCTTTTCGTTCTCTCTCTCACACACCATATCTCACAGACACTTTCTGAGCTTCCTGCAACAACACCTCTGGGTGCTCCTCGCTTCACCCCTCTATCTTTTGAATATTTTTCTGGATGTCTGGCCATGATTTAGTTACAAAGTGTACCCTCAGTAGGCCTTCAGCCACTAGCCCTTCCGACTTGAAGCATAATCTGATTCCTCCTGACTGTAAGGCTGTTTTTCATAGAGATATAAATTCAAATATTTACAAACCCAGTCTTCGTCCGACCCGTACTTTTGCCAGAGACGGCGGGACGAAGAATGGATTCCTTAGTCCATACAAAGCAACAGTATTTAATCATCTTTTTTCCTATCTTTTCCCCTAGTACAAGTATTATTTTTCCAATTCCACAACACTTTCTGGAGGTATGTTGTAAAGGACCCCGCCTCCATTCCCATTGCCTTTTTCTTCTTTTGTTCTCCCGGAGGCTTTTTCCTCACCCATGGCACAGCCCATATTGAATTCCTTCGTTAGTCCCTTATGGACTACTAAAACTCAATCCTGGCCACCAAGGCAGTACTTAAAAGTCAATTTTCTTACCCTGGTCTGTGCACAGATTTGCCTGGCCCCTTTTTGCCGTATTTTCTATCGACCTCCTTTCACTGTCTGATTCAGATGTCTCTCTTGTGGGATTCGTACCAGTCGCCCAAGGGAGCGGACCAAACCAGAACACGAGACCGCTCCTCAATTGGGAACGGGACGCGTCTTCCCAGTGTCCAGGGCCAGCCAATCCCCCAGTGATGGAAGAACATCCCAGATGAGCCCCCAGTTGTGAGAAACAAAGCTCACTCACTTCAATAATTTCAGTCCGAGACAAGATCTGAATCAGTAGTGTCATTTATTTTACCCTTGCAAGAGGGTGCGATGTCCACTGTCTACAAGGCAGGGACACACTCACACTGAATTCAATGAATACACGATATTTATGTAATTTGGTTCTTTTTTTTATCTCATTGCTCCTCCCCGTTTACATCTTCCACTTCTCTGAGACCGGCACCCATTACTCCTGTTTATCTCTTGCCTTATCTGGCCTTGTCTGTGACAAAATGTTTATTTCTGGCCTCACAAGGCCATTTGACCACATCCTGCTGTGGCCCATTGTTAGGTATTATCTACTCCCTCCATCTGTGCTTTCCCCAACCATACTGATCCTTATGACCTTCTAATTGGGGTTTGTTCCTGTGTTTCTGTAAAAGTGGGAAAAAGTGGCAGCACGGTGGCACAGTAGTTAGCACTGCTGCCTCACAGTGCCAGAGACACGGGTTCAATTCCCCCCTCAGGCGACTGACTGTGTGGAGTTTGCACATTCTCCCCGTGTCTGCGTGGGTTTCCTCCGGGTGCTCCGGTTTCCTCCCACAGTCCAAAGATGTGCAGGTCAGGTGAATTGGCCATGCTAGGTGAATTGGCCATGCTAAATTGTCCGTAGTGTTAGGTAAGGGGTAAATGTAGGGGTATGGGTGGTTTGCGCTTCTGCGGGGCGGTGTGGACTTGTTGGGCCGAAGGGCCTGAATCCACACTGTAAAGTAATCTAAATCTAAAGATGCTCATAACTACTGTTTGTGCAAGCATATCTGGCTTAACCTACATCCTCACAGCACCTTATCTATTTGTCTGTAACATCTACCATTGTTTTGCAGTCACGTTTCATTCTTGCATACAATTTTAGCTAATACAAAAACAATTATGTATTTCCTCCACATAGTTTGCATTCTTGTTGACTCAGCTCTTAGTTGAAACAATTACACACTGGTGTGAGTTCATTTACTCTGCATAAGTAATTATAATTGCAGAAGTAACACTACTTTACCTATATCCCACAGTATTGTGGATTGTTGGAGAAAGCCATCTGGCTCACCAATGTCCTTTGGGCATGGTAACTGCTGTCTTTACCTGGTCTAGCCTACATGTGACTCCAGACCCACTGCCTCTAGGCAATTAGGGATGGGCGATAAATTCTGCCCTAGTCAATGAAGCCCATACCTCATGAATGAATCCAAAAAATAAGATGGGTCCAGTTCTCTCCACCTCTGCTTCGTTTAGTGTTTACTTCTCCTGCTAGGAGGGAAAGCAGAGAGGGGGATGAATGGCCTGAGTGGAGAGCAGGGATGGACAGTATTTGTAGAGGGTGATTGTGAGGGATGGGTGTGAGAGGGCAAGAGATTTAGGACAAGGTTGATATTGACTACTCGGGTCAGACTGTGAGGCACCTGCAGAGGGGAAATGAGTCACAGAGTCACAGGGTTGTGCAGAACGGAAATAAATACTTCAGGTCCAACCAGTCTGTACCGACCAGGTTTCCCAAACTAAACTAGTCCCATTTGCCTGTGTTTGGCCCATATCCCTCTCAACCTTTCCTATTCTTGTACATGCTCAAATGTCTTTTAAATATTGTACCTGCATCCACCACTTCCTCTGGTAGTTCATTTCAAAGATGCACCACTCTCTCTATGGAAAAAGGTGTCCCTTAGGTCCCTTTTAAGTATTTCTCCTCTCACCTTAAACCCATGTCCTCCAGAGTTGAACTCCCCAACTCTGGGGAAAAGATCTTTGCTATAGCCTTTGTGATTTTATAAACATCTATACGGTCACCCCTCAACCTCCTACACTCCAGTAAAAAAGTCCCAGCCTACCCAGCGTCTCCTTATGACTCAACCCTCCAGTCCCAGTAACATCCTCTTTTCCACACTTTGAGAGTGCTGTCCAAGTTGGAATGTGGGACATGACAACTGCCAATGTTATGTCACCCTCCTGAGACAAAACATAGAATTTGCTACAGAAACTCAGCAGCTCTGGCAGTGTCTGTGGAGAGAGAAACAGAGTTAACGTTTCAAGTCCACTGTGCCCTTTGTCATTGTGGGTGCCCTGTCCTCAGGATGGAGGGACGTCACTCCTATTGCAACAAAGCAACCCTGAAACTGACCATCGGAAACTGGCCTTGAGCTCTGGCCCATACCACAGACCAGGGAGCCCACCACAACAGGCCATCACCCACCCCACAACACTCCCCCCATCCTGGGGCTGGGTGCAGACCTGATCCAGTGGGGGGATTCCTGGATCTCACCTCAGGATCCAAGTGATCTGGTCCTGCCCAGCCAGAGCCCCAGGTAGGAATCAACGAGATCCCCAGGGAAGCTCCACCGGGGGGAGATCAACCTGAGCCAAGAGCGTGGTGCTGGAAAAGCACAGCAGGTCAGGCAGCATCCGAGGAGCAGGAAAATGAGGCTCATTCCTGATGAAGGGCTTTTGCCCGAAACGCAGATCCGCCTCCTCGTCAGATGCTGCCTGACCTGCTGTGCTTTTCCAGCACCACACTCTCGACTCTGACCTCCAGCATCTGCAGTCCTCACTTTCTCTAGATCAACCCGAGCACCAACCGCCCCCACCTCCACCCCACCTTCCCCTCAAGTCGGCGCCTTTAAAGTTTGTGAAACTTTGGTCGTTTGGAAAATCAGGGAAAGTTTGGGAAGTTTGTGAAAGTTGGGAAGTTTGTGAAAGTTGATCCCAATCCCGATCCCGGAGCCCCCCTGAGCTGCCTCCCAATGGAATTTCCTTTGGGGTCCCCGCGGGGGATGGATCCTGTCACTCACCAGGAGGGAGGGAGTGAAAAAGGACCTTCCCAGCTCCAGGCAACTGACAACTCACCCCCAGAAAAACTCCCCCTTTCCCTTCCAGTCCCCGCTCCTGATTAAATCACTGAACATGGGGCTCTCCCTTCCCTGGAGAACCTTCAGATAAAAGTGTGCAATGGAAATCAGAAACAAGCACAGAAAATGCAGATCGGGGAACAGCTGTGCAGGAAGAAATGTTTGAAGCCCAATGTGTACGTCCCTCCATTTACATGTTCCTTAAGCCAAATGGCCAAGCTGTTAGCTGTAACTCATCAATGTTTATTAGATTAGATTATATTACAGTGTGGAAACAGGCCATTCGGCCCAACAAGTCCACACCGACCCGCCGAAGCGCAACCACCCATACCCCTACATTTACCCCTTACCTAACACTACGGGCAATTTGGCATGGCCAATTCACCTGACTTGCACATCTTTTGGACTGTGGGAGGAAACCGGAGCACCCGGAGGAAACCCACGCAGACACGGGGAGAACGTGCAAACTCCACACAGTCAGTCGCCTGAGGCGGGAATTGAACCCGGGTCTCTGGCGCTGTGAGGCAGCAGTGCTAACCACTGTCCCACCGTGCCGCCCACAAATTGTAATCGAGATTACAAAGATGCTTCATCCGTGAACTTGCCTGTTTCAAATGTTTTCACGTTATGATGTGACACCTTCTGATCCCTCATTGCACAAAACCATCAGATGTAGGAGTGAAAGCTGGCCACTCAGCCCATCGACTCAACCTCTCCCTTTCAATGAATCATGGCTTACCAGATCATCTTTGAAATGACTGTTTTTTGTGTAAATCTATAATAGTGAGTAGAGTGAGGTTTTTAAGATTCTATATTTTATTGAGATCTGTCTTTTGATTAAACTTTGAAACTGTAAAACAGAAATACTAAGTTATCCTGGAACAGGAGCAAAGATGGGCTTTAGTAGAGTGACGTGCCCTTCCTGTCGGTTGTCGGAGATGAGGGAGAATTTCCATGTCACTGATAATTGAGGCTGTTGGAAGTGTGGCTGTCAGTCGTATTGGATTGCATGGATTGGTTGGAGCAGCAGTTAGATGCAATGAGGAATTTACAGGAGCTGGAGATGTGATGGAAGGGAGGAGAGAAACCGAAGATAGAGTCAGATATATGGGTTACCTCCAGGAAAGATAGGAGAGGAAAGTAGGTCGTGCAGGATTCTCCTGTGGCTAGCCCCATCTGTTTTGGAAAATGTAATCGTTGATGGGCTCTCAGGCGAATGTAGCACTGACAGGCAACCTCCTGACTCGGAGATAATGAGGAAAGAGATCAGTCTGAGACTGGTGCAGTTGAAAAAGGAGCAAGTCAGGCCATCAAGACAGACAGGAACAAAGCAGAGAGATGATTTAAACAACATTTTTTTCACTCCAAGAAGTCTAACATGTAAGGCAGATCAACGCAGGGCATGGTTGGGAACATGGGACTGGGATATCACTGCAATGACAGAGATGTGGCTCAGAAATGGACAGAACTGGCAGTTTAATATTCCAGGATATAGAAGCTATGGGAAGATAGAAAAGGGGGCAAGAGAGGAGGGGAGTGGTGCTATTGATTAGGGATAATATTACATCTGTACTTAGGGAGGGTATTCCAGGAAGTAGGGCAAGTGAAGTTATTTGGGGGTAACTGAGAAATAATCTGATTAGGATTGTAGGATAGACCCTCAATGGGAATTTGTAAGGAGATCTCAGTTCTTGTAAGATTAATAGTGTAGTAATGGTAGGGGATTGTAAGTTTCCAAACATAGATTGGGACTGCCTTTCTGTTAAGGGCATGGATGGAGAGGAATTTGTTAAATGTGTAAAGAACATTTTCTGATTCAGGATGTGGATGTACCTACTGGAGAAGAAGGAAAACTTGACCTACTGTTGGGAAAGAAGTCTGGGCAGTTTACTGAGGTGTCAGTGAGGGAGCAACTTGGGACCAGTGATCATACTTTTATTAGTTTTAACATAGTCATGGAAAATGATAGATTGGATCTAAAAGTTAAAGGTTTAAATTGGAGGAAGGCCAATTTTGACGTTTTTGTGCAAGAACTTTAAAAATTGATTGGAGGCAGGTATTTTCAGGTCAAGGAATGGCTAGAAAGTAGGAAGCCCTCAAAAATGAGATAACAAGAGTCCAGAGCCAGTATATTCCTGTTCAGGTGAAGATCAAGGCAAGTAGGTGTAGGGAATGCTGGATGATGAGAGAAATTGAGGGTTTGATCAAGACAAAGAATGAAGTATACATCAAATACAGACAGCAGGGTTTGAGTGAGTCACTAGAAGAATATAAAGGCAGCAGAAGGTTATCTAAGAGGGAAATCAGGAGGACAAAAAGGGGACAAGAGATAGCTTTAGCAAATCAGGTTAAACAGAATCCAAAGGGATTGCACAAATACATTAGGGACAAAGAGTAACTCGGAAGAGAATAGGGCCTCTTAAAGATCAGTAAGGCAGTCTATGTGTGGAACCGCATGAGATGGTGAAATACTAAATGAGTATTTTGCATCAATGTTTGCTGAGGAAAAAGATATGGAATCTCAAGAACTTGTGAAATAAATAGCAACACCTTAAAAAATGTCCATATTACAGAGGAGGACATGCTGGACATCTTAACACACATAAAGATGGATAAACCCCGGAACCTGATCAGGTGTACCCTGGAACTTTGTGGGAAGATGAGAAGTGATGGCTGGGCCCCAAGCTCAGACATTTGTATCATCGATAGTGTTAGAAAGTGGAGGTTGACCCCACTCTGAGAACTAAAACTGAAACACCCTAAGAGGAGCACTTCACCCTATAATCCGTAAAAGAAGTGTGAAAAGTGGTGTAATCTGTTTGTCACCAACTTCTAGTGGTTAAATAAAATAAACCCCTGACACTCACTTTAAAATCAACTAGTAACAATTTATTTATCTAACTCTAACAGTGACCAAATTAACTAAACTATTAACAAACCAAATAGATCCCTTCTAACTGTTAACTATTCCCAAATAAAGCAAGATTTTAATGGTATGCTGTTCCAATAAATACAACTCCCACTCATATATAAAAAAATCCCATAATTTAGCTTCTTGACATTCCACCAAAGTTATGTGTCTTCCGGAATGTTCTGTGCCTTCTCCGTCGATTCTTCTGTCAGGAATGCCTTCTGTGTCATTGGTATCATTATTATTTTGATGGTGCTTTCTCTAAGATGTGGATGAGGCTGTGAGAGCCAACGATTCTCTCTCTCGAGAGCTGAGGGCTGTTAGCTCTGGTGGATGGCAGATGGCTCTGAGGTCTTTGTTCAACTGCCCCTTTCTTTTTTATCCTTGATAACATATCAATATCTTTTATGATAGGATTGGTCTGAGGTCATCAAAACCATCAGATTTAAATCTAGTAGGTTTTTGGCATTTAATTACATTGTTCAAATTGATTGGCTAAATTCAAAGCCTGTTGTCTTGGTAAAAATAACTGCTGCTTGGCCTGCTAAGTGTACGGCCTTTCGATCCAAATGTTTCAGTTGAGGTGCTGGCTGTGTACTTGCAAACTTTCAATCTGCTGCTCACAAATATCCATTTTAAATCTGTAAGTACCAAAAAAAGCACAATCTTTTAAAGAGACCATGCAATGCAGCCCTCCCTCACCCTGAGCATTTTACAACTTTACGATTTTACAAACGCCAAATTCTAACTTCCCGCCTTCCAAACCACAATTACTCTACCCAATTTCACAACAGTAGCCACGGGTGAGGTGCCGGAAGACTAGTGGTTGGCTAACGTGGTGCCACTAGTTAAGAAAGATGGTAAGGAAAAGCCATGGAACTGTAGACCAGTGAGTCTAACATCAGTGGTGGGCAGATTGTTGGAGGGAATCCTAAGGGACTGGATTTAAATGCATTTGGAAAGACAAAGACTGATTAGGGATAGTCAACATGGCTTTGTGCGTGGGCAATTGTGTCTCACTAATTTGAGTTTTCTGAAGAGGTAATAAAGGTGATTGATGAGCGGTGGATGTGATCTATATGGACTTCAGCAAGATGTTTGACAAGGTTCCCCATGGTAGATTGGTTAACAAGGTTAGATAATTAGGAATATAGGGAGAACTAGCCATATGGATACTGAACTGGCTTGAAGGTAGAAGACAGATGGTGGTGGTAGAGGGTTGCTTTTCAGATTGGAGGTTGTAACCAGTGGTGTGTCGCAAGGATTGATGCTGGATCCACTGCTTTTTGTCATTTATATAAATGATTTGGATGTGAAAATAGGAAGTATAGTTAGTAAATTTGTTGATGACACCAAAAGTGGAGTTGTAGTGGGCAACGAAGAAGGTTATCTCAGAGTACAATGGGATTTTGATCAGATGGGCCAGTGGCAGATGGAGTTTAATTTAGATACATGTGAAGTGCTACATTTTGGAAAGGCAAATCAGGCCAGGATTTATACACTTAATGGTAAGATCCTGGGGAATGTTGCTGAACAGAGAACTTGGAGTACAGGTTCAAAGCTACTAGAAAGTGGAGTCACAGGTAGATGGGATAGTAAAGAAGGTGTTTGGTATGCTTTCCTTTATTGGCCAGTGAATTCAGTATAGGAGTTGGGAGGTCATGTTGTGAGTTTGGAGGTCATGTTGTGAGTTTACAGGACATTGATTAGGCTACTTTTGGAATACTGTGTTCAAACCCGGTCTCTCTGCTATCAGAAGGATTTTGTGAAACTTGAAAGAGTTCTGAAAAGATGTGCAAGGATGTTGGCAGGTTTGAATTATAGGAAGAGGCTGATTAGGCTTGGGTTATATTCCCTCGTGCATTGGAGGCTGAGGGGCGACCTTACATAAATCAGTGCAATGGGTTCTGACTAACCAGCTGAAAGCCAGTCCTTGAATGAGGAGACTCCCTGGATCTACTGTTTATAGCAGTCAGTGAGGGCTCCATGATTGGCCCAGGTTAATAGCCCCAAACAAGGATCTCATAGTCAATGAGATCCACCTGGCCCTCATTCTAATCACTATGATCCTCAACTCCACTTTCCTGCCTTTTTCCCACAATTCTTGATTCCCTCACTGATTAAGAACCTACCTCAGCCTTGAATGTACTTGATGGCCCAGCCTCACTAGCCCTCTGTGGTAAAGGATTCCACAGATTCACTTCCCTCTGAGCGAAGATACTCATCCTCATCTCTGTTTTAAACATGTGACCCCTTATTCTGAGATTATGCTCTCTGGTGCTAGACTGTCCCACAGGAGGAAAGCAGACACTCCATGAATCAGATAATCCTGATCCCGGTCTGTACGACTGGGAGATGGTGTGACTGGCGTGGAAACACTTACCCCCTCCTGCTCGCTATATAACAGTGCAAGCTTCTTGTATAAAACTCAGACAGGGAAATAATGGTTTCAGCAGTAAGGTGAACTGATACTGGATCTATGATAAATGAACTTGCATGTAACTCTAATGAAGTCCATTGTTCCAGCTTTACTGTGGAATTCTAAATCATATTTTATATTTGTTGATATTTAGAATCATGTTTCAAGAAGTAACCAAGGAAATTGTGAATGAGATTGACCCTGATGGCAGATGGATTCCGACATCAAGCTTGGCTCAATCTCACTGTAAACCACTTCATCTCATCCTGAAAAAGAAGCCATTCTTTTCCTTTTTTCAAGACAAATTCATCCCAATGTCTATCACTCTGACTGACATACTGCAGGACAGCAAAAATTTAGATTTTGGTAACTTGTCCTTTTTATTTCAATTTGACTGTCACAGCCCTGGGTTCTCTCGCTGGTGGTGGTGGTGGGGGTGGGGGGGGGGGGGTGGGGGGGGTAGGGGGGGGGGATAGTGGGTGTGGTGGGGGAGGTATTTGGATTCTACACCTTGATCACATTGGACCAGGAGCAATTTCTCTTTCTCACTCAGTTTCAGATGAGTCATTGAGCCAATGTGGTAGTGTCACATCTCTGAGCTATCACCACCAGCTCTCCGTCTAAATTTCATCCCAGGCCTATAGCTCTCTGAGTCCCATGCATGACAGAAATTTCCAGAACTAGAAGTCAATGCCATGACTGGGTATTGCGAATTGCTGTGAGTGAAACAGATGTGCAGCTTAGAGGGAACTTTAATCATCACGATGGCAAATAATAGCTCTTTTACTAAATCTCTTTTCATTCTTTCTGAAGGATTTATATAATTCTGTCAATGTAAATTAATGTGGCAGAATGGAACATCATCTCATTTTCCTGTAACAAAACAAAGAACTGTAGATTCTGGAGATCTGAAACAAAGAAAAAAAATCACTGAATAAACTCAGCAAGTCTGGTAGTATTTGTGGAGAAAAAACAGTTAATGTCTCGAGTCCAGTGACCCTTATTCAGAAATAAATGCAACAGGGCAATATTTCTCCTGATGATGGGAAAGGTAGGATGGAAAGAAGTAGAGAAGCTGAATAGGTGATAATGCTGTTTGAATGGTTGAAAATTGGCTGGCTGTGCTGAAAGCAGCCCATTTCATAACTGCACCTGGGGTTGTGGGAGTCGGTAAAACAACATGAAGAAGGATGTTCAGGTTCTGAAATTGATAAATAACTGTTGAGTCCTGAAAGCTGGAAGGTACATAAGCAGAAGATGAGGCGTTGTTCCTCCAGCTTGTGTTGAGCTTCGCTGGAACACTGCAGTGGGTCTGAGGCAGAAATGGTCAGAAAGGGAACCCAGTGATATGTTGATGTGATAGGCAACAGGAAGCTCAGGGCCATTTTTGCAAACAGAATGTAGGTGTTCGGCAAAGTGGTCACCCAGTGTGTGTTTCATCTCCCCAGTGTTGAGGAGAGTGCATTGTGAGCAGCGAATACAGTAGACTAGATTGAGTGAAGTGAGTAGTGATTGTTACAATTCAGCCAAGTGAACCTCATAGAATGTGAGTTGCCTTATTGGGCGGTTAACCTGGCTCAATCAGGGAGTCCAGGCTGACAGGTAAACACAGGTTCTGTTCACTCTGGGGGCTGAATCAGTGTCAAGGACTCTCCATGTGTGAATAAAGGGTGACTTGCTGATGGGGTACCAGCCTCAGTGGAGTTATTTTGAAGTGAAGTTATATCGCTGTTTCACCCGGAAGGTGTGCTTGGGGCCTTGGTTAGTGAGGAGGGAGGAAACAAACAGACAGTTTACATGGGAGGGTGACGTGGGTGTGTGGATAGGTGTTGAGAATGGAGGAAGAGTAGACTGGGGTGACCTGGTGGAATGGCCCCAGCAGAATGTTGATAAGGGAGGAGAGGGGAATATGTGTCTGATGGTGGCATCCTGCTGGAGGTGGTAGAAAAATGGCTTATGATCCTTTGGATGTTGGAGGTTGGTAGGATGGAAACTGAGGGCAAGAGGCACCTTGTTATTGTTGTGGAAGGGAGGAGTAGGGGTCAGGGCAGATGTCTGGACATAGGTTCAACATCGCTAAGAGTCCTGGTCATTCTCAGCTGAGGGAAAAGGTGAACATTTCTGACGCACCCCTGTAGAAGGTGGCATCGATGGAACAGATGCAATGGTGATGGAGGAACTGGGAGAATGGAATGGCATTCTTATAGGAAGCAAGGTGTGAGGATGTATAGCTAACTGTGAGATACTGTGGGTTTATATTGGATATTGGTGACCAGCCTATCCCCAGAAAAGGAAACAGAAATGTCAAGGAAGCCAAGGGAGGAGTTAGAGATGAATCAAGTGAAAATGAGGAAAGGATGGAAATTGAAAGCTGAATTGATAAAATTGATATCATCATGTATTCAACTAGTGTACACAAAGCTGTCACTAATCTCATCTCATCTTGGGATCTCCCCAACACAGCCTTCCAACTCATAGTCCTCCAACCCTATTCAGCATACTTCTGTCATCTTCCCAAAATCAGCAAACATAACTGTCCAGGCAGACCCATTGTTTATGACCATTCCCACCCCATGGAATTTATTTATTCCTCCCTGTACTTGAACTTTTTTTCTCCCCATGTCCAGTCCCTACCCATTTACATCTGACACTTCATGTCAGTTTCAAAGTTTCCAGTTTGTGGGCACTGACCATTCCCTCTTCGCCATTGATGTGCAATCCCTCTACATACAGCTCCCATCAGAATGGGCAGAGGGTTCTCCACTGCTTCCTGGAAAGAATGTCCTGAGCCTTCCCCATCCATCACCGCCCTCCTCTGCCTGTCCAAGCACATCCTGACCTTGACATCTTCCTCTCACTTTCTTTAGGTCAGAGAGGTAGCCATAGGAACCCACATGGCCCTCAGTTTTACCTGTCTTTTGTGGGATATGGGGAACATTCCTATTTCTTGTCCTACTCGGGTCCCTCCCCACAACTCTTTCCCCAGTATATCAATGACATCATCAATGCTGCTTCTTTCTCATGCTTTTGCTTCTAGCTCAGAAGAAGGGTCACTGAACCTGAAACATTAACTCTGCTTTCTCTCCACAGTTGCTGCCAGGACTGTTGAGTTTGTGCAGAAATTTCTGTTTCCTTAATTTCTTTTTTGGCATTATATGGTGCTCTGCCTTCAACAATGAGTTCAACAGCTTCATATCATCAAGCATGCCCCACCTTTCAATGCGGTCATGGCAGATCAAACACTTCAATGACTTTCATCCGCTCCATCTCCATAACCCTGTACCCCTTTAGTAATTAGAATTACGTCAACCTCTACCTTAAACATACAAAGACTGAGCCTCCAGAGGCATCTGCGAGAGAGAATTCCAAAGGTTCACTGAGTAAAAACAAGTTATCCATATCTCTGTCATGGGTGGTATTCCATTTATTTTTAAATTCTGTCCACCAGTTCCAGACTTGACAAACAGTGGAAATATCTTACCTTCATCTACCCTATCTACCCTTTTAAATATTTTGAGACTTTCAATTAGATCACCTCTCATTCTTCGAAACTCTGAAGAACACAGACCCAGTTGGCCAATCCCTCTTCATAGGACAGATCTAGCTTCCTGGGAACAAGCCTCGTGAACTTTCATTGCATTCATTGTACGGCAATAATATTCTTTCTGAGATAAGGAGATGAAAACTGAACACAGTGCTCCAGGTGTGGTTGAAACAATTATACAATTGGAGCACCTGTGCTTAGGTACCCCGTACTCAAATCCTCTTGCAATCAAGGTAAAACTTCCTTTAGCCTTAGTAATAGCAGGCTGGACCAGCAGGTTAGCTTTAATGAATTGTCAACAAGGACACTTGGGTCCCTTTCCAACTGCTTACCATTTAGGGAATAATCTACACACTTGTTTCTCTGACCAAAGTGGATAACCTAACATTATACTGCATGTGGCACAATCTTATCCTTTCAGTAAACCTGTCCAAATCCTCCTGAAGCTATAACAACTTGCTGTTTTTCTGTTTTGTTTGTAATATATTGAAAGAACGTCAAGTTCATCCAGCACAATTTCCAATGAACTCTGCCCTGCACTTCGAATCCCTATCTTGTTCCTAAGATTTTGCTTGCGGTCAGAACTGACCTTTACGGTGCTATTAATAATCACTCTTGTCAGTGCTTTCTTCCTTCACTACAACCTTTGCAAACCTCTCTATGTTGTCATTTCATAACCCTTTTGATCCATAATCTCTGTCATCGATTAAAATTTCCCTTTAGCTGCACTCCGTCCCAACCTGCCCAACAACACTATGTATGTTAGCTTCCCATTTTACTTCAGATCGCAAGGAGCGTTGAATGGATTCAAAGCCTTGACTTTGTTTCTGACTTCACAGACACTGCCAGACCTACTGGGCATCTCTGGCATTTTCAGTTTTTAATACAAATACTTAAATTTGTTTGGTTATCCATGTCATTTGGAATCCTTAAATATCATGAAAAATGCCAATGACTTATTCAATATTTTGGGATTCTTTTTGACTTCAGGAGGTAGTATATCACACATAGGATAGTCTCAATCCCCTGTTAAGAAGCCTTCCAAATGTAGTTTCCAGTGTTTTGAGTCAGGTGAGCCAAGTTTTACACTGCTATCTAAAGTTAAAATGCCTCTATCAAATCAATTCCTTCTATTTTTTTCTCAATTTATCTCTGTCTTCTTGAAATTGTGACACCATGATAGGGAATGGTTGATGGGATTTCCCAGTATCAGACCCAAGAGGCAATCACTATGGATGGGTGACATTGAGTGTTGGTTGAAGAGCCGTTCTCATTGGTCCAATCCTCTCCATTAGAGTGGTGCTTCAAAAGAACAGCAGGGCAGGCAGCATCCAAAGAGCAGGAAAATTGACATTTCAGGCAAAAGCCCTTCATCAGGAATGAGGCTGGGAGCCTTGGGGAGAGATAAATGGGAGGTGGGGGGGGGGGGGGGGGAGGTGGAGCTGAAGAGGAGGCAGCTGAAAGTGCGATAGCTGGATGGAGGTGGGGTTAAAGGTGATAGGTCAGAGAGGAGGGTGGAGCGGATAGGAGGAAGGAAGATTGACAGATGAGACAGGTCATGAGGACGGTGCTGAGCTGGAAGGTTGGAACTGGGGTAAGGGGGTGGAAGGGGAAATGAAGAAACTGGTGAAGTTCACACTGATGCCGTGGGGTTGAAGGGTCCTGTGGCGGAAGATGAGGCGTTCTTCCTGGACCTCCTCCATTGTCACTCCCTTACCACCTGACACCTGGAGGAAGAATGCCTCATCTTCCACCTCGGGACCCTTCAACCCCATGGCATCAATATGGACTTCACCAGTTTCCTCATTTCCCCTCACCCTACCTTACCACAGTTCCAACTTTTTATCTCAGCACCATCCTCATGACCTGTCCCACCTGTCAATCTCCCTTCCCATCTATCTGCTCCACCCTCCTCTCCGATCTATCACCTTTACCCCCACCTCCATCCACCTAATACACTCTCAGCTACCTCCTCCCCAGCCCCACCCCCTCCCATTTATCTCTCCACCCCCAAGACTCCCAGTCTCATTCCTGATGAAGGGCTTTTGCCTGAAACATCGATTTTCCTGCTCCTCAGATGCTGCCTGACCTGCTGTGCTTTTCCAGCTCCACTCTAATCTTGACTCTAATCTCCAGCCTCTGCAGTACCCACTTTCACCCAATCCTCTCCATGCCCAATGTCCATAATACCAGGGAGAGAAGGGAGAGAGAGATTGTGGAAGAGGGAGAGAGAAGTCATATTTCTAATAGATTTATTTTGTTATTGTAGGATTGGAATCCTCACCCGTGGCCAGATATGGTCAGGGCTCTGGCTCCTCAGTCAGTGCAAGTGTTTGTGCGCCAATTGGGGAAGCAGGAGCTGACATTTCAGGAAGCAAATCCGATGCCATGTCTGAGATAGAAATGATAAAGCGAGCCATCTCTAAAAAGAAACTGGATGAAAATATCCAAGACAGGTACTTTTTCTAACCTCAAACTGACCCACCAACCAGAAGGAATGCAAGTGGCACATGCTGACAAAGACTATTTTTGCTACATGAGGCAGTATATTGTATCTCTGTACTGTACTGAGAACCAGATAGCAATATCTAATGACAGCTCTTACCAGACTAATATTGTGGATAATATATCAAATTTTTCATCCAAAACTTTATCATAAAGCGAAGTGACACGTTTTATAATCATCAATGGAACAATACTTCATACTTGCTTTCTGCACTCAGTGATGTGCATAACTTTGTAAACTTTGTTTCTGTTATGATGAGCAATACTTTGCATGACTGCTAATCCAAAGTAAAATAATTTGATAATTCATTGTGGCATTTGCTTTTCTGAATCTCCATATAAATCAACGTACTCAACGCTGTTGTGACTATTCCATGATCTTGAACACTTTTATTTATGAAAAAAATATATATACTTGATTTTATAACACGATTAGACAGGGAATTGTGCAGTTAATATCACTGACATTGTCCATTTTATGTCTAAGTGAAAAAGGAAATCCTGAATAAACTGATGTCTTTTTTCTCTTTTTTCTCTTTCCAGGAAGATAGACAGAGAGAACAGCTTTGTGAAACAACTGAAGGATGATTTCATTTATGTCATCACAGAAGTGATAGAGACAAAGGATCCATGTTATCTAGTGAAAACATTCAAGGCATCTTTAGGGATGAAATTCCTACTTAAGCCTTTCAAGGGGAGTATAACCGTGTCTGTAGTGATTGTAATGAGGTCAACCAGAAAATGGGTTCCCTGATTAGGACTGTTAATATGGTCCAATCAGAAAGCCCTGGCTGACAGATTTAAACAGGAGTGTCCATTTATGATGCATGTTACTTGTTTTCTGATCAAAAAAGCAATGTTACATGATGAACTGGGAACTGCTGCTTTAGTGTCTAATGTGTGTTAACATTTAGCTTCATTCCTTTCTTGTTTGATATGCCCAATCCTCCTAGTAATCCTGTTTTTAGAATCTAAATGAAAACGATTCAAAATGTTCTGCTTATTCTTGGTGGGAGCAGGCTATAATTTTTTTATCTGTTGAAATATGGGTTGTAAGGATTATATATTGTAACAGAAGGAAACTGTATCTTAGTAGTGTTACTAAGTGTGAAGTACTCTATGTATTGAAGCAAATGTTAACGAAATTGATTTTACACTCATTTTTCAATATGTAAAAGAGTAAATATTAATAAATGAGGGCTACTTATGCTTCATACAGAACTATTGTAAGTAAAGAAACACAAGTTAAATTCTGTACATCCTCGTTTAATTTGTTCTGATATTAGAATTTGAAAGCTAAGTTGTTCCTTGTTAAAAGTGTATCATGGATTGGTATCTCAACAATAAAAAAGCTCAAACTGGGAGAATTTTTATACCTAAAAAAAAATTAAACAGGAGTGTCAGGGGTTCTGTTCTCTCTGTGAGCTGGCACTGAGGAAGCTGGATCAGTGTCAAGAACTCTCCACATGAAATAAAGGGTGATTTGGTGATGGGATGGAGTTATTCCAGTACTCCAGTATTAAACTGTCACCAAAATTGATAGATGAAGGATGGGCTGTAGATGCCATATACATGGACTTTAGTAAGGCATTTGATAAGGTTCTCATGGTAAACTAATAGAGAAAGTGAAGTCACATGGTGTAGAGGGTGTTCTAGCTAGGTGGATAAAGAACTGATTAAGCAACCGGAGTCAGAGGAATAGTAGTTGAAGGGAGTGTCTCGAAATGGAGAAAGGTGACCAGTGGTGTTCCACAGGGATCTGTGCTGGGGCCACTGTTGTTTGTGATATACATAAATGATCTGGAAGAGGACACTGTTGGTATGATCAGCAAGTTTGCAGATGACATGAAGATTGGTGGAGTAGCAGAAAGCATAGGGGACTATCAAAGAATATAGGAGAATATAGATAGACTGTAGAGTTCAGCAGAGAAGTGGCAGATGGAGTTCAATCCAGGCATATGTGAGGTGATGCATTTTGGCAAGTCTAATTCTCAAGTGAATTATACAGTAAACTGAAGAGCCTTAGGAAAAGTTGATGAGCAGAGAGATTTGGGAGTTCAGGTCCATTGTACCCTGAAGGTTGCTGCACAGGTGGATAGAGTGGTCAAGACAGCATACGGTATGCTCGCCTTCATCAGGCAGAGTATTGAGTATAAGAGCTGGCAGGCATGTTAAAATTGTACACAACTTTGGTTCGGCCGCATTTAGAATACTGTGTACAGTTCTGGGCGCCACATTACCAAATGGATGTGAACGCTTTGGAGAGGGTGCAGAGAAGATTTATGAGGACGTTGCCTGGTATGGAAGGTGCTAGCTATGAAGAGAAGTTGAGTAGATTAGGTTTGTTTTCACTAGAAAAAAGGAGATTGAGGGGGGACCTGATTGAGGATTACAAAATCATGAAGGGTGTAGTCAAGGTAGATAGAGATGAGCTTTTTCCCAGGGTGAAGGATTCAATAATGAGAGGTCACGCATTCAAGGTGAGAGGTGAAAAGTTTGAGGATACAGGCAGCAGTACTTTACACAGATGGTGGTAGGTGCCTGGACCGTGTTGCCAGCGGAGGTAGTAGAAGCAGGCATGGTAGATTCACTTAAGGTGCATCTGGGTGAATGAGTAAGTGGGGAGCAGAGGGATACAGATGCTTAGGAATTGGGCGACACGTTTAGACAGTCAATTTGGATTGGCTCAGGCTTGGAGAGCCGAAGGGCCTGTTCCTGGGCTGTAAAGTTTCTTTGTTCTTTGTTCTATGTGACTGATTAATTCCTGTGTAGATGGTTTACAATGAGAGAGGGACATGAATTCAAATCCCATTTTTGTAGCTAGGGAATTTAAATAGTCAGTCAAATAAAAATCTCGTACACTGTAACAGTAATAGTGGTAATGAAGTTACTGGAATATTAGGAAAATCCATATGGAACAGTAATGTCATTCAGTGACATTAGTTGCTTTACTAATTTACAAGAAGTCATTGACAGATCACAGAGGTTTGCTGCGGTCACATATCACAGGGATAGCTCTGACATTGGCAGGTTCACTTCAAGTTATACTTAGACCGGAGAAGTTGCCATTTTTAAAGGGAGAAGACCCTGAGTAGCAGCTGCATGCAGATTCTCTGAAGGAGGAATGAAACAGAGGCAGAGCAGTAGGCCATTCAGCCCATTGAACCTGTTCTGTATTCAGTTACATCATGACTGATCAACTACCTCAGTGTTGCTTTCCAGCATTATCTCCAAAATCGTTTGATGTCATTAGTCTAAAGAATTTTATTGATTCCTGTCTTGAATATGTCCACAGTCATGTCACAGCATTCCAATGATTTACCACTCCCTGAGTGTTTAAAAGGGTTAACTTTATATATTAAATATTATGTTTTTCTTCATTATATTAGATTGCTGCAGAATGCAAAATGGAAGAGACAAAAAAAAATTATTTCCTGCTGGAACTCCTATTGCATACAAGGTTTTAGAACTAGCGATTGCTGGGGATGACACTTTAGGTATGTAGATGGAGAAGAGGAAACCTGAAAATGGACAGGAGACTGGCCTGGTAGCAACTTGCTTGTGTTACCTCATGTTAATCCAACTTCCTTCAGCTGTTTGTCTCATCTCCATGTATGCAATATTCTAGAGACTTTGTATTTTATAGAGATACCAGAATACAAACACTTTAGATGCTTGGCTGAAGTTCCTATTTGCTCACCCTTGCATTTAGCATTGTCACCCAGCTCAAAATAAATTGGCAATCCCTCCACTAAGACAGCAGTGAGTGAGGTCAATCAATTCCAGACCAATTCAGACAAGCAGCGTACATCAGGGACTGGCTACGCTGCAGCAAATACAGCAATCTATGCCTGCTTAAAGTCGTTCTCCTATCCACAATGTCCTGGTCAGAAATGATATGGAAAACTTGCCACTTTGCATGATAGGTGGAACTCCAGCACTATTCATGAGCTTCACGCATTATCCTGGAAAAGAGAATTCATGTACATGGGAGCATAACTTTCACTCTCTCTACCAACAGTGTCCCTACTTCTGGGGCAGAAGGCCTGGGTATAAGTCCTTTCCACCCCAGCCATGTGTAATAATATCCTTGAACTGGTCAACTGGAAACTGTTATACTGTCCACAGGATGCACTGTGGAAAAAGCTCTCCAAGGTGTGTCTTCAGCAGCATCTCCCAGATCTGACGCTTCCACAAAGGACTAAGGGCAGCAAGTGCATGGGAACATTGATATTGGCCATTCTTTTATTGTTGTCAAAGTGCTGGAGTTCTTTACCTAAAGCAATTGTGGAAGCATCTTCACCACATAAGTTCAAGAAATCCCAACACCAATCCAATATATATAATGAATGGGAGCCTTAATAATAAAATTGTGATGATCTCATGCATTAGTATCTCTGTAACTATTAAGGCCATTGTTTATTTCAGCTTTTCCTATTTGACTACACACTGTTGGATGGCAAGGCAATAGCTATAAAGGGCGTAGGGGGATTAGTAAATGACATGGTTAATGGGTTGAACAAGGAACCATTGATGATTCTTGTTGTTTTACAAAAGTCCTAGCATTGACAGCCAATTCCTTTTAGGAATTCAAATTTTTTTTTCTGGTTTTTCAGGATTCCAATGGATGAAAACTGAACTTCACTCTCTGCAACTTAGTAAGTCTGCATTATATTTCATAATGCATTTTTTCACTAATCCAAGTAATCACAATACCACCATCCTAATGATTTGAAGGTCAAAATCAGAATCAAATCATCTTTAATGTATAACATCGGGAGAATCCAGCTCCACCTGCACAGTTTCTTAGATTATCAACAGTAACCCAAATTACAACAGTGTGATTTTATAATTTGGTTCATCATCTTTGCTTTTAACATGCATAGTCATCTCTTAGAACAAAAATGGTATGTCCAATGTCCATTGACGTGGAACATCCACAATGGTCCGTAAGAGTTAAGCCCATCACCTCCTGGAGAGACAAAGCAGCTTGAGGTAACCCCATGTAAATCACTGCTTATCTACCACACACCAAA
Source organism: Chiloscyllium plagiosum (assembly GCF_037043375.1). Taxonomy (NCBI): domain Eukaryota; kingdom Metazoa; phylum Chordata; class Chondrichthyes; order Orectolobiformes; family Hemiscylliidae; genus Chiloscyllium; species Chiloscyllium plagiosum. Next base: position 11,204,763 of record NW_028270170.1, read on the forward strand.
GGTCATCCTAATCTCTGGGGATAATCGGAGATCAAACACACCCAAAAAATATATGTCTGAAATTCCCAGGAAGTTCAACATTCCTTCGGGTAATTTCTCTGCATTCAGAACGCTCCGATAAAAGCTCCAATGTGGCGACCTGATTTATTTACCTGGATGTTTCCCCAGAGGATGTTAAGAAGTTTTGGGTAATTGTAGCCTGATCTCACTGACTAAATAAACATTTCTAATTTTATGACAATTTCTCCTGAAATCTCAGTTATAATAACTTCTTGCTTTGTAGCATTCTTGTCTGCCCAGAAAGCTGAGATTGACAAATCACTTGCTGAACTAACTAAGCTGCCGAAAGACAAACGCCTGCTGTTCCACAACACATTCCTTGAGATTCTTGGCAGCAGTGATAATCTTCCAGATATTGAGACAATGGTTTGTACTTTCATCCTCTGAAATTTAAAAGTAGAGATATTGCTAGCCAATGATATTTTGGTGTCAAAAACTTGTTTCCTTTTGGAAGGATTGATTTCAATAGTGGGAAATAAAATACATTTATAGAAATAAGACCTGCTCAAGTGTAATCAGGCTGCTAACGTGTTGTCATAAAGTTTGAGGTGGGCTAAGTTATGAATATGCCTCAATTCTTGCAAAACCATCTTCTAATGCCCCTTTCAGACTGTTAAGCTAGACAGATGACAAACCGTGTTGCTTGACTCTTAAGGGTGTAAGATCACATGTAACACAGCCAGAATTAACTATCAAAGCTCATTGGAATGATGGGGGCTGTAAAATTCGAAATAAAGCTCAAAATTGGCAACAGAGTAGAGGAAACAAAGTTCTATTGCATATCAAAAATATTTATTTATTTTATCTATAATAAAAAAGTGAGAGTTGCCATTGTCCCAGAAGACTCCTTATTTTTGGCACATCTCTACATTAAAATATAGTTCACTCATTCAAAATTAAAGAATCAATTGCAAGGCTTTCTTGAATAAACGAAGAAGGAACTTATTACTATGTAACCTTGAGAAAGAAAGTATGCTACACATAGCATACCACATTTACACACTCACAGACACAGGTCATGCAGTCATAATAATGAAATCTATTAATTAGAGAGTCATAGAGTCGTGGACATGTACAGCATGAAAACAGACCATTCGGTCCAACTCGTCTATGCAGACCAGATACCCCAACCCAATCTAGTCCCATTTTCCAGCACTTGGCCCATATCCCTCTAAACCCTTCGTGTTCATATACCCATCCAGATGCCTTTTAAATGTGATATCTTTGAATTGTTGATGAATTTGTCCAATTTGCTTGATCTTTTGAGACACTGAGAATGAAAAGCAAGGCTGCAGTGAGAGTCATTCAGCTGAACCGTTTCAAATCCATTACGTCTCCTCTTTCCTTTGCCAAACAATTTCAGATAATTTGTTTATTCCTGTGTTCTGGATTAATTTATTTTAAATCAACTTGAATAATCTGAAGAAAAGACTTTCATCCTATTTTATGAACTCTTTAAAAAGGTGTATAGAAAACTGGATATACAGATCGAAGTGACTGGTCTCAGTCATTTTGATGACTTGTTAATTTTAGTTCAGACTTTTATTAACTGTCTCATGAAGCATGGCTAAACCAGGTCAGCTGATAACAGTGGCCATCCAAAGTCAGTGTTTTTCCTTTTATAATAAACATTTCAGTTCACAATAGCTTTCAGTATTAGATGCTGATGATGGCTGTTAAACAGTGACAGTCCATTTTTGCCACTGTCATAACAATCCCATTGTCCCATTGGACACAAAAGTCAATCTAATTTTAACTTTCTACTCTTGCACATTCCCCCACATGTTTGAAGTTTGACCAAATGTGCGAAAGTCTCCAACCTGACCTTCAAATACTGGACCTGATGGAAGATAAGGATGCAGCACGTGTGGAGAAGCTGCTGGATCTATTAGGAATTCGGAAGGCTGATCCACCGGGACAGTCCCTCACCTTCACACCTGGTCAGAATGAAGTCATTAAGACTGTAGCCATTCTCATCCAGTCACTCAACGGTATGATTTAAAGTGTACTTCGTGAAACTTACAGTTCATTAATGAGTTAACTTCTACCTTCCGATTCCTAGGGCTAAACTCTGGAATTTTCTGCTTTAAACCTCTCTTCCTCTCTGTCACACTCTTGCCTCTTTTAATATATTACTTAAAACCCCCTCTTTCATCATGATTAATTGTCTGATGTCAATTTGTTTTTGCTACCGTCCCCATGAAATGCCACAAATACATGCAGAAGTGAACATGGTATTATCAAATAACTGACATCAACACCAAAGGATCCAGTTGGTTAATTGCTAACATTATCTGTGTACTGTATTGCTGTGCTCTGTGCTGTAACCCAATATATTTCTGGCTGTAAGCTGACCAGTATGGCTGAAGAGCATTTAAAGAGAGATTCCTTGAAAAGTATCCTTACTGAAAGCTGAGAAGGAGATGCTTTGAATCACAGGGTCTGCAATCAGTCATGTTGAGTTTTCTGAAACAGAGGCACAAGGAACAGACTGGAGATTGGGAGGCTTGAACATTTTGAGTTAAGGACACTCTGTTACTGATCCAATTGCTTCAGTTGTCTTATGGTTGCTCTGGTACTGACTGGAAAAGCTATTTGACCAAAGGAAGGGTGTGACAACAAACTGTTATAAAGTTCAATGCCTGTGGACTATGAGTGACAATTTACAATGCAAAGTTTAGCTTTGCTGTGAAGGAATGCACTGACAATATTTGCAGTGACCTGATGCTGGAGTGAGTGCGAATGAAATTTTCTGGAATGAGCAGTAGATCTTATGAGGAAAGATTAAACAGAGTAGGATTGTTTCCACTGGAAGGAATGCATTGACAATATTTGCAGCCTCACCCAGAGGCTCCCTGCCTTCATTCCTGATGAAGGGCTTTTGCCCGAAACGTCGATTTTCCTGCTCCTTGGATGCTGTCTGACCTGCTGTGCTTTTCCAGCACATTCTAATCTACACTCTGATTTCCAACATCTGCAGTCCTCACTTTATGCCTAATATTTGCAGTGACCTCATGCTGGAGTGAATGCAAATGAAACTCCCTGAAATGAGCAGTAGATCTCATGAGGAAAGATTAACAGGATAGAATTGTTTCCACTGGCATGTAGAAAACTGATGGATGACATGACTGAAATTTGTAACTTCCTGAATGTCTTTACAAGATCTACAGCAAAGGTGGATTCCTCTTGCAGCTAAGTCCTTTCTAGAGGCACTGTTTAAAATGTGAGTTTGCCCACCTAGAACCGAGACGAGGAAATTAAGGTTCTCTCAGAGGGCTGTGTGACTTTGGAATTCTCAGAAGATGATAGAGTCAGGTTCACTGAATATTTGTGAAGCTGTTATAGACATTCTTGTCAGGCAGTCTTGTCAAGGGTTAACGGGGTGGATTGGAATGTGGAAGGCAAAATACAAACAGAGCAACCGTGATCTTATTTATTGGTAGAGAGGCTGAATAGCTTAATTCTGCTGCTAATTTGCATGTTCATAGGCAAAGAGGAGGATGATGAGCATTGTTCAGTCTGATATTTCATGGAACATAAATCCAGGTCTGTGTTAAATCTGTCTTACAATATGTTCAGAGTTTGTTGGCACTTCTTGAAATATTTTCAATCTATGTGATCCAAATTTAAACAACTCCACCCCAATCTGCTCTGTAAACATCTAAAATCATTACTGTTGAGTGCCAACTATGTACATGTTTATGACCAGACCTATGAAGTGTCCTGTGTGGAACTGGATATTTTACCTTCCAACAAGGCAAGACCAAGGAATGGTTTTAGTTCACTGGAGCACAAACTGCACCAAATCCCAAGTATCAGACTAATGACAGATTTTCCTCAGCTGAATGAAATACAATTGCATTAAATATAAGAACTCTAACTTCAGCTTCTGTATCTTGATGACCTCATCCTCTCGTAATCTCCTCTGGCCTTGAAATCCTCCCAGCCATCTTTATTCCTCCAATTCTTCTTGTAGAACCACAATTTAGATCCCTCTACCATTAGTGAGTGGTTCCCAGTTGCCTCTAGGATTCATTCCCTACATTTCTCCACAATTCAACCTCTTTCTCCAGTGTCAACCTGTTACCTAAAACGTTTAGTCACCTGTTCTCATAACTACTTGCCTGTGAAATTTATTTGATAAATTTCTGTGTAATGCTTTGGGCCATTTTACCATGTTTAAGTAAGGCTCTGACATTGTTGTTGTTGTTCAAGCGCAAACTCAATGGAGTTTCAACACAGAAAGGCCTGAATTATTCTCCTTACTTTTCAGAACTGAATCCTGATATTCTACCTGATTTGGCTGCTAGTGTTAAGATGAAGATAATACCCACACTATTAAAACTGGTAAGAAATAAGCTTTGTCATTAATTCTGGTGAACGTGTGTAGAGTTTGTCGAGACACATTAATTGACTTGATGCTGACCAGGATTTGAATCATATGACGGCTTCAGAAGAAAGAGGTTCTTTAATGGAGCTAATTATAACGTAAGAAATGTTTTGAAATACAGAGGACAGAAATTACTGTCACTCATGTTAATATATGAATCATCAAAGGACTTGTAATAAATTCTTCTGTGTGATAACTTTAACAGATTTTACAAACTTCAGGAAGAACTTGATAGAATTTGCATAATACAAAAGGAAAATGCATGACCTTTGGACTGTGAGAAGCAGTAGTCCATCTCCAAATCAGGGACAGCACGTATAACAGAGAATCAGGGTTATGAGGGAAAAGGCAGGAAAGTAGAGTTGAGAATTTTCAGATCAGCCATGAATGGTGGAATAGACTTGATGGGCTGAATGGCCTACTTTACCTTCTATGTTTTAACAAGGCCAGTAAAAACTGGTAAATCCCAATTGGCTACTCATCAATTCTCTCCTGGTTTTGGCATTAAATACCAGTAGCATTTCAATTCACTGCCACCAGCTAGAACACAGCTCTCCCTGGTAGCTTTCCACTGGTAGCTGGGCAGTAGATTTCTGATCTCAGAAGTTTGTATCATTCACAATTTCATGACTTAAATTAAATTGGTTCTCCAAACTGATTTTAAGTTTTCATAGCTATCAACATTGATGTAGTTTTTAAATTTTATTGGTAACTTAAATTAAATTTGAAACAGTATGTCAGATGTGCGCTTGAATGGAACACAGACACTCATAGCTCTTTTTAAACTTTTATACTTTTGCTGTGAAAAACCCCAAAAAGAGAACAATGAAAATGTGATATTTAGTGAAGGAGCTGTAATACTTAATGAATCGATAAATTGTTGGAGGGTTATTTACAAATTGTATTGTATCTGATGCGCATGGCTCCTTGTTTAAGTTTTGGATCCTTTCAGATATGTAGCCATCATTTTCTGTATCTCCTTTGTGGCTTCCTTCCCACTTAGCCCCTAGATGTGGAGTGTGGAGTGCAAAGCATGTGCTGTTGGTGTTAGACAAATGTGACCAGCCTATCTTCTCCGCACAAGATAGACATAAATCCAAGAGAAACAAAGTTGACATCAGACAACAGCTTGGATACCTCTGACAGCACCCAGCTTTGCAGTGGTTCCAATTCTCACAAACCATAGAGCTATGAAGGGAGTACTGAGCTTATGTGTGTTGTGTTTCTGTATGACTCTCTTTTGATTGTGGAGCCAAAGCAATGAAGATCGAGTATTGAATCCCTTGGAAGGCTGGAAACATTCCTGCATGCGCAGAAGTTTGTTCAGTATATTGAGTGATTCCACAGCACAATAATTATCCTACAGGAAGAATGAGCACTGCAGATACTGGAAAATAGCTGATACCTGTGGAATTGTCCTCTAGCCACACACATCACCTGCTCGAGTGAAGGAATTTGAGGGGAAACACATGTGGAATGAGTTAACTCTTTATGTTGTTGACGAGACAGTCTCTTAAGTTACCTGTTCCTTGTTCAAATAAAATCAGCAACTTACATTGTATGTTTTACTCCAATTGTTTTTCCAGCTGGAAAAGATTGAGAAACGATATTTCAACCCATTTCCAATTCAGTTGGTGGATGAAGCTGGAAATATGCAGAAACCTGAGGAGACTCTGGAAACCCTGGCCCTTCAGTTGACAGACAGTGAACTTCTAACATCTCAGAAGATTCTGAAAGAATTTGGAGTTGACCTAAAGAGAGCGAAGTCTACAATCACACACCATTGTGATAATGGGCAGAAGGCGATGCTGTTTCACATCTTCAGTAGTTTGTACATTCTCAGTGCTTGTGCTGAGTAAACATGATTCATGCAATGGTCCATGGCCCTGCTGGTGTCAGCCTTGAATCTTCAGATATCTCCTTGCTGATGTGAGGCTGCATCTCATCCTTATCTTTCCCCTTGTTGATGTTGTCCTTCAGTCTGATAATGATGGCAATATGCTCCTTTGGTCATTTTTTGGCTACTTGATGATCACCTTTGATGCAGAGGGTATCTTTTGTGCTTTGTGTTTGCCTGTAGCATTGTAGAACTACAAAAATTATATCTTTGTCAGCTCTCTAAGCTAATGTAGTGTGCATGGTTTTATTATATTCTGCTGTATCACCTGTTACTTTGGTTCAATGAAGTCCTTGTATCTTACAATCGTGAAAGGAGAATTAATTGCAGTTCTACAGCACATTTCTCAACTTCAGGATCGTTCAAAAATCTTTACAGCCAATGAATTCCTTTTGAAATGAAATCATACTTGTAAAGTTTAGAAAAATGGCAGCTCATTCATGCAGAGCAAGATCCCACATAGTGACATAAAAATCTGTAATTTCTGTAATGTTGATTGAGAGATGAATATCAGCCCAATGACCATTTCTTGCCTAATTACTTAATCAGTGGGAGCATACAACAACACTTGCCTTTATAGATCCCTTAACATAGAAAACTGTACTCATGGACATCACAGCTGCATATTCAGACAAGCACAGACACCAAACTTAAGGAGATGTTATTTTATGACCAAAAGCATTGTGAAAGCAGTAGCATTGAAAGGTGGGCCTTTAATGAACCGTGACAGGTATGACCATTAAAGGAAGCTACTATCAAGATTACAGCTTGATTTTTTTCCTATGATACAGGGGTCACCCTGTATATGAGTTGGGAGAAAGTGAGGACTGCAGATGCTGGAGATCAGAGCTGAAAAATGTGTTGCTGGAAAAACGCAGCAGGTCAGACAGCATCCAAGGAGCAGGAAAATCGACGTTTCGGGCATAAGTCCTTCTTCAGGAATGAGGAAGGTGTACCAAGCAGGCTAAGATAAAAGGTAGGGAGGAGGGACGTGGGGGAGGGGCGTTGGGAATGCGATAGGTGGAAGGAGGTTAAGGTGAGGGTGATAGGCTGGAGAGGGGGTGGGGGCGGAGAGGTCGGGAAGAAGATTGCAGGTCAAGAAGGTGGTGCTGAGTCCGAGGGTTGGGACTGAGATAAGGTGTGGGGAGGGGAAATGAGGAAGCTGGAGAAATCTGCATTCATCCCTTGTGGTTGGAGGGTTCCTAGGCGGAAGATGAGGCGCTCTTCCTCCGGGCGTCGTGTTGCCATGGTCTGGCGATGGAGGAGACCAAGGACCTGCATGTCCTTGGCGGAGTGGGAGGGGGAGTTAAAGTGTTCAGCCACAGGCAGTTGGGTTGGTTGGTGCGAGTGTCCCAGAGGTGTTCTCGGAAACGTTCCGCAAGTGTTTCTGCAACCGCAAGAAATGCAAAACCTGCGCCCACACCTCCCCCCTCACTTCCCTCCAAGTCCCCAAGGGATCCTTCTATATCCGTTCCAAATTCACCTGCACCTCCACACACATCATGTATTGCATCTTCTGCACCCGATGTAGCCTCCTCTACATTGGAGAGACAGGCCGCCTACTTGCGGAACGTTTCAGAGAACACCTCTGGGACACCCGCACCAACCAACCCAACCGCCCCGTGGCGGAACCCTTTAACTCCCCCTCCCACTCCGCCAAGGACATGCAGGTTCTTGGCGTCCTCCATCGCCAGACCATGGCAACACGATGCCAAGAGGAAGAGCGCCTCATCTTCCGCCTAGGAACCCTCCAACCACAAGGGATGAATGCAGATTTCTCCATCTTCCTCATTTCCCCTCCCCCCACCTTATCTCAGTCCCAACCCTCGGACTCAGCACCGCCTTCTTGACCTGCAATCTTCTTCCTGACCTCTGCGCCCCCACCCCCTCTCCGGCCTATCACCCTCACCTTAACCTCCTTCCACTTATCGCATTCCCAATGCCCCTCCCCCAAGTCCCTCCTCCCTACCTTTTATTTTAGCCTGCTTGACACACCTCCCTCATTCCTGAAGAAGGGCTTATGCGTTGGGAGGTCAGGTTGCAGCTTACAGGAAATTGGTTAGGCCACTTTTGGTATATTGTGTGCAAATCTGGTCTTCCTCCCATAGGAAGAATGTTGTAAAACTTGAAAGGGTTCAGAAAAGATTTCCAAGAATATTGGCAGGCCTGGAGGGTTTGTGCTATGGGAAGAGGCTGAACAGTCTGAAGCTGTTTTCCCTGGAGCGTGGGAGGCTAGGGGTGACCTTACAGAGGTTTATAAAATCATGAGGGGCATGGAGAGGGTAAATAAACAAGATCTTTTATCCTGGGGTGGCGGAGTCCAGAACTAGAGGGCAAATGGTTTAGTGTGAGAGCGGGAAGATTTAAAAGGGATTTGAGAGGCAAATTTTTTCATGCAGAGGGTGTTGCGTATATGGAATGAGCTGCTGGAGGAAGTGGAGATGGCTGGTATAATTACAACATTTCCTGTTCCTGGAGATAAGGTAGGAACAGGATACTAATTAGGAATGATCAGCCATGATTATATTGAATGGCTGTGCAGGCTCGAAGGGCTGAATGGCCTACTCCTGCACCTATTGTCTATTGTCTATTGTCTATTTAAAAAGCATTTGGATGTGCATATGCTTAGGAAGGATTTAGTGGAATATGGGCCAAATGCTGGCAAATGGGACTAGATTAATTAAGGATAACTGCTCGGCATGGTCGAGTTGGACAAAAGGGTCTGTGTCTGTGCTATTGGACTCTATGACAGAAATAATGAAAGCTTCATACCCCGGGGATTCCACTTGCTTTCGTGGAGATATTCTATTCCTAAACTGTCCATGATTCTTACCAGCACTGCTAACTATGGTCCTGACTTTCCTCACCTCAATCATCTCATCATCACCTTTTTTGCACTTTCAGTCATTATTCATCACCTTTGTCATTTGGTCACTCCTCACCTCAGATAGAAAGTGATTTTACTTTTAATTTGTGGCCAGGGTGTGTGTGTGTGTGTGTGCGCGCGCTCTGTGTGTGTGTGGGGGGGGGGGGGGGGGGGGGGAGCTGTGTGTGTGTGTGTGGAGCTGTGTGTGTGTCACATTTTCTCTCAGAAACACTAATGAAAAATGACAGTCATATCTCCCTCTCATACACAAATTGCCACGAACTGAGCCAAAGTGTCAAATGCAATGTTCACTCAGACAGCGAGCATGGAAGGGCAGTTTCGCTTTGAGGTGTTTGCTGTTGTGAGAGTTTTTGTTTCACTCGGGTTTCCTCAAGGCTGCTTCCGCCCAAGTGTGCTTCTTCTTACTCCGGAGCTTTTTCTCATTAGGAACATTTTGTTTCTTGTCTCTGCATTACACAACTGGAGACAAAGCTGAATTTAATCTCCTAGCCAGCACGACCATTCTCCCCTCCTTCCCTCCAGTTGAAGATACAACACCAAGTCCTGACACATACAATTCTAATCAACTTGCTCAAATGAATTCTTAAATACCTCCAGGCCAAGTGAGACATGAGCCAGGACCTGTCACTTGTACCACATGACCACAAATACCTTGAAACCAATGATGTAATGTGAGCCCACTGGGTGTGTTAATTGGAATCTAAGACAAAAAAAAGCTAATTCAAGAGAATCTTGTTGTTTAGTGATAGTTTCCCTGTCTCTGGGCCAGAAGTTCTGGATTCAAATCCTTACCTGCCACAGAGTCATGGAGTCATAGAGATGTACAGCATGGAAACAGACCCTTTGGTCCAACTCGTCCATGCCAACCAGATACCCCAACCCAATCTAGTCCCACCTGACAGCACCCAGCCCATATCCCTCCAAACCCTTCCTATTCATATACTGTGTTTTTGATTTAATTTATTATTGTCACATGGACCTAGGTACAGACAGATCATACCATACAAAGTGCATTAATAGGATAATAGAACAGAGTGAAGAATATAATGTTATAGCTGCAGAGAAGGTACACAAAGAGAGAGTGAAGAGTGTGGTGCTGGAAAAGCACAGCAGGTCAGGCAGCATCTGAGGAGCAGAAGAATTGACATTTCGGGTTTAAGCCCTTCATTCCTGATGAATCAGGATCTGCAGTCCTCACTTTCTCCTTGCACAAAGAGAGAGATCAACATTAATATTTCAAATTTAAGATGCCCACTGAGAAGTGTAAGAACAGCGGGGATGAGACTGGCCTTGAATTTGTTGCCACACCTGTTTAAGATTTTGTATCTTCTGCCTGATGGAAGAGGTTGGAAGTGATTATAACCTGGGTGGTGGGAGGGAGGGGGGAGGGGAATCTTTGATGATGTTGGCTGCCTTTCTGAGGCAGTGAGAAGTGGAGATGGAGTCAATGGATGGAAGGTTGGCTTGTGTGATGGACTGGGCTATGCTCATAACACCCTGTAGTTTCTTACCATCCTGGGCAAAGCAGTTACTGTACCAAGCCATGATGCATCTGGATAGAATGTTATATGTGGTGTATCTATAAAAATTGGTTAGAGCTGTTATGGATATAGCCTCCCGAGGAATAGAGGTGTTCTTGTGTTTTCTTGACCACAGCATCAACATGGGTGGGCCAGGGCAGATTGTTGGTGAGCATCACTCCCAGGAATGTGACGCTGTCAACCATCTCCAACCTAATCCATTGATGTAGACAGAGGTGTGCCGTCCACCTTGCTTCCTGAAGTCAATGACTAGATGTTTCATTGTGATGATGTTGAGGGACAGCTTGTTATTTTTACATCATGCCACCAAGCACTCTGTGTCTTTCCTGTATTCTGTCTTGTCATTGTTTGAGATTCAGCCTACAATGGTGGTGTCCAAACAAATCCAATAGAAATAATTTGGGAGTTGGGTGAAGGTAATGGAATTATTACTGGTCTGATAATCCAGAGGCTCTGGGTCATGACAGGGGATCAAATTCCACATGGAAGGTAGTGAAATGTGAATTCAATAAAGAGGGAGCTCATGTGCAGAAGGTGGGTTATGACTCATCCTAGCTGAAAATGTGTTGCCGGAAAAGCGCAGCAGGTCAGGCAGCATCCAAGGAACAGGAGAATCGATGTTTCGGGCATAAGCCCTTCTTCAGGAACAACATCGATTCTCCTGTTCCTTGGATGCTGCCTGACCTGCTGCGCTTTTCCAGCAACACATTTTCAGCTCTGATCTCCAGCATCTGCAGCTGTCACTTTCTCCTATGACTCATCCTAATCAGCTGATTTTTAAAAAAAAGTCACCAGCACCTCCTCAGAGAATTATGAATCCACAATCAGAAATCCATTCCAAATCTTCTGCAGAAGGGTCCATGGACTCAAAACATTAACTCTGCTTCTCTCTCTACAGATGCTGCCAGACCTGTTGAGTTTCTCCAGAATTGTCTGTGTTTGTTTCATTCCTCAGGTCAGAGACCATGGACTAGTGGTGCATCTTTGCCTGCATTCTGAACCTTAACGTTGGCAGGAAATAAGTGAGGGTGTTGCATTGTAGAAACCCAGAAATGATGACATGCAGGACGTGTGAATATTTAATACTTAATTAGGACTGATTTCTGATGTATGAAGAGTGATTGGATGGATTGGGACTGTATTCATGCCATTCAGAGGAAAAAGGGACAATCTCATAGAACCTATAAACTTCTCACAGAACAAGATGGGGTAAATGCAGAAAGGATGTGGCTTATAGCAGTGGATTCCAGAACTAGGGTGACTGATCTGAGGATATTGGGTAGTCCCTTTAGCACTAAGAAAGATTAGATTCCTCCAGTGTGGAAACAGGCCCTTTGGCCCAACCAATCCACACTGACCCTCCAAAGAGTAACCCACCCAGACCCATTTCCCCTCTGACTAATGCACTTAACACTATAGGCAATTTAGCATGGCCAATTCACCTGGCCTGCAGGAGGAAACCCACACAGACACAGGGAGAATGTGCAAACACCCCACAGACAGTCACCCAAGGCTGGAATTGAACCTGGGACCGTGAGGCAGCAGTGCTAACCACTGAGCCACCGTGCCTTTACTGAATTTCTTCATTCAGAGAGTGCTGACCCTGTGTAATCCTCTATAGACAGGCAGAAGGCTGGAAGAACACAGCAAGCCAGGCAGCATCAGGAGGTGGAAGAAGTTGACATTTCAGTTGTAACCCTTCTTCAGGACTCTGTCACAGAAAGTGGTTGATGTTTTCAAGTAGGAGATAGATACAGTTGTCATGTACAGCACTGGGTAGTGTTGCTGAATGAACAGACCTCAGGGTTCAGGCACAGAATTCTTCGACGTTTGTGCCATATGTAGACAGGGTGGTTAAGAAGTTGTTTGGCATGCTTGCCTTCATTGCTCAGACATTTGAGTATAGCAGTTGGGATGTCTTGTTGAGGTTGTACAGGACGTTGGTGAAGCCTCTTTTGGAGTACTGTGTCCAGTGCTGGTCACCCTGGTAAAGGAAGGATATCATTAAGCTGGAGAGGGTTCAGAAAAGATTTACCAGGATGTTGCCAGGAATGGCGGGTTTGAGTTATAAGGAGAGGATGGAGAGTCGTAGAGTCATAGAGATGTACAGCATGGAAACAGACCCTTCGCTCCAACTCATCCATGCTGACCAGATATCCCAAGCTAATCTAGTCCCACTTGCCAGCACCCAGCCCATATCCCTCCAAACCCTTCCTATTCATATACACATCCAGGTGCCTTTTAAATGTTGCAATTGTACCAGCCTCCACCACTTCCTCTGGCAGCTCTTTCCATACATGTACCACCCTCTGCATGAAAAAGGTGTCCCTTAGGTCTCTTTTATATCTTTCCCCTCTCACCCTAAACCTATGCCCTCTAGTTCTGGACTCCCCCACCCCAGGGAAAAACCTTTGTCTATTTATCCTATCCATGCCCCTCACTATTTTATAAACCTCAATAAGGCCACCCCTCAGCTTCCGACACTCCAGGGAAAACAGCCCCAACTTATTCAGCCTCTCCCTATGGCTCAAATCCTCCAACCCTGGTGACATCCTCATAAGTCTTTTTCTGAACCCTTTCAAGTTTCACAACATCCTTCGATGGAAAGGAGACCCGAATTGCACACAATATTCAAAAAATGGCCTAAGCAATTGCTGTACAGCTGGGGTTAGGATTTATTTCACTGGAGCATGGGAAATTGAGAGGTGACCTTAGAGAGGTTTATAAACTCATAAAGGGTATTGATAAGGTGAATAGATTAGATTAGATTACATTACAGTGTGGAAACAGGCCCTTCGGCCCAACAAGTCCACACCGACCCGCCGAAACGCAACCCACCCATACCCCTACATTTACCCCTTACCTAACACTACTGCCAATTTAGCATGGCCAATTCACATGACCTGCACATCTTTGGACTGTGGGAGGAAACCGGAGCACCCGGAGGAAACCCACGCAGACACGGGGAGAACGTGCAAACTCCACACAGTCAGTCGCCTGAGGCGGGAATTGAACCCGGGTCTCAGGCGCTGTGAGGCAGCAGTGCTAACCACTGTGCCACCGTGCCGCCCACAAAATTAAAGAATCATTAAAGAATTAAAGAATGGCGGGTGTCTTTTTGTTTGGGTGAGGGAATTTAAGACTGGGGGCATATCTTTAAGGCGAAAGGGGGAAGATTTAAAAAAGACTTGAAGGGCAACTTTCTTACACGCAGAGTGGCTGGTGTGTGGAATAAACTTCCAGAGGAAGTGGTCGATGCGGGTAAACACTGAGGATGTTTAAAAGGCATTTGGATAAGTACATGAATAAGAAACGTCGGGCAGGATATGGGCCAAGTGCAGGCAGATGGGACTAGTTTAAATTGGGATTATGGTCGGCATGGACTGGTTGGACCGAAGGGACTGTTTCTGTGCTGTAACACTCTTACGTTATGGAAAGAAAGCAGGAATAGGGGACTGAGCTGGATCATACTGAGTGGCAGAGCAGGTTTAAAGGGCCCAATGGCCTGCTCCTGCTTATATTTTCTATATTTCCAGGAGATAAATTTAAAATTACTTCTGAACCTCTGCTAGTTTCTGACGGGACTGAATGTAGCAGAAAGCTCAGATATTGCACTCCACTGAAAGTTTCACATTGATGTCTAAACTCTTCAGAAAGGACATTGCAATGGCCAAAGATGAAAGAAAACAACTCTCCCCCCCCCCCCCCCCCAACCACAACCCATATGTTTAAAGTGATAATGTAAACTTGCATGCAGAAGCGCGTTTCACAATATGTGTCGATGCCAAATCATTTTAATACAAAAAAAACTGCGGATGTTGAAGATCTGAAACAAAAACAGAAATTGCTGGCAAAATCAGCAGGTCTGGCAGCATCTGTGCAGGTAAAGCAGAATTAACACTTTTTTAGATTAGATGACTTCCAGTGTGGAAACAGGCCCTTTGGCCAAACAAGTCCACACCGATCCTCCGTAGAGCAACCCACCCAGACCCATTCCCTTACATTTACGGGCAATTTAGCGTGTCCAATTCACCTAACCTGGTGCAGTGTTCTGAAGGATAATCACTGGAGCCGAAACATTAATTCGACTTTCTCAGACTTGCTGAGCTTCAAGGCATTTTAAAGTTGCTCAGCCACTTTTGAGTTGTAGCCACATCTGTAATGCAGAGAAACGCCCACCCCATCTTTCACATTTCAGACAGGAATGGAACAACGCCTTGTATCTCAAGGCGGTGGGGGTTGAGGGGGTGGGACTCTCTGGGAGGAGGGTGGGTGAAAGAACCTTTAAATAGAGCCAGCGTGAGGCAGAGGGAGGGAGACAGAAGGACTGGACCCAAAGGTAAGACTCACTGCGGCTGCGGTTATGAGGAGGTGGGTGTTCATCCAGGGAGCCCTCTCCCTTACCCCCAACAACAGCCCATCACCCACCCAACAACACTCACCCCCCCCCCCCCCCCCTCACCCCCCACCACCCTGGGGTTGCAGACTTTCCCCCAGTCTCCCTCCCCCACCCCCCCGGGGGGAGGTACAGCCCCTCCTCTGAGTGGGGGGTCACTTTCCCTGGATCTTGCCTCTGGATCCATGGGATCTGGTCCCGCCCACCGCCGGGAGATCCACCCGAGCTCCCCTCCCCCGGCTCCAGTCAGGAACGGGTCTTTAAAGTTTGTGAAAGTTGATCCCAATCCCGATCCCGGAGCCCCCCTGAGCTGCCTCCCGATGGAATTTCCTTTGGGGTCCCTGCGGGGGATGGATCCTGTCACCGGGAGGGAGGGAGTGAAACAGGACCTTCCCAGCTCCAGGCAACTCCTCCTCCCCCCCAGAAAAACTCCCCCTTCCCCTCCCCCCCCAGTCCCAGCTCCTGATTAAATCACTGAACACGGGGCAATCTACCATTGTAGATATTGTTTTCTAATCAGTTTGTTCAGAGAATGAACATGTGCAGCTTGATCCAAGACCTCCCGCCTCAGTGGTGGGTACACTATCCCTACATCACAAGAGAGTCCCCCCATTGGTATGCAACCCCCACGCACACCCCCCTCTTTCACCATTCTCCCTCCCCCATCCCAGCTCTGTCCTCACTTGAGGAAAATCTATAAACACACTTTTTCTTTATGTTTTTACATGATTTACCCCAACTTCCCAGCACAAACCCCCGACTGCATACTGGATAAAATCAAAGGGGCGAGTGAGTGCCATGGTCCTGGGCTGTCTCACTGGGCAGTGGGGAGGGGTCACTGATGTGGAATAATTTTCCCTCTGCTTTTTTCTCTCACCATATAGTAGCACCCTAATGTAGAAATTAAGGAATAAGAATTAATAAATTGGACATTAAATGTAATACTAATTGTTGCAGTCAGTCAAATTTAGCAGAATTCTTTGAAGAGGTAACCAGCAAGATACAGTGGGTGTAATATATTTGGATTTATACAATATAGGCAGAAACAGGCCTGTATTTCCACCTACCAAGCCTGGACAAATTCCTAATCTTTATTTAGACCCGCTATTTATTGCCCATATGCAGTATACCTGAGAACTCTGGAAGCTAGAGAAGTGATTGCTGGGCCTTTTGCTGAGATATTTGTAATATCGATAGTCACAGGTGAGGTGCCGGAAGACTGGAGGTTGACAAACATGGTGCCACTGTTTAAGAAGGGCAGTAAAGACAAGCCAGGGAGCTACAGACCGGTGAGCCTGACCTCGGTGGTGGGCAAGTTGTTGGAAGGAATCCTGAGCGACAGGATGTACATGTATTTGGAAAGGCAAGGACTGATTAGGGATAGTCAACATGGCTTTGTGCTTGGGAAATCATGTCTCACAAACTTGATTGAGTTTTTTGAAGAAGTAACAAAGAAGATTGATGAGGGCAGAGCAGTAGATGTGATCTAAATGGACTTCAGTAAGGTGTTCGACAAGGTTCCCCATGGGAGACTGATTAGCAAGGTTAGATCTCACGGAATACGGGGAGAACTAGCCATTTGGATACAGAACTGGCTCAAACGTAGAAGACAGAGGGAGGTGGAGGGTTGTTTTTCAGACTGGAGGCTCAGTGAACAAACCTACATCCAGAACCTCAACCTGAGCTATAAATCTTCTCAAAACTTGCCAAAAACAGACCATGCTGGTTGAACTCAGGTCTGTGGAGAGAGAAGAAAAACTTCTGAAGAACATTCATATTATCCTAAAAACATTAAACCATATTTCTCTCTCCCAAGATAGTGCCAGACGTGGTGAGTTTCTCTAGGATTTATGAAAAAATGGGGACATCTTGCTAAATTATAAAAGACACTGGCTGGTCCACATGTGGAATATTGTGATCAGTTTTTGTCCCCTTATCTAAAGCAAGATAAAATAACATTTCAGTCAATCCAGAGTATTGGGTATGGAGGGATTTTCTTATACAGTGAGGTTGGGTAGGTTGGACCTGTTCTCATTAGAACATAGAAGAATGAGAGGAGACATTATGGAAACACATACGATTTTTGATGGACTTGGCAGAGAAGACGTTGTTTTCTCTTGTAGGACAGCCAAGGGTTCAAGGGCATAAACTCAGCATAAGGGATCATCCAATTAGGATTGTGATGAAGGGAATGTCTTCTCTCACAACGTTGTGAATCTGTGAAATTCTTTACTGCAGAGGGATGTAGATGTTGCGTTGTTAGATAGATTCAAGGCTGCAATAGACATTATTGTTAATTTG
Source organism: Chiloscyllium plagiosum (assembly GCF_037043375.1). NCBI lineage: Eukaryota > Metazoa > Chordata > Chondrichthyes > Orectolobiformes > Hemiscylliidae > Chiloscyllium > Chiloscyllium plagiosum. Next base: position 11,222,235 of record NW_028270170.1, read on the forward strand.
AGGAAAATCAAGGGTTATCTGAAAAATAGGAAAGTGCAGTTGAGGTTTATCAGTTCAGTTATGAAATCATTGAACAAATTTGATGGACCAAATGGCTCTTATATCTAATGTTCTCATAATGATGTAATTCTAACCCAGTTTATTGTTTCAGTTTCAATGTATAATTATAAATCAATTCATATTTTATGTTTGTAGATTTGTACATCATGTTTCACAAGGCAACTCAGAAAATTGTGAATGAAATTGACCCTTATGGTAGCACACTGATTCCTGCCACAAGTCCCTATTTTTCCGATGACTTCAAGCCCCTGCACATCATCAAGAAAAAGAAGAGAACTTGGTTTTTCACAAAAGACAAATACATCCCAACATCCATCACACTGGCTGACATATTAAAGGATGGCAAAGATTTAGACATTGGTAATTGATTTGCTTTTTAGTAATATCTCTCTGCACAAAGTGAAACAGAGTAATCAGATAAATACTCAAGCAATATGAATTAAATCACACAGTTTATTAGGAACACAAATATACACACCCGACTCCTTGTACAGCATACTAGCAATAAAATGGGATGGTCAGGCTCTGATCTGAAGATCACTTGTATTCTCTAGGTTCCTGACCTAGGGTCACAAGCTGGACAGTGATTCCCAGTTTATTGGTTTCACAATGCTACTTCCTCCCTCTTTTATACATTTCTAGTTACCATTTACCTGGCAATTTAAGCTGTTGTTTTATATTCTTACTATCCCTTCTTCATGCTGGTTAATTTGATCAAGCAAAGCTGTGTTTTCACATTGATGCGTTACTGTAATATTTTACTGTTTATTTTAGTTTTACTATCTCAGAGAACTCTAGCTTATCCCCAGTAGAACTGTGTTGCAGAATGTTGGGCTCTCCATCATAAAGGGAGCTGGTGATGTCATTGGACTAGTAATCCACAACCTCAAGTTAATGTTCATAGAACGTGGTTCAAGTCTCACCATGGTGGATGGTGGAATTTAGAGTGATTGAGTCATGGAATTGTATAGCACAGAAACAGACCCTTTGGTCCAACTCATCCAAGCAAACCAGATATTCTGCATTAATATAGTCCCATTTGCCTGCATTTCGCCCGTATCCCTCTAAACCCTTTCTATTCAGATAACCATCCAGATGCATTTGTTGCAATTGTACCAGCCTCTACCACTTCCTCCGACAGCTCATTCTATACATGCACCACCCTCTGTGTGAAAAGGTTGGCCATTAGGTCCCTTTTATATCTTTCCCCTCTCACCTCCCACTTACACCCTCTATTTTTGGACTAATTTAAAATCTGTAATTAAAAAATAGTTAGTTTAGTGGCAACCACATGATCACCGAGAGTTGTAGAAGTCCATTGAATTCACTCATGCCCTTTAAGCAAGAAAATCTGGGCTACATGTGTCTCCAGATCCACAGCAATGTTTGTAACTCTTAACTGCCATCTGGGCAGTAAATGCTAGCCAAGCCAGTCATACCCACACTAACTCATTTTTTAAATGAACACATTGGAACCTTTAACATTCAATTTTGGATAAGTCATTAAACCCGTGATGCAGTATCACTTCTCTGAGTTGAATTGAATTGAATTAGCTTTATTGTTACATGTACCCAAATGAGTACAGTGAAAAGTCTATAAGTCACCATTACAGTGCAATCTTAGTTACAAATGCGGTTCCATTGTTTAAAAATGGTAAGAAGGAAATATCCCAAAAATTCTAGGCTAGTTAGTCTTACTTCGGTAGTTGTCAAAGTGCTGAAATCATCCTGAGAGATTGGATAAACTGTCACTTAGAAAGATATAGACTAGTCAAGGGTAGTCAGCATGGCTTTGTTCAGGGGAAGCTGTGCCTTACAAATTTGATTGAACACTTTGAGGAAGTGAAAAGGAGTATTGTGGAGGCTAGTGCAGTGGATGATAACTACTTGGACTTCAGTGAGACATTTGACAAGGTTCCACATGGCAAACTGGTCAAAAATGTAAGAGCCCATGGGATACAGGGCAATGTGTTGAATGGAATCTAAACTTGGCTTGGAATAAAATAGAATATCCTTCATTGTCAGTGTTAAGTTCTTTTCCTGAGGTTTTACACACGAGATGCAATCGCACACACCAACTTCTGCAAACAGTTTATGAAAGCTTACACAAGTTAGGTGACCCCCTTTGACCCTCTTCGCAGGTGTGCAGAGTCGAGTCAAAGTGAGGCCCTGAACATGCTTACAGGTATTATGGCCACTTCCCCACTTCCCCACAGTCACATGCCACTCAAGACAACCCGCAGTCACTCCCTCGCAATCACGTTACCCCAGGTACAATGGTAGGATGAGATTATCATCAGAGATAATACAAATGTAAATGCCCTAATGCCAGGGAATCATTATGCAAATAATTTCCTGACTCAGTTATTCCCCAAGACAATGAAGGTGCGACATACCTCGCTGCCGGGAATGGCTTATGAAAGCATTTATGAATGTAAGAGATTGAGTGATAGTTTAATTTGATAACAGTAGGGGGAGTAGTAGCAGTCGACTGTCTAGTTGGGTGATTGGCATTCTTGCATGAATGTCAGCCCCACCCACTTCCAGACTGTTCACTCAGTGCAGTTTAACCCTTTAATATTACATTAATGTCCAGAGAGATATTGCCATGTAATCCAAAATGATATAATTGGGTCGGTGAAGTGGGCAGAGAATGGCATTTGGAGTTCAGTTCTGGTAAGTTTGGGGTAATGCATTTACCAAGATCAAAACAGTAAAAGGGAATATGCAATAAATGGGAATAAAGTGAGAGATCTTGACGTGCAAGTGCACAGCTCCCTAAATGTAGTGGGACAGATGGATAAAGTTGTAAATAAGGCATATGGAATACTGTTCTTTATTGGTAGAGTTATAGAATATAAAAGTAGGATATAATAATGAAACTGTATAAGACACTGGTGAGGCCACAACTGGAATATTATGTGCAGTTCTAGTTGGCACATTACAGCAAGGATGTAATTACACTGGAGAGAGTTCAGGGGAAATTTATTAGAATGTTGCCAGGGCTGTAAAAATGTAGCTCCAGGGAGAAAAGTTGGGATTATTTTCCTTCGAACAGAGAAGGCTGAGGGGTGACATGATTGAGGCATATAAAATTGTGAGGGATCGAGGTTGATTAGACATGCGGAGCCTGTTTCTTTTTGTAGAGAGTTCAAAAACCAGGGGTCATTGATTAAGTGAAGTGGCAGAAGGTTGAGTGAGGAATATGAGAAAGAAACATTTTTGCAGAGGCGGTGGATGCCTGGAATTCATTGCCTGAGTTAGTGATTGAGGCAGAGATCCTAAAAAGTCCCTGGATCTGCACCTTAAGTGCTGGACGCTGCAGAGTTATGGGCTATTTGCTGGAAGATGGGATAAGAAAGAGCATCTGGGGTCTTTGCATCAGCATGGACAAGATGAGCCAAATAGCTCCTTTCTTCCTTTTTGTGGTTCTACAATTCTAATCATTCCATGATTCTATGAAGTACTCTTAGAATGGGCAGCATGATGGCTCAGTGGTTAGCACTGCTGCCTCATAGTGCCAGGAACCTGGGGTTCAGTTCCAGTCTCAGGTGACTGTCTGTGTGGAGTTTGCATATTCTCCCTGTGTACGTGTGGGTTTCCTCCGGGTGCTCTGGTTTCCTCCCACAATCCAAACGACATGTAGGTTAGTTGAATTGGCTATGCTAAATTGTCCATAGTGTTCAGGGATGTGTCGGTAAGGTACATTAGTCAGGGGTAAATGGGTTTTGGTGGGATATTCTTAAGAGGTTCGGTGTGGATTTGTTGGGCCGTAGGTCCTGTTTCCACACAGTAGAGATTCTATGATGATGGTTTCCTCAGATCTGTTTCTGTCTTGAGATGTGACTGGATCTAAGTATGAAAAGAGTTCCTTTTAATTTCTCATAGCTAAGCATCCAAGGCAATGTCAATACTAGTCAATATGATCATTGCCAATAGAAGTTGCTGAACAAAGAGACCTTGGAGTGCAGGTTCATAGCTCCTTGAAAGTGAACTTGCGGGTAGATAGGTTAGTGAAGAAGGCGTTTGGTATGCTTTCCTTTATTGATCAGAGCATTGAGTGCAAGTGTTGGGAGTTCATGTTGCAGCTGTACAGGACATTGGTTAGGCCACTTTTGAAATATTGTGCGCAATTCTGGTTTCCCTTCAATCGGAAGGATATTGTGAAACTTGAAAGGGTTCAGAAAAGACTTACAAAGATGTTGCAAGGGTTGGGGGATTTGAGCTATAGGGAGACTCTAAATAGGCTGGGGCTGTTTTCCCTGGAGCATTGAAGGCTAAGTGGTGACTTCACAGAGGTTTATAAAATCATGAGGGGCTTGGATAGAATAAATAGAAAAGTCTTTTACCTGGGGTGGGGGACTCCAGAACTAGAGGGCATAGGTTTAGGGTGAAAGGGGCAAAATATAAAAGGGACCTAAGGGGCAACTTTTTCACGCAGAGGGTGGTGTGTGTATGAATGAGCTGCCAGAGGAAGCAGTGGAGCCTGGTACAATTACAACATTGAAAAGGCATCTAGATGGGTATATGAATAGGAAGGGTTCAGAGGGATATGGGTCAGGTGCTGGCAAATGGGACTAGATTAGGTTAGGCTATCTGGTTGGCACGGATGAGTTGGACCGAAGGTTCTGTATATTTCTGTGCTGTATATTTCTATGACTCTCTGACTCTAAGTATTTTATCCCATGTTTAGTTTGTTTTGTTATACATTTCATTAGAGTTTACATGGATTTATTGAACATGTCTGGAGGCATTTTGATCATAGACAACAGTGTCAAACACTCAATAAAATGCAGGTCAACCCTTCCACTACCATTTCTGTTGATTAAATGGAGCTAGAAGCCAAGTATTGAGAGGTGAGCTGAGATTTGCACAGCATTCTAAGTCAAAATTCTTCTTCAAATTTGAAATAAGAGTGTGTATGTGTGTGTGTGAGAGAGAGAGATGGAATATTCAAATTTGATTATTTTTTTCTAGGATTGCAAACCTCAAATTTTAGTGGCTATGCTGAGAGATCTAGCTTTTATATTTCGGGAGAAGTAGATGCCAGTGTGTGTACTGTCGATGCAGGAATGCATGCATCAGGTGGCGTGGCTGAGATCATATCTACTGTGGAAATGAAGAAGCGAGTAATCTCTGAAATGATGCTGCTTGAGGCTACTAAGGACAGGTACTTTTATCTCAAACCCAAATGAAGTAACTGGCACATGGAGACAAAGAGGATTTTGTAACAGGGAATTTTTCCAGTGTGTCTCAACTCCAAACTCTGCTGGGTATCAGCGAGCAATTTGTAATAGCAGCCTTTTACAGACTCAAATAATGGACTTTATTTTGAATTTACCATCGTCCTACATCCATTATCATCACCAATATCATCATTATTTTGTAAGTTTTGTGAACATTATTGGAATGAGCTTCACTTTGTAAACTATGGTTCTGTTATGCTATTATTGTACTAAGCTTAAGTGTCTTAATTTGTTGATTTAGGGCAAAGCAGCCTTTACTTTTCTGAATCTGTATAAGGGGTCATACTGTAAAATTATTCTGAGCATTTCATATAGATATAAAATTTCCTGTTTTCTATGAAGTGTTCAGAGAAGATATTTTTGATCAACCTGTTTAGGCATGTTACAACTTACCTCGAGAACAGGTGGGGCTTGAACCCAAGCCTTTTAGCTCAGAGCTAGGGACATGATCATTGAGCCACACTAGCCTAAATTTATATGTATGAGTTTGAAATTGCACAGCATTTCAACTTGGAATGGGGAATGGCTATGTTAACGAACTGTCATGGTTCATGGGTTTTCATAGTTAAAACAAGATCATCTCCTCCTTGATGAACGTATCTTCTCTGACACATATAAATTCTCCTTTGTTTTCCTTCTATCTTTTCAGGAAGATTAATAGAAGACACTATTTTGTGAAACAACTGCGTAACAATGTTTTTTACATCATATTAGAAGTGGTGGAAACAGATAGACCATGTGACCTAAATAGCCTTTTCAAGGCACATGCAGGAGTGGAAGTCCCAACTAAGATAATGAAGGCGAGTATCATTTAACCTTATCACTTAGTCATAACTAATATGTTTGCAATGTTAGTTCATATGTGAACATAATGTGGTTGTAATTTTGAATTCATTATTGTTGAACATTAGGATAACGTGATCTGAAGCCATGAGTACAAATCTTATCATTGCAGTTGAGGAATTTAAAACTGAAGGAAAATAAGCTTGTGCCAGATTAGGTTGTCACTGGATTTCCATAAAAATATATTCGATTCCCAAAGGTCTTTTAGGAACAATTACCTGCTACCCCTGACCGATTTGGTTTATATGTGATTGTAGATCTACAGCAATGTCATTGACTCTTAATTGTTCGCTGAGATGGCCTAACAAACCAGTCAGTGATTAGGGAAGGACAGTCAATGCTGATCTTGACAATGACGCCCACCTTCTGTGAATGCACAATACAATCTGGCAAAACCCAAAACAAAAAGAGAATCAGGACAAAAGTGAATTTCAACATTTCACTGCTCATTCAGTGACATTTTCGGACTGAGAAAAGGTACTGAAATAAAATCGCGAAAGAATAGGGCAAGTCGGAGCAGTGAAGAATGTTTTCTCGGAGTCGGCAAGATGGCGGCGATTCTGTAGAACTGTCATGGACGGCTCTGCCTAACAGACAAGGCATACTGGTGTTTTTGTCATCCCTGGCGAACTTATGTGGAGGAGTTATTAGTTTAAAGCCTTACAGAACACATATTTGTTAATATTTGGGAGTGGGAGGGATGCCAAAAGGAAAAGGAGCGAGCAGACAGCAGCAGGGAGGACACTCTCCTGCAGCACCAGTCACGCCAGAGGTCACAGCATCAGCCTCTTCCCGAACCACCGGGGACCTGACGGATTCATAGGAAGTGACGGCTGCGATGGCAAGACTTACCGTAGAGGTTGGGACTGTGATTGAGGAGACCCATGAGGAGATCTGTCCCCAGATACAACCCATTGCGTCCATGCTGCAGAAGCCTGAACGGGAGCTCCAGGTCCTCAGGGAGTCGATGGAGGAGGTGGAGGGTGGAGGTGGAGGCCTTGGAAGCAGCGATCGAGCCATCGTCCGGATGGATCCAGACCCTGGAGCAGGAGGTGCGTGCCTTATGAGACCAGGTCAACGACCTTGAAAACTGAGGTCAGAGGGTGAAGAAGGTGGGCAGCAGTCAGCTTCTTTGAACGCTGGCAGCCGCAGTTCCTGGGCCTTCAAATCGAGTCCAGCCAGCTGCACATTGACAAGGCCTATCAGGGGGTGGTGTGCAGGTCCGGGCCTGGTCTATATGCACTTGCACACAGACAAGCAAAAAGTGATAAAAGCCTCCAGATCACTGGGGATAGATCCACAGGCACTGCTGCACAAGGGGCCAAAAATCATATTTTTCCAGGATTTCTCGGCAGCTATAATCCGAAAGAGGAAGTCCTTCGATGAAGTTAAAAAGAGGCTGAGGAACCTGGGCATCCAATACTCCATGAGGTATCCCGCAGTGCTCCGTTTCAACCACAAGGACTCAGTTTATCTGTTTGACTCAGCAGATAGAGCCAAGAACTTTGTAGACACTTTAAAATAGACCGACCGGTCTGAAGAATATGGTTGATGTTCATCCTTTTTTCCTTTTTTCCCTGTGTTTTCCCTTCCCCTTTTTTTTCTTTCTATTTCCCTAATAATTAAAAAACAAAATCTTGGAATATGTTTGGATGGGTATATGAATAGGAAGGGTTTGGAGGGATATAGGCCGGGTGCTGGCAGGTGGGACTAGATTGGGTTGGGATATCTGGTCAGCATGGACAGGTTGGACTGAAGGGTCTGATCCGTGCTGTACATCTTTATGACTCTATGTTGTTCCTATTATATTTTTATAACTGGATGGGAAATTTCATGGCTGATCTTTGTTGTCTCCTTTTTTGGTTCTCTTTCTCTTTTAGTCACAAGTAGGGTTGACATGGAGCCGGGGATGGGCAGAGTGCTTATCCTGATTTTTTCTTTTTTTGTTGATTTAAGGATCATCTCCTTGTTTAGACTTTTTTGCCTAAAGCTGGAGCACAGACCAGGCTGGAAGGAGCTGTGAATGCGGGGATGGGTAGGGTGAGTGCCCCCTATGGGCAGGGGGGGAGAGGCTTCCATTCAAGGTTTTACTGTTGGTTTTCTTTGTAGTTTTCTGGTAGCAATAGTCGTTTGTAGTTTGATAGAGTAGTCTTTGTATACACAATTCTGCGACTGTATGAGTCTTTACTTACTTATGCTTGGTGCATTGAGAGCAGGTTCTCCCTCCTGGGGGTTCAAGTGTCTTTGAAAAGGAATATGGCTAAGGGTCTTGTTAAATGGTGCACCTGGAACATCAAGGGAAGTCATTTGCCTATTAAAAGAAAAAGAAAGTGCTTTCTAGCCTTAAGAGGGAAAGGGTTGACATCGCAGGAAACCCATATTGACAATGGGGAACACATGAAATTACAACAGGGGGGTTATGACTGGGTATTTATTTCATCCTTTACTACTACGAGTAGGAGAGTGGTGGTACTTATCCAGAAAAGTCTTCCATCCACATTATTCGAGCAGGTGAAAGGTGAGCAAGGACGGTTTGTGATACTTAAGGCCCCAGTACATGGGGAGGAATATGGCATTTTAAATGTCTACTGTCCTCCGGTGCATCCTCTCAAATTTTTGATTAGTGCCTTCTCTAGGCTGAGTGCCCTTGGAACACGGCAGATTATATGGGGAGGGGTGGATTTCAATTGCCTTTTGAATCCGACAGTGGACAGGACGCCTCATGGCCCCCCAACTATCTCTTCGCAGGCCGAGCAGGTGGCTGACTTATGCGAGGAGTTGGCACAGATGAACATTTGGAGATGTCTTCACCCTACTGGCAGGGACTTTACCTTTTTTTCAAACCCACATAAAAGTCACACGAGGATTGGTCTTTTTCTGGCTCCCTTGGCCCTTCTGGATTCGATTATGGGTTGTAAAATGGGAACATAGCTATCGCTGATCACGCGGCGGTGTATTTTGAGGTTAAGGCTACATTCACGGCACTGGCATCTGGATCCTTTTCTCCTCAAGGATTCAAAATTTATGGAATACGTTTTGAAGGAGTTTCAGAAGTTTTTTACTAGCTTGGGCTATGAATGACAAGGAAAATTTACTCATCATTTGTGCTGAGCTGGCTGAAATTGAAGTTAGCTAGAAAGAGGCTGACAATTTTCTGTTAACTTGTTCATTCCTGAGTGTCTGTAATTGGGTTTCTCTAAAGGAATGGCTTAAAGTCTGTTAATTTTTGACCTAACACAACTTTAACCATTGAGGTAAAAATTCTATCCTCTGTTCTTTGACGGTTTATGTCCATTATTATTGTTAGTTGTGAAAAGCAGTGCATCACTGAGATGACAGATTTTCTCTGATATTTTTCCCAGTGATTGGTTCTGCCAGTTCTTTATCTGGCTGCTGTTCCTGCTGGATTCCACACTGTAGCAACCATTCCCCTTTAAGTTTATTTCAGAAATCTCAGTTTCTCTAGTTTGTCAAGTAAATGAAGCCGCTTATTTCTGGTTACATTTCAGTAATTCTTTTCTAAACCCTATTGAATAATTTTGATTTTCCTGAGAAGTCAGAATCATTGATTTGCAATATTAAGTTTTATCATTTTCTTTCTTGGGCTAGGCTAAAGGAGGAGTTGGTGTAGCTTTGAAGCAGAGCTTATCGTTCCCTGCTGGAACTACCATTGCATTCAAAGTCTTAAAACTGAGGATAACAGAGGATGACACCCTGGGTATGTAAAATGCGAAAAAGGAAAATGGAGAGCTGACTGTAGACTTTTCCAATAGCAAGTTGCTTTGTTAATGACTAATTAAACATTCTCCAGCCATTTGTCCCACCACGTTGGCTGTTTGCTCACTGAGCTGGTGGGTTTGCTTTCAGATGTTTCGTCACCATGCTAAGTAACATTGTCAGTGAGCTTCCAGTGAAGTATTGGTGTGCTCTCCAGCTTGCTATTTATGTGTCTTAGTTTGTTGTGGTGGGTGATATCATTTCCAGTTCTGTTTCTGTGAGGTTGGTAAATGGTGTCCAAATCTATATGTTTGTTAATGGAGTTCTGGTTTGAATATTAGGCTTTTAGGAATTCCTATTGTGTCTTTGTTTAGCCTGTCGCAGGATGGATGTATTGTCCCAGATGAACTGGTGTCCCTCTTCATTTGTGTGTATGGATATGAGTGATAGTTGGTCATGTCTTCTGGTGGCTAGTTGGTGCTCATGTATCCTGGTGGCTAGTTTCCTGCTGGTTTCTACAATAAGGGGTGGCTCAGTGGTTAGCACTGCTGCCTCACAGCGTCAGGGACCCAGGTTCAATTCCCGCCTCAGGCAACTGTCTGTGTGGCGTTTGCGCATTCTCCCCGTGTCTGTGTGGGTTTCCTCTGGGCGCTCCGGTTTCCTCTCACAGGCCAAAGGTGTGCAGGTTAGGTGAACTGGCCGTGCTAAATTGCCCGTAGTGTTAGGTGCATTAGTCGGGGGTAAATGTAGGGGAATGGGTCTGGGTGGGTTGCTCTTCGGAGGGTCGGTGGGGGCTTGTTGAGCCGAAGTTTCCACACTGTAGTGAATCTAATCTAATATGTTTGTTGCAGTCCTTAAAAGTAGACCTGTCATCTCTCCTCCTAGGTCGACTGAATTTATCATCTTCATGGCTCAGATGTAGAAACCCTACCACTGCATTACAAGAGCCCTCTTAAGATGTTGCATTTGGTCTGTTGGCTGTGGGTATGGGAGTCCTTTAAATTCATTAATTAGTTGTTTTAGTGTGGCAGTAGGTTTGTGGGGTAGCATGATTCCTGGGGGCTTGAGTTGTCTGGTGGTCATCTCTGAAATGTCTTTGATGTATGGTAAAGTGACTAGAGTCTCTGTGCACGTTTTGTCTTCCTGTTTTGGTCCGTTGTGCAGGAATCGGCAGATAGCGCTTAGCAGGTAATAGTTGTTCCTGTTTCTCCTTGGCTTCTCGCAAATCTGGAGTGCTTTCGTGTGTTGTGGCTTGTTTAAATAGTGTCCTGATGCAGCTCCACTTGTGGGTGTTGGAATGGTTGCATCTGCATTTGAGTATCTGATCTGTGTATGTGTGGCTTTCCTGTAAATGCTGTTCTACAGTTCTCCATTTTCGTTCTACCATGATGTGCCAGAAGGGGTGTTGGTTATTGTTCTGTTCCTTTTTGGTGAATTTTGTATCAGTGAGGATGTTGTTTATGTGTTTGTGGATTTCTTCTAGTTTGTCGCATTTTGTAATGACAAAGGTGTCATCCACATGGCGGACCCAAAACTTGGGCTGCATTGTGGGAACTGCTTCTGCTATATGTCCTGATATTGGTGATCCCATGGGCACCAATAAATGGAGCTGCACCAAAACACTATATAAACGAGCCACAACACACTGCAGCACCCTGAAACTATGAGGAGCCAAGGAAAAACACCTGTACAACATATTCAGGAACAACAGTTACGCAATAGACGTAATCCGCCCATTCCTGCACAACGGACCAAAACAGGAAGACACAACACAACCCAGAGACTCTAGTCACTCTACCATTCACCAAAGACATTTCAGAGATGACCCCAGACTACTCCAGCTCCTAGGCATCATGGGAACCCACAAGCCTCCTATCACACTAAAACAACTATTGATGAATTTAAAGGACGCCATACGCACAGCCAACAGAATGAACATAATAAACAAAATACCCTGCAAAGACTGCACCAAACATTACATTGTACAAACAGGTAGGAAACTAGCCACCAGGACACATGAGCACCACCTAGCTTTTCTAAAATTGATTCTCTCTCCTGCACTACATTTGGTGTTTGTCACTCATTTAAAGTAAGTTTTCTAACAGCTCCAGTAAGACAACATTGAGATGATTTTTGGATCAATTCAGCCAAGCCAAGGAAATTGGGTATTCATGCACCTCTTAATTCTACTAAAGTTTATTTCCTATTGACAAGCCAAGTAAAAGGTGATGTGGAATACCCTCCATTTGCTTGAATTGATACAACTCCGATGTTCCACACGAGTTTCAACACCCTCCAGCGGGATGCTGTCCATTTGACCGGGGTCTCGTCCATCACCTCCTACATCTACCTCTTCCACCAATGGTGGACCCTGGCTTCTGGTATACACTATCTGCAACTCATCCTGGTTTCATCAGCAATAACTCTTAACACTGCATCCTCTGCCAAGGACAAGGACAGCAGGAAAGAACATCACCTCCAAGTCACAGACTGTCTCAATTTGGATATATTCCAGCTGTCCTGCAACTCCTTATCTACCTTCATTGTGGAAGCACCTTCCACACAACGAAATGAAATATTTCAACAAGAAAACTCACCACCGATTTCTTAGGGTGTCTTGGGATGGGCAATAACTGCTAGGCTTACCAATAATAATGCTAAACAGCCTGAGAATTACTTTTCAAAAAAAATCAAGAAAAGATGGAGAACTAAAAAAGACAGAATAATTGGCAATGATGCCCATGTTCTGCCAATCCTTCTGTAGATGATTAGTTACCCAAGTAACAAGTTTTTAAAATTTGAAACTTCTATTTCTTTGTTCTTTCAGATGTATTTTGGGATGAGTTGCAGTTTTCCAGTTGTGGTAAATTTATTTTCTATTTCTTAATGCTCCAGTTTTGTTATTGTAAATATGTCACATATCCAAACAATATCTTGATCTCAAGGAAGTGTTTGATAACAAATGAAAAAGATAATGGCCAGTGAAGCTAATGTAGTATCGACTGACTTCTCTGAACTTGCAGCGCAAGAACATCTTCATATTCACTTTATCAGAACGTGGCATTTTCAATCAAAAATATTAGCAATGTTATATAACTGGTTCGCAATGTGGTTCAATGCCAGAGGTATTTATTTCAACGCAAGAGTCCAAACAAGTAAGGGCATGGTTGGGAACATGGGATGGGCATATCATAGCAATTACAGAGGCATGGCTCAGGGATGAATAGGGGACAGATGCTTGAGGAAGGATAGAAAAGGGGACAAGGGAGGAGGGGGAATTTGATTAGGGATAACATTATGGTTGCACTTAGGGAGGATATTCCTGGAAATATATCCAGGGATGTATTTGGATGGGACTGAGAAATAAGAAAGGGATGATCACTTTCTTGGGATTGTACAATACACCACTCCAGTAGCCAGCAGGAAATTGAGAAACAAATTTGTAAGGAGATCTCAGTTATCTGTAAGAATAATAGGGTGGTTATGATAGGGAATTTTAAGTTTCCAAACAAAGACTGGGACTGCCATAGTGTTAAGATAAGCACAAACTTTCAAAAGTTGTTGGGGGCATGGATGTTCGCAGGTAAATGGATAGCTGTAAAATGGAAAGCCTTCAGGAATGAGATAACAAGAGTCCAGAGAGAATATGTTCCTGTTAGGATGAAAGGCATAGGGAATGCTGGATGCCTAGACAAATTGAGAGTTTGGTTAATGTTAAGAAGGAGATATATGTTAGCTATAGATAGCAGAGATCGAGTGAATCCCTTGAAGAGTATAAAGGCAGAAGGAGTTAAGCAGGAAATCAGGAGGGCAAAAAGTGGACATGAGATAGCTTTAGCAATTAGGGTTAAGGAGATTCTACAAATACATTAAGGATTAAAGGGTAAGTAGGGAGAGAATAGGGCCCCTTAAAGATCAATAAGGCCCCCTATATGTGGTAACTGAGGATTTGCATCAGTGTTCACTGTGGAGAAGGATATGAACGATAGAGAATGTAGAGAAATAAATAGTGACATCTTTAAACATATCCATTTTACAGAGGAAGAGGTACTGGACATCCCAAAATGCACAAAGACAGATAAATCCCCAGGACCTGATCAGATGTAATCTGGAACTCTGTGGGAAGCTAGGGAAGTGATTGCTGGGCCCCTTGCTGAGATATTTGTATCGTCAATACCCACAGGTGAGGTTCTGGAAGGTTGGAGCTTGGCTAACATGGTGCCACTTTTTAAGAGCGGTGGTAAGGAAAAGCCAGGGAACTATAGACCAGTGAGTCTGATATCAGTGGTGGGCAAATTGTTGGAGGGAATCCTGAGGGACAGGATTCACATGTATTTGGAAAATCAAGGACTGATTAGAGATAGTCAGCATGGCTTTGTGCATGGAAAATCATGTCTAACTAACTTGATTGAGTTTTTTGAAGAGGTAACACAGAGGATTGATGAGGTCAGAGCAGTGGATGTGATCGATATGAACTTCAGTAAGACATTTGACAAGGTTCTTCATGGTAAACCTGGTTAGCGAGGTAAGATCTCATGAAATAGAGGGAGTACTAGCTATTTGGATACATAACTGGCTGGAAGGTAGAAGACTGAGGGTGGTGGTGGAGGGTTGCTTTTCAGACTAGAGGCCTGTGACCAGTGGTGTGTCACACAGATTGGTGCTGGGTCCACTGCTTTTTGTTATTTATATAAATGATTTGGATGTGAACATAGGAGGTGTGGTGAGTACGTTTTCAGATAAATTGGAGGTGTAATGGATAGCGAAGAAGGTTACCTCCATATACAATGGGATCTTGATCAGATGGGCTAGTGGGCCAAAGGTTGGCAGATCGAGTTTAATTTAGATAAATGTGAGGTGCTGCATTTTGGAAAGGCAAATCAGGGCAGGACTTATACACTTAATGGTAAGGTCCTGGGGAGTGTTGTTGAACAAGGAAACCTTGGAGTGCAGTTTCGTAGTTCCTTGAAAGAGTACTTTCAGATAGATAGGATAGTGAAGAAGGCGTTTGGTATGCTTGCCTTTATTAGTCAATGCATTGAGAACAGGAGTTGGAGGTCATGCTGCACCTGTACAGGACATTGGTTTGGCCACTATTTGAATATAGTGTGCAATTCTGGTCTCCCTGCTATAGGAAGGATACTATGAAACTTTAAAGCATTCAGAAAAGATTTACAAGGATGTTGCCAGGGTTTAAAGTGTTTAAAGTGAGGCACAGGTTTAAAGTGAGAGGGGGAAAAAATTAAAAGAGACCTAAGGGCATCTATTTCACACAGAGGATGGAACATAACTAGAAACAGCTGCCAGAGGGAGTGGTGGAAGCTGGTACAATTACAACATTTAAAAAACATCTGGATGGGTATATGAATAGGAAGGGTTTAGAGGAGTATGGACAAAATGCTGGCAATTTTTTGATTCATTTATAAATTTAAGATATCTGGACAGCATGGACAAGTCGGACCGAAGGGTCTGTTTCTGTGCGTCTATGACTCCGTAACCCTATAATGCAACAGAAATGCTATGTCCAAAGCACACTGGGATGGAATTGCAATTGCTTCCATGGAGTCACACTGGAAGTTCAAGAGATTCCCCCTCTCCCACCAAGTAGATTCTTGTTTGTTGATCACATTTCAAGGATCACACTTCCAAACAATTCTCAGAAAGTTGCTCTGAAATCAACATGATCCAATGTAATGTGAACACTTTCATTCAGATGAATGATATGGGTAACCATTCTATATTTTAGATGAATCAGAATCAAGGAAACACCCATCCAGGAGCAAAGCATTACCCATTATGTCATGTCTTTGCTCTTTCAATCATGTTATTTGTTATTAAAAATCTCAGTCCATTATTTATACTAACTGTTCAACCAAAAATCGCCTTTTCCCTTTGGGTAAAAAGGACAGGATCTCACTGGATTCTTATTCATAATTTCATTAACAATTTGTCTTTTGAAATATAAACCGTAATTTCTTTTCCCTTTTAGCAGCCTCGTGTTACCGGAAACTCGAGATTCCCCTCACAGAACTGACCAAACTTTCGAAGGACGTGAGCCAACTATTCCTCAACACATTCCTTCAGATTCTTGGTAACAACGATAACCTTCCTGTTCTTGAGTCAATGGTTCGTACTTCTCAATTGTAAATTTACTGACGGTGCTGGCAAACCACATTTCTGTGGGTTATCACTTCCCTTCTTTAGGTTGATCATGACAAGAGATTCGTTGCGGTAAATTGTGATCACCCAGTTTAGACAATTACACTCCATTTATTCAAAACCTATACCATTCACTCCTCATACCCAATTCTGGCCAAGACCTGAATTCTACTCCCATTCCTGTCAACATCCTAAACTACTCGTGGTCACTAAGCTGAGAAAGCTCTGGATTGTGTTTAAAAAGCCATTAGGTTCCTTCACCGAAATAGTAATTGGCTTTCGTGATCATCCCTGTCTCCCATTTGACCCATTTAATTCCTTACAGTGTGATTTTGAAACAAAGCAGATGACAGTAATTTATTTCTGGGCTTTTCTTCTTGTGAGTTCAGATGCAATACCAAAGGATCTCAGTTTCTGTCTGTGCCAGTGTTGATGAGCTGTGTAACTGCTAGTTACAGGTTCACTACTGTGTAAATTTAATACCTAATAGAGTAATGCTTCCTCCATTCTGTCTTTAGTTTTGTGTTTCAACCACAGTTTTGGAAGATTCTCCTATTGTCCCTACAAGATTTTCCATTCTCATCTATCACTCGGAACATTCTCAGGGCTCATTGCCTGAGATTAATGACAAATTCTGATCAATTCCAGCATGTGGGATTTTTGTCAGTTGCCACTGTCAAATTAATTTTACACAGATACCTTTAACATTCTGACAAAGGAGGTCATTGTTCATTAGGGATGACAGCAGTAGGACTAAATCACAATAGTTAGCAAAACTGGGGAAGTTTGATTCTGCATCAGTCAATACAGTATCTCATTAGAGAATGCAGGATGCCAGCATTTCAAGTCTGAATTTGGAAAGCATGCCAATTCCTGACATACTGTCCCTTGTCACTGTGTACTATTTCTGATGTTACCTCGTCCATGTCTCAACATTTTCAGCTTGACCAGATATGTGAAGGTTTCCAGCCCGACCTCCAAGTCCTGGAGCTGATGGAAGACGAGAATAGAGCCTGTGTGGAGAAACTGTTGGATCTGTTGGGAATTCGGAAGGTTGATCCACCGGGACAGCCCCTCACCTTGACACCCCATCAGAATGAAGTCATAAAGATTGTAAACATTTTCATCCAGTCACTCAATGGTATATTACTTTGACACATACTGCCTTATCTATTCAGCTGTCTAGGTCCTCTGGCATTCCCTCTCTAAACCTCTCCTCCTCCCTCTCTTTCTTTTAGACTTTGCGAGGAACTACCACTTTGACTAACTTTGGATGATCTCTCCTTCTTCTAATATGCATTACATAAATGCACATTGTATTCATTACTCCTAAATAGCTGATAGTAACCATTTCATCTCTGGGCCATTCACCATTGTGATTGGAAACATATTACTCATTCCTTCACTGTCGCTGGGTCAAAATCATGGAGTTCCCTCCCTAAGGGCATTGTGGGTCAACCTATAGCATATGGACTGCAGCAAGTCAAGAAGGCAGCTCACCACCACCTTTTGAAGGGCTGATAAGGATGGACAATAAATTCTGGCTCAGCCAGAAACAGCCAGGTTTCATGAATGACTAAAAGAAAAATTATTAGATCCAGTTGAGGGATTGTTAATGCTGCTGGATAATACTGCAATCTGTGCCATAATCTAACATTTCAAGCTAACCAGCATATATCATGAGTATTTAAATGGAGACTTGTAATTAAGTTCTCTTATTGAAAGTTGAGAGGGATAGTGTTTGAATTTAACGTCAAACGTTGACCATGTTGGTAATTCAGGGGAAGTAGAAGCATACAGGACAGACTGCAGAATCCTGGTGTGAACATCAGTATGTTGATTTCTGTTTAAGAATCTATTCTCACTGGCCTAGTTGTTACTATTGAATGAATGATGCCATTATAACCTGGTTACAGCATTAAATATCTATGGACTCTCATTGTGCATTAATACTTTGCTTTGGCATGAAAGCATTGCTAGTTTGTACTGACAATCTCAGACTGTCCAGTTTGACCTGTCTCTGGAGTGAACTGAGACAAGATGTGATGCAGGACAATGACTAACAATGACCAGTTTGAAATGTCATGGAGCCTAAATCCAGGACATATCAAATCTGGTTTAACTTTAAGATTCCTAATAAACAGGAATTGAAGTAGGCTGTTCGGCCCCTCCACCCTGTCCCACCATTCATTAGGATCATGGCTAAATTCTTCACATTCTCTTTCTTACTCTTTCCCCATAATCCTTGATTCCCCTCCTGATCAGGAATAGAAAATGGTTTAGAATATGCTGAGCACTTCTTTAAATTTTTTCTAATTATCTGGCCCCATTTTAAATAAGCAGAGAGCAGTAATCTTACCCCAACTTGATCCCTAAACTTTTAAATGTTTAATCATAGAAACAGAAAGAGAGACACATACATATATCCACATTTATGTGAAATTCTTCCTGAAATAGGACATTTTGCCAATTATACAGGAGCCTAGCAAGGATATCAGTTAGCTAGCACACACAAAATGCAGCGACTACTGTCAAACTGACCTTGAATGATACACAAACTCCCCCTCAGCTCTATGAAAACAAATAGGATTAAAACAGCACAAACTAACTGCAACTTAACCTCAAGTAAAACTCTTCTGCCTTTTCTACGGCTTGTGCTAATTTGCTGTTCATCCATCAATTCTCTGAAGTGCTTTTGATCAATTTACTTTATTAAAGATCTTCAATGTGCAATGCAATGGATCCATCATGGTAAGGTGCTCTGAATTATTCTGTTTCCTTTCAGAACTGAATCCTGACACTTTACCCCTACTGGCTACTTGTGTTGAGATGAAGATTACATCAAGACAACTAAAGCTGGTAAGAAATACACTTTATTGTTTTGTCATCTCAGGTGAATTTGCGAGGAGGGAACAGAGAAACACAGACAAATTTAATTTCTGTTGGGTTTGCCAGAGTCAGAAAGGTTTTGGGCACCCAAATATCAGGGATGGGGTTAATTACAAGGTCAAAAAGGAGTTTAGCAAAAAAGACAGTTGCGGAACAAAGACAGATATTTAAGTTAAAAAAATCACACAGTACCAGGTTATAGTCCAACAGGTTTATTTTAAAGTACTAACTTTGGGAGTGCTGCTCATTCATCAGGTAGCTGTGGAGCAGGATCATCAGGCACAGAATTTAGAGCAAAAGATCACAGATATTTAAGAAAATTGTTTGTGACTCAGAGCCAAGAGATACCTTTGATATATGTGAAAGAGGGATTTTGGAAGGGGAAATCAACCATGGTTAGCCTCGAAGGTTAAGGATAACATCAAACTGAAAGAAAATGCTTATCGCCTGATGAACATTAGTGGAAAACTAAACAATTGGGAAACTTCAAAGCCAACAGAATATGACCAAACAAAAATTAAAGGAGAAAAATAAAGTATGAGGGCAAACTAACAAGTAATAGAGAATCAGACAGTAAGAGCTTCTTGAAATCTAAAAAAAAGGAAAAGTGGAGTCAGAGTGAACATAGGCCCCTTAGAGAACGAATGGGAAAATAATAATGAGGAGGTAAGAAATGGCAGAGGAGTTGATAACTACTCTATGTCAGTCTACATGGTAGACAACCTTAATAGCATTCCAAAGATAATAAATAATCAAAACTCCAAGGTGGATGGAAATAAACAATAATGAGAGAAACTATTGGGAATAAACACCATTTTGTCCCCTCAACTTGATTGGACTCATTCTAGGCTTTTAAAGGAAATAACTGCATAGATAGTGGATGCACTGGTTGTAAGCTTCCAAGAATCCTTCAGTTCAGGAAAATTCCCAGATGATTGGAAAACTGGCAACGTAACACTTCCTAAAAAAAGGGAGACAAAAAGCAGGTAACTAAAAGTGAGGAAATTCAACATCTGTCATTAGGAAATATTAGAGTACATTACAAAGAATGTAGTAAATGTGTTAGAGTCACTATGGATTCATGAAGGGCAAATTATGCCCGAAGGTCATAAGAAGAGATAACAGCAGGGTAGATAAAAGGAAACCAGTAGGTATAATATACTTGAAATTCCATAAGGT
The DNA here is from genome assembly GCF_037043375.1 of Chiloscyllium plagiosum. NCBI lineage: Eukaryota > Metazoa > Chordata > Chondrichthyes > Orectolobiformes > Hemiscylliidae > Chiloscyllium > Chiloscyllium plagiosum. The sequence goes on from NW_028270170.1 coordinate 11,242,328, forward strand.
GTTCAATAAGGTACCAGTCATAAAGCTATTTAATAAGATAAGAGCCCATGGTGTTAGGAGTAGTATATTAGCATGGCTAGAGAATTTGCTAACCAGTAGAAGACAGAGAGTTGGAGTAAAGGAAGCATTTTCAGGATAGCAATCTGTAACTAGTGGAGTGTCACTGGGACCCAGCGGTGGACCACAATTATTTACAATATATATTAATGACTTGGATGAGAAAAGTGAATATACTATAACCAAGATTGAAGTTGAGTCAAAAGTAGGTGGTAAGGCAAGTTGTGAGGATGGCACAGGAGTCTACAGAGGGATAGAGACAGATTGTGAGTGCGAAAGGACTTGTCACAGAAATATTCACCATGCTGTGCTATCCATTCCTTGTCCTTAGAGTCATACAGACCTTTGGTCCAACCTGTCCATGCTGACCAGATAGCCTAAAGTAATCTTGCCCCAATTACCAGCAATTAGCCCATGTCCCTCTCAACCCTTCCTATTCATTTACCTATCCAGATACCTTTCCAAATCTGTTATGTAGATGACAGAAAAACTGTGGACCCAGCTCCAATCTCCATAATACACTGCTGGTCACAGACCTCTAGTCCAAAAGGAAACGTTCACCATCACCCTCTGGCTTCTACCATCAGGCCAATTTTAAATCCAAATGGATAGTTTCATAGTAATAGAAGCAGGATTAGGCCATTTGGCCCGTTGAGCCTGCTCCACTATTCATTAAGATTATGGCTGATCTATCCATCATCTCAGCTCCTCCTACTTGCATTATCCCCATAACTCTTTATTCCCCTACCATGCAAAAATCCATCCAACTGTGTCTTGAATATATTTAATGAAGCTGCCTCTACTGCTTCCTTGGGCAGAGAATTCCATAGATTCACTACTTTCTGGGAAAAGCTGTTCCTCCTCAACTCTGTTCTAAATTTGCTCGCCCTAATCTTGAGGCAATATCCCCTAGCCCAAGTCTCACCCACCAACAATAACAACTTGCCTGCCTCTACCTTATCTATCCCTTTCATAATTTTATATGTTTCTATAAGATCCCCTCTCATTCTTTTAATTTCTGGTGAGTACAGTCTCTGTATTCCATGTGATCAGACCTTGCTAATCAGTCTACCATGTGGAACTTTGCCAAACGCCGTACTGCAATTCATATAGTCAACGTCCACAATTCTGCCTTCATGAATCCTCTTCGTCATTTCTTCAAAAAATTCAAACTAGTAAGACACGACTTCCCACGCACAAAGCCATGTTGACTATCCCTAATCAGTCCTTGTCCTTCCATGTACATGTAAATCCTGCACCTCAGAATCCCCTCTAACAACTTGCCCACCACTGATGTCAGGCTCACTGCTCTATAGATCCCTGGATTTTCCTTACCACCTTTCTTAAATAGTGCACCACATTAGCCAACCTCCCGTTTTTGGGTACCCCACCTATGGCTATTGATGATACGATTATTTCAGCAAGTGGCCCTGCAACCACTTCCTTAGCTTTCTACGAAGTTTGAGGGTATACCTGATCAGGTGCTGGAGATTCATCCACCTTTATGCATTTTAAGGATTCCTCTGTAATATGGGCACTTTTCAAGACATCATTATTTATTTCCCCATGTTCTCTATCTTCCATATCCCTCTCCACAGTAAACACTGAGGCACAATGGTTGTTTAGTATTTCCTCCGTCTCCTGCGGTTCCACACATAACTGGCCTTGCTAATCTTTAAGAGGCCCTAATCTCTCCCCAGTTACTGTTTTGTCCTTAATGTATTTGTAGAATGCCTTTGGATTCTCCTTTACCCTATTTTCCAAAGCTACCTCATGTCTCCTTTTTGCCCTCCTGATTTCCCTCTTAAGTATACTCCTACTGCCCTTATATTCCTCGAAGGATTCATTCAATCCCTGCTGTCTATACCTGACATACGCTTCCTTCTTTTTCTTGACCAGAACCTCAACTTGTCATTTCATCCGGCATTCCTACCAGCCTCGCGCTTCACCCTAACAGGAACACACTATCTCTGGATTTTCATCTTTGAAGGCTTCCTACTTTCAAGCCATCACATTACCTGCAAATATCCACCCCAATCAACTTTTGGAAGTTAAATAGAATAAATTGGCACCCCTACAGTGTGGGAACAGGCCAATTGGCCCAACAAGTCCACACAAAGTCTCTGAAGAGCATCCCACCCAGACTCATCCCCTCACCCAATCCATGTGACCCCTGTTTTTCCAATGGCTCATTTACATAACCCAACTTTGGAATGTAGGAGTAAACCAGAACATCCAGAGAATGTGGGCTGAAAATGTGTTGCTGGAAAAGCGCAGCAGGTCAGGCAGCATCCAGGGAACAGGAGAATCGACGTTTCGGGCATAAGCCCTTCTTCAGGGATGAGGAAAGTTTGTCTAGCAGGCTAAGATAGAAGGTAGGGAGGAGGGACTTGGGGGAGGGGCGTCGGAAATGTGATAGGTGGAAAGAGGTCAAGGTGAGGGTGATAGGTCAGACTGGGGTGGGGGCAGAGAGGTCAGGAAGAAGATTGCAGGTTAGGAAGGCGGTGCTGAATTCGATGGATTTGACTGAGACAAGGTGGGGGGAGGGGAAATGAGGAAACTGGTGAAATCCGAGTTCATCCCTTGTGGTTGGAGGGTTCCTAGGCGGAAGATGAGGCGCTCTTCCTCCAACCGTAGTGTTGTTGTGGTCTGGCGATGGAGGAGTCCAAAGACCTGCATATCCTTGGTGGAGTGGGAGGGGGAGTTGAAGTGTTGAACCACAGGGTGGTTGGGTTGGTTGGTCCGGGTGTCCCAGAGGTGTTCTCTGAAACGCTCCACAAGTAGGCGGCCTGTTTCCCCAATATAGAGGAGGCCACATCGGGTGCAGAGGATGCAATAGATGATGTGTGTGGAGGTGCAGGTGAATCTGTGGCGGATATGGAAGTTTCCTTTGGGGCCTTGGAGGGAGGTGAGGGAGGATGTGTGGGCGCAAGTCTTGCACCTCCTGTGGTTGCAGGGGAAGGTGCCTGGAGTGTATGTTGGGTTGGTGGGGGGTGTGGATCTGACGAGGGAGTCACGGAGGGAGTGGTCTTTACGGAATGCTGATAGGGGAGGGGAGGAAAATATATCCTTGGTGGTGGGGTCCGTTTGGTGGTGGTGGAAATAACGGCGGATGATGCGCTGTACATGGAGATTGGTGGGGTGGTAGGTGAGGACCAGTGGGGTTCTGTCCTGGTGGCGGTTGGAGGGGCGGGGCTCAAGGGCGGAGGAGCGGGAAGTGGAAGAGATGCGGTGGAGGGCATCGTCGACCACGTCGGGGGGGAAATTGCGGTCCTTGAAGAAGGAGGCCATCTGGGTTGTACGTTTTTGGAACTGGTCCTCTTGGGAGCAGATGCGGCGGAGACGAAGGAATTGGGAGAATGGGATGGCGTTTTTACAGGGGGCAGGGTGGGAGGAGTTGTAGTCCAGGTAGCTGTGGGAGTCGGTTGGTTTGTAGTAGATGTCCGTGTTGATTCGGTCTCCTGAGATAGAAATAGAAAGGTCGAGGAAGGGGAGGGAGGTGCAAACTCTACATAGACAGTCACCCAAGTGTGGAATTGAACCCTAGTCCCTAGCACTGTGAGGCAGCAGTGCTAACCTCTGAGTCATTGTGATGTCCCAAGTATTGTCAAAACTGGCCTTACTCCAATTCAGAACACTGAATTTTAGATCAGATCTAAACTTTTCCATAGCTATTTAAAAACTAATAGAGCTATGTTCACTGGCCCCAAAGTGCTTCCCCACAGACACCTCAGTTACTTGCCCTGACTTATTTCCCAAGAGTAGGTTAAGATTTGCACCTTCTCTGGTAGGTGTATCCGCATACTGAATATGAAAATTTTCTTGTACATACTTAACAAATTCCTCTCCATCTGATCCCTTAACACTATGGCAATCCTACTCTATATTTGGAAAGTTAAAATCCCCTACCATAACCACACTGTTATTCTTACAGATAAGTAATTGCTCTGCACTTAATGCAGTGTACGACTGATTTGATCAGTACAAAATACTGTGACTTTTTTTCACAGTTTGAAGACAGAATAAAAGAAGACAGAAGACTAACTAAAATATTTTGTGTTAATTTGTTTTTCAGTTGGAAAAGATTGAAGAAAGATTTTTCATTTGTTTCGCACTTGAAATGCAAATTGATCCAGCTGAGGAGACTCTCGAGGTCCTGGCCCTTCAGTTCACAGAGAGCGAGTTTGAAATAACTCAGGGGATCCTGGAAGAATTCGGATTTCACCTAAAGAGAGAAAACGCTTCAATCTCATGTGAAATGCATCACACAAATGAAGATATGTTCTGTTCCATCTTTGCTGCTCTGAGTGTTCTCAAAGCTTTAGATGACCAAGTAAACAAGTAATGATTTACATCGGTCAGCCATATTCCTTGAAGATTTACCCCTTCTCCTGCCAGTTAGCTCTCTGCTAACCCAAGGCTGCATCCTGTTTCTATCCTTGAATAAAGACAAAATACTGCACGTGCTGAAATCAAAACCCAACACATCATCAGTTGAGAGAGAAACAGAGTTAACGTTTCAAGTCCAGTGTGGCTCTTCTCCAGAACATTCTCTTTTTTGTCTCTTTGGGAATTTGAAACATCATTATTGGTTGCAAAAGAAGCTTTTCATGTATTGCACTTGCTTATATTAGTGAAGAACTGTAAAGTACGTATTTCAGTCAGCACTCTGCGAGGGAAGCTGGATATGGTGCTGCATCTTGTTGTACCACCTGAAATCTGTTTTAATAAAGTCTGGTGGAAAATAAATAATTTGTATTTACATTGTGCCTTTGACAACATTCAGACATTTCAAAGATCTGTGCAACTAATTAAATACTTGTGCATTGTCATCACCACTGTAATGTGGAGACATGGCTTCTCAGACATCCAACTCGCACAAACAGTACATGATAATGACCAGACGGTGTGTCTTCTCATTGAGGAATAAATATTAGCCAATATTTGCTTCATGGCCTAATGGGAAGGTGTGCATAGCAACAAGAACTTGCCTTTATAACAACAACATTGCATTCCAAGGCATTTTGCAAAACTATAATTCAAAGAAACACTAAGATGTATCATGAGGTAGGTTTAAAGAGGACCTTAAACAAGGAGAATTCAAGGCTAATTAAGGAACTGAATACCAGAGACTGTGGCCCAAGAAAACTGTAGATGTAGATAGCAACTATAGGTTGAAGGAAGCAAAGGAGGAACAAGAGCCCAGAGCTGGAGGAGTACAAAGTTCTGAAAGATTTTAAAAGCTGACAGAGATAGCAAAGAATGAGACCAAACAGTGATTTGAACAAAGGATCGAGAACTCTTGAATGGCCTCTGCTAATGTCCTGGCCACCTCGTTGGTTTCCTTGATAAATGGTGTTTAACATGTGCATTCCTTAGCAGCTCAATTCTGTCCTGAATTTGAATTTCTTACTGGAGGCTTTTTAGCTTTCAAGATGACGGCAGAGTAAGAAGTTCCAGTCAGAGCTCCTCTGCCCATCAGTTCCTTTTCTTTCTCCTCTTTATAGTACTTTTTCTTCCCCCCCCCTCCAACTTTTAACCACCCTGACCTGAAGAATTGAGTCGAGGGAAACAAGTCCCGGAGCAGGGAGCAGAGCGAGTGTGGGCCAAGTCCCAGAGCGGGGAGCAGAGCGAGTCCTGGACAGAGGCCAGACCTTGGAGGCAGTGTGCCCTCATGTGAAAGCCAGTGAGTACTGACTCATGTTGGAAAGGACTAGGACTTAAGTACTTTGTAGTGAATTTTTATTATCATTATGAATTTTTAAACTCTATTCCCATGCTAACCAATTTTTTAAACTCTATAACAATGCTTAAAGTAAGTCTACCTAGGTATAGTATCAAGGTAAAGTATCTGCACCTGGATACTCTGTAGCTCCCCTGGCCCTAAGAGGCGACATTACACACTTTTCAATGCACTCAAACGAATGCCTGTGACAATAAAGGCTATTCTATTCTAATCTATTCTATTCTAAAGTGTCTGTAAAGTTCTTTGCTCATTTTATTTATGATTTTTGATGATTTAAGTCTGAACTTTGCTTTTCAATTTGTTAAATTTCATCCTTTCATGCATACTTTGTTATTCTGTTTTGTCAGCATCTTTGTCATTGACAGTTTGACTTCTTGTAGTATTTGCTTTACCTTATTCAAGGTATTTCATTAGTATCATTCGTAAATAGTTTGCTCTTTTTTAAAGCAGAATATTTTATGCTGAACTTTACCTTTGCAAATAACTCATACTGCTGTCCAATCTTTTTATCAATTTCTTCTTCCTAATCTATCTGCCTTTCTTAGTTTGATGTTCAGCTCCTGAATTTTTTTTTTCCCAGCCCCATTACATTTGGAATTTGTCTCACTTATACCCTTAACAAAGTTTCACATAAAATTTGTAATCTTATCACTTCTAATTCCTCATACTTACTTTAATTACCTGCCCTGGAAATTATTTTTCCTCTGCGTTTACCATGGAAAAAGACATGAAGACTTCGGAACTCGGTGAATTTAGTGGTGACAACTTGGGGACAGTCAATATCTCAGTAGAAGTGGTGTTGAATGTATTAAAATGTATGAAGGTGGATAAATCTCAAGGTCCTGACCAGATATATCCAAGAACCCTGCAAGAGGCGAGAGAAGAAATTGCAGGGGTCCTGGCAGATATGTTTGCATAAACATTAGACAGGGATGAGGTCCTAGAAGACTAGAGGGTAGTAAATGTTGTGCCATTATTCAAGAAAGGCTGCAAAGAAAAACCTGGGAACTATAGACCAGTAAACCTAACATTTGTGGTTGGTAAGTTACTTGAGAAGATTCTGAGGAATAAGATATACATGTATTTGGAAAGACAGGGTTTGATTAGGAGTAGTCAGCATGACTTTGTGCATGGGAGATCATGTTTCACAAATTTGTTAGAATTCAATGATGAAGTGACCGGAAAGGTTGATGAGAGCAGGGTGGTGGATGTAGTCTATATTGATTTAAGTAAAACCTTTTTGTAAGGTTCCAAATGGTAGGCTGCTTTAGAAGGTTCGATCGCATGGAATTCAGGGGGAGCTGACAAATTGGATACACAATTGGCTTGATGGTAGAAAGCAGAGGGTAATAGTGGAAGAATGCTTGTCAGACTGAAGGCCTGTGATTAGTGGTGTATCTCAGGAGTTGGCACTGGGCCCTTTGCTGTTTGTTATCTATATTAATGATTTGGATTGGAATGTACAAGGCATGATTAGTATTATGCACATGACACTAAAATAGACAGTATCATGGACAGTGAGGAAGGTTATCAGAAATTGCAGCAGGACCTTGATCAGCTGGGGAAGTTGGCTGAGAAATGGCAAATGGAGTTTAATATAGATAAGTGTGAGGTCTTGTATTTTGGAAAGTAGGAGGAGTTTTAGGTGAATGGTAGTGCCTTAAGGACTGTAATGGAACAGAGTGACCTTGGAGTTCAGGTGCACAGTTCTCTGAAAGTGGAGTCCCAGGTAGATAGGACAGAAAGCTTTTAGCACAGTAGCCTTCATCAGTCAGGGCATTGAGTGTAGAACTTGGGAAGTTATGTTGCTGTTGTATAGGACATTGGTGAGGCCACGCTTGGATGTTGATATATATAAGTTTCTAGTTAAGAAATTAATTCTGTATCCACAACAAGAACAATATTTCATTACCAGTTCTCGCTACTTTATTTTGGCAAGTTGAAATCTCTCATGATTATTGTTCTGTATGTTTTCTTAAGTTAATAGATTTGGATGCATATTTTTACTCCAATTCCCTGAGTAGTCTGGCAAATGAACATATTAGCATTAGGATCTCTTCTTGTCCTTTAGCTTAATCCATGGATTCTCTTTCTAGATTAGTGTTAGCTATCTCATTTTATTAATAGTATTGCACTGTCTCTAACAGTACTGCAAACACACCACCTTCCTTCTTCCCTATCTCTTTAAGTGTTTAATTGTCATTGCTATTGTTTCATTTTTCTATTACCAATATTATTTCTGATTACTTCTCTCTTATGGTTTGCTTCATGATGTCATCTTAGAAGCAATGGCCATTTCCATCCAAACATCCAAATATACAGTACTTTAACATTTCCAGGTATAAACAGTTGTGTCAGGGGTTCTGTTCACTTTAGGAGCTGTCTCTGATCTATCTGAGTTACTGTCATCTACTCTGCAAGTGTAAATAAAGGATAACTTGGTGACGGGATAACGACCTTCGTGAAGTTATTTCAACTGGGACAGGTTTTTACTTAAAGTTTATCAATTATTTTCTGAAACAGCTATTTCACACAGTCGGAGTTTTTAAACAAAGCTGCAGAGCAATTTTGGAAGCATTTTAACCACAAAAGTTGCACTGGTTCAAGAAAGCCCAAAAGCAACCTGTTAAGTACAATCTGATATGTATAATGAATGGGAGCCTTAATATTAAAATGCCTTCGCATCATTGTTTATTTCAGCTTTGTCTATCTGACTATCCACTGTACAATGGCAAGGCAATAATGGTGGGTGGGTGGTGGAACGAGATTGTGGGGTGTTGGATGATGGTGGTGAGGTGAGGGGAGGGTTGGAGTGGAATGTGTGGGGAATGGGGATAGGGGGAACATGGATGGGGTGGGGGTGGAGGGACAGGATGAGGTGGTGGGTGGGAATGATCAACATGATTAATGGATGATCAAGGAACCATTGCTCATTCTTGTTGTTTTATATCAGTCCTAATATTGAAAGCCAATTCCTATTTAGGAATTCCAAACTTTCAGTTTTGCTTCTTCAGGATTTGAGTGGATGAAATGTGAAAATCAATGTCTGCATCTTAGTAAGTCTGCAGTACATTTCTTAATGCATTTTGTCACTAATCTAAATAAAGAACACCACCATCCCATTGTTGTGAAGGTAAAAATCAGGATCAAATTATCTTTAATGTATAACATCAGGAGAATCCAGCTTCACCTGCACAATTTCTCAGATTATTAACAGTAACTCAAATTAATTGAACATTATGATGTTATTATTTGGTCCATCAACTTGCTTTTTTAACATGCATAGTCATCTCTTACAATAAGAATAGTATGTCCCATATTCATTAGCGTGGAATCTCCACTGTCCACAAGCTTTAAGCCCATTTTCTGCTGAAGAGACAAAAGAACTTGAGGTAATCCCAAGGAAATTCCTGCTTATCTACCACACACCAAAGGTCATCCTGCTCTCTGTATCTCTGAATAATCAAACATTGGACTTACCTGAAAAGATCTATCTGGACTACATGGGAAGTTTAACGTTCCTTAGGGTAATTCCCCTGCATCCAAAAAGTATCCAATGGTGTGACCTGACTTATTTACCTGGATATTTACCCAGAAGATATTAAGAGTTTTGGGTAATCAGAGTCAGATATCCTGAAATCTTAGTAAGAATAAATGTTTGCTTATTATCATTTATTTCTGCCCAGAAAGCTGAGATTGACAATTCCCTTCCTGAACTAACCAAGCTGCCTAAAGACAAGTCCCTGCTGTTCCTCAACACTTTCCTTTAGGTTCTTGGCAGCAGTGATAATCTTCCTGATTTTGAGACAATGGTTTGTACTTTCATCTTTGAAATTTAAAAGTAGAGATCTTGCTGGCCAATAACTTTTTTGTGTTAAGTGTTTCTTTTCTTTTGGAAGGATTGATTTCAAAATTGGGAAATAAAAAATAATCCATTGGAATAAAATCTGCTCAACTGTAATCAGGCTGCTGACTTGCTGTCATAAAGCCTGAGATGGACTAAGCCATGATTACACCACAATTCTTGCAAGCTATCTTCCAATGCCACTTTCACACTGTTAAGCAAGACAGATGACAAATCATGTTGTGTGATTCTTACGAACGTAAGTAACAAGGGCAGAATTAAGTATGCCGTCCAAATGATCAAAACTTAGTGGAATGATACAAGGTCATGAAATTCAAAATGAATCACAAAATTGACAACAGTAGAGGAAATGCAATTCAATTGCATATCAAATTTATTTATGAAGATTTATTTATTATCTATTACATATCAAATTATAAATTGGCTTCACCATTAAAAAGTTACATCGTCCCAAAGGACTCCTCTTTTCGACACATAGCTACATTTTATTGCCGTGAAAATATTACTCACTACTTTAAACTGAAGGAGCCAATTGCAAGGTTTCCTTGAGTGAAAGAAGGAGGAACGTCAGAAAGAAAGTACGCTACACAAAGCACACCACATACACATACACAAACACAGGTCATAGAGTCAGACAGCATGGAAACAGATCCTGCATTAATTTTTTAAAAAGGCAAGAGAGTCTCATAAAAAAAGGGTGGCACTGGTTAACACTGCTGCCTCACAGTGCCAGGGACCCGGGTTCAATTCCCACCTCGGGCAACTGTCTGTGTGGAGTTTGTACATTCTCCCCGTGTCCTTCGGGTGCTCCGGTTTCATCCCACAGTCCGAAGATGTGCAGGTTAGGTGGATTGGCCATGCTAAATTACCCATCGTGTTAGGTGGATTAGTCAGAGGTAAATATAGGAGGGTGGGTTTCTCTTCAGAGGGTCAGTGTGGACTTGTTGGGCCAAAGGGCCTGTTTCCACACTGTAGGTAATCAATTCCTCAGATTCTTGATTGAAATGCTTGACCTGTTGATTTAACCTGACCCTATGTTTGTTTAATTGATGATTAATTACCATTAGTAGTGAAGTCTAATGATACTTTTGAATTCTTTATGAAAAGATTTTTGTCCAATTTGCTTTATCACTGGGCATTGTCTTTTGAAATGCTGAGAATAAAAAGCAAGGCTGTAGTGAGAGTCATCAGTTGTGCTGTTTGTTACAACACAGGGTAAACCCCCTCTGCTTAAAGGTATAGTACACCCACATCTTCATAACATGTTACAAATCCTTTACATCTCCTTTACCTTTTGCCAAAAAGTTACAGTTCATTTGTTCGTTCCTGTGTTCTGGATTAATTGTTTAAAGCAAGCTGAATAATGTGAAGGGAAGATTTTCATTCTGTTTTTTGAACACTTAAGAAAGGTGTACATCAAGCTGCAGATACAGATCCAAGTGACTGGTCTCAGTCATTTTGATGACTTGTTAAATTCAGCTCAGACTTTTATTGAATGTCTCATGAAGCATGGCTCAACCAGGTCAGCTGATCACAGTGGCCATCTGATGTCAGTGTTTTACCTTTTATAATAAACATTTCAGTCCACAATAGTTTCCAGTATTAGATGCTGATGATGGATGTCAAACAGTGACAGTCCATTTTTGCCACTGTCATAACAATCCCATTGTTCCATTGGATACAAAAGTCAATCTAATTTTAACTTTCTACTCTTGCACATTCCCCCACATGTTTGAAGTTTGACCAAATGTGCGAAAGTCTCCAACCTGACCTTCAAATACTGGACCTGATGGAAGATAAGGATGCAGCACGTGTGGAGAAGCTGCTGGATCTATTAGGAATTCAGAAGGCTGATCCACCGGGACAGTCCCTCACCTTCACACCTGGTCAGAATGAAGTCATTAAGACTGTAACCATTCTCATCCAATGACTCAACGGTGTGAAATTGTGTATTTTGTGAAACTTACAGTTCATTAATAAGTTAACTTCTACCTTTAGCTGCCTAGGGCTCACCTCTAGATTTTCATTCTTTAAACCCCCCTTCTCTATCACACTCTTGCCTCTTTTAACATATTCCTTAAAATTCCCTTTTTGATCATGATTGATGGTTTGGTGTTAATTTGTTTTTGCTACCGTCCCTATGAAGTGCCACAAATACATGCAGAGGTGAACATGGTATTATCAAACAACTAACATCAACACCAAAGGATCCAGTTGGTTAATTGCTAACATTGTCTGTGTACTGTATTGCTGTGCTCTGTGCTGTAACCCAATATATTTCTGGCTGTAAGCTGACCAGTATGGCTGAAGAGCATTTAAAGAGAGATTCCTTGAAAAGTATCCTTACTGAAAGCTGAGAAGGAGATGCTTTGAATCACAGGGTCTGCAATCAGTCATGTTGAGTTTTCTGAAACAGAGGCACAAGGAACAGACTGGAGATTGGGAGGGTTGAACATTTCCAGTTAAGGACACTCTGTTACTGATCCAATTGCTTCAGTTGTCTTATGGTTGCTCTGGTACTGACTGGAAAAGCTATTTGACCAAAGGAAGGGTGTGACAACAAACTGTTATAAAGTTGAATGCCTGTGGACTATGAGTGACAATTTACAATGCAAGTTTAGCTTTGCTGTGAAGGAATGCACTGACAATATTTGCAGTGACCTGATGCTGGAGTGAGTGCGAATAAAACTCTCTGGAATGAGCAGTAGATCTAATGAGGAAAGATTAAACAGAATAGAATTGTTTCCACTGGCATGTAGAAAACTGATGGGGGACTTGACTGAAACTTGCAATATCATGACTGTCTTGACAAAATCCGCATGGAAAGGTTGATTCCTCTTGCAACTGAGTTCTTTTTACAAGGCACTGTTTAAAATGTGAGTTTGCCCACCTAGAACAGAGATGAGGAAATTGAGGTTCTCTCAGAGGGCTGTGTGACTTTGGAATCCTCAGAAGATGGTAGAGACAGGTTCACTAAATATTTGTGAAGCTGGTTTAGACATTCTTGCCAGACAGTGATATCAAGGATTATTGGGGTGGATTGGAATGTGGAAGGCAAAACACAAACAGAACATTTATTATTAGCATTTATTTATTGGCAGAGCAGGGTAGAGAGGCTGAATGGTTTAATTCTGCTGCTAATTTGTATGTTCATAGGCAAAGAGGAGGATGATTAGCATTGCTCTCTCCAGGTCAATGTCAGATCTGTCCTACAATGTGTTTAGAGTTTGTTGGCATTTCTTGAAATATTTTCAATCTATCTGACCCAAATTTAAACAACTCCACCCAAGTCGGTGCTGTAAATATCTAAAATCTTTCCCGTTGAGTGAGGGCTGTGTACATGTTGATATTCAGATATACAAGGAGTTGTTTCTGGAGCCGGATATTTAGCCTTCCAACAAGGCAAGACCAAGGAATGGTTTTAGTTCACTGGAGCACAAACTGCACCAACACCCCCAGTGTCAGACTAACAACAGAATTTCCTCAGCTGAATGAAATCCAGTTGCATTCAATAATTTTAATTTAAATTTCTCTATCTTCATGACATCATCCTTCACAGTCACACATTCAGACAAGCACAGAAATCAAACTTAAGGAGATGCTACTATATGACCTAAGCATTGTTGTGGTTCTGTTCGCCGAGCTGGAAGTTTTTGTTGCAAACGTTTCGTCCCCTGGCTAGGCGACATCATCAGTGCTCAGGAGCCTCCTGCGAAGCGCTTCTTTGATGTTTCCTCCGGTGTTTATAGTGGTCTGTCCCTGCCGCTTCCGGTTGTCAGTTTCAGCTGTCCGCTGTAGTGGTTGGTATATTGGGTCCAGGTCGATATGTTTGTTGATGGAGTTTGTGGATGAATGCCATGCCTCTAGGAATTCCCTGGCTGTTCTCTGTCTGGCTTGCCCTATGATAGTAGTGTTGTCCCAGTCAAATTCATGTTGCTTGTTGTCTGCGTGTGTGGCTACTAAGGATAGCTGGTCGTGTCGTTTCGTGGCTAGTTGATGTTCATGTATGCGGATTGTTAGCTGTCTTCCTGTTTGTCCTATATAGTGTTTTGTGCAGTCCTTGCATGGTATTTTGTACACTACATTCGTTTTGCTCATGTTGGGTATCGGGTCCTTCATTCTGGTGAGTTGTTGTCTGAGTGTGGCTGTTGGTTTGTGTGCCGTTATGAGTCCTAGGGGTCACAGTAGTCTGGCTGTCAGTTCCGAGATGCTCCTGATGTATGGTAGTGTGGCTAGTCCTTTTGGTTGTGGTATGTCCTCGTTCTGTGGTCTTTCTCTTAGGCATCTGTTGATGAAGTTGCGCGGGTATCCGTTTTTGGCGAGTACCTTGTATAGGTGTTCCTCTTCTTCTTTTTGCACTTCTGGTGTACTGCAGTGTGTTGTGGCCCTTCTGAATAGTGTCCTGATACAGCATCGTTTGTGTGTGTTGGGGTGGTTACTTTCATAGTTTAGGACTTGGTCTGTGTGTGTGGCTTTCCTGTATACCCTTGTAGTGAATTCTCCGTTTGGTGTTCTCTGTACCATCACGTCTAGGAATGGGAGTTGGCTATCCTTTTCTTCTTCTCTCGTGAATCGGATTCCTGTGAGTGTGGCGTTGATGATCTGGTGTGTGTTTTCTATTTCTGTGTTTTTAATGATTACAAACGTGTCATCGACATATCTGACCCAGAGTTTGGGTTGAATTTGTGGTAGGACTGTTTGTTCTAACCTTTGCATAACTGCCTCTGCTATGAGTCCCGAGATTGATGATCCCATGAGTGTTCCTTTGATTTGTTCGTATATCTGGTTGTTGAATGTGAAGTGTGTTGTGAGGCACAAGTCCTACACGAATGCCGAAAGAATCGAATCCTTCCACAATGTGTCAGATACAGACCACCAGTCAACAACCCACAAGCCAGGGAAACAGCCAAGCAGAACGGATTCAGGATGATCCAGGTAATGATCACAGACCCGCACAACCGACTTCACAGATACAGACATGAAATTGCCCGCCAAAAGTCGTTAATTTCAAAAACCACAAATCAGGAATGGACCCGGACCATAGAACAGGCTGTCACCATAGGACAGAACAGGACAACACACCGCAAAAAAACGGCACTAAAAGAAAAAATGGCCAAACTAACACACAACAAAGAGGACACTACAACACACACCTGGGTTAAAAACCTCTTCCACAGACAGCTCACAGACACGGAAAGAACAATACTGGCCAAGGGACTCAACTACAACCGCAGGGACGCCAAGACAGCAGACTTCCTAGCAGCACTAGAATGCACACTCAGGAACAATGGACTGACAGAAGAGACACAACAAACAGTGAGACAAACGGTCGTACCTATGATAATAAGGAAAAGACAAACACATAACCTCAACACCAAGGAGAGGGAAGCACTGAAATCACTAAGAAATGATAAGAACATAATCATACTACCAGCAGATAAAGGCAGAATGACGGTCATCCTAGATAAATCTGATTACATCCAAAAAGCACAACAACTACTTGCAGATTTCAACACCTACCAAATGAAGGAATTTGACCCCACACCACAACTCACCAATAGGATAAATAACACACTAAGGAATCTACAAAAAACGGACAGATAACCAGAGCTGACCTACAAAGAAGGAAACCGGAAAGCAACAACACCCCCAGATTCTATGGATTACCTAAAGTACACAAACCAGACATCACACTCAGACCCATAGTATCACTACCAGGGACACCATCATACAAACTGGCCAAAGAACTACAACAGAAACTGAAACACCTGGTCAGCGGATCCAAACACTCTATACAATCAACACAGGAATTCTTGGACATCATCAGAAATATACACATAGACAAAGAAGAAACCATGATATCATTCGATGTGACGGCACTGTTCACTTCGATTGACAAAACCCTAGTCAGAGAAACAATAGCCAACCTACTGGACATACAGAACAGAAAACAGGACGCTGAACCTATCAACAAAGACGGCATACTTAAACTACTGGACTTGTGCCTCACAACACACTTCACATTCAACAACCAGATATACGAACAAATCAACGGAACACCATGGGATCACCAATCTCGGGACTCCTAGCAGAGGCAGTTATGCAAAGGTTAGAACAAACAGTCCTACCACAAATTCAACCCAAACTCTGGGTCAGATATGTCGATGACACGTTTGTAATCATTAAAAACGCAAAAATAGAAAAAACACACCGGATCATCAATGCCACACTCACAGGAATCCGATTCACGAGAGAAGAAGAAAAGGATAGCCAACTCCCATTCCTAGACGTGATGGTACAGAGAACACCAGACGGATAATTCACTACAAGGGTATACAGGAAAGCCACACATACAGACCAAGTCCTAAACTATGAAAGTAACCACCCCAACACACACAAACGAAGCTGCATCAGGACACTATTCAGAAGGGCCACAACACACTGCAGTACACCAGAAGTGCAAAAAGAAGAAGAGGAACACCTATACAAGGTATTCGCCAAAAACGGATACCTGCGCAACTTCATCAACAGATGCCTAAGAGAAAGACCACAGAACGAGGACATACCACAACCAAAAGGACTAGCCACACTACCATACATCAGGAGCATCTCGGAACTGACAGCCAGACGACTGTGACCCCTAGGACTCATAACGGCACACAAACCAACAGCCACGCTCAGACAACAACTCACCAGAACGAAGGACCCGATACCCAACATGAGCAAAACGAATGTAGTGTACAAAATACCATGCAAGGACTGCACAAAACACTATATAGGACAAACAGGAAGACAGCTAACAATCCGCATACATGAACATCAACTAGCCACGAAACGACACGACCAGCTATCCTTAGTAGCCACACACGCAGACAACAAGCAACATGAATTTGACTGGGACAACACTACTTATCATAGGGCAAGCCAGACAGACAACAGCCAGGGAATTCCTAGAGGCATGGCATTCATCCACAAACTCCATCAACAAACACATCGACCTGGACCCAATATACCAACCACTACAGCGGACAGCTGAAACTGACAACCGGAAGCGGCAGGGACAGACCACTATAAACACCGGAGGAAACATCAAAGAAGCGCTTCGCAGGAGGCTCCTGAGCACTGATGATGTCGCCTAGCCAGGGGACGAAACGTTTGCAACAAAAACTTCCAGCTCGGCGAACAGAACCACAACAACAAGCACCCGAGTTACAAATCTTCGCACAAACTTTGACCTAAGCATTGTGAAAGAGCTAGCTTTCAAAGGTGGGCCTTTAATGAACACTGAGAGGTATGACCATTAAAGGAAGTTACTCTCAAGATTACAGATTGTTTTCTAATGCCTTTTTATCTGCTTTTGTCATTATTTGCTTTATTTTCTTGATGTTTGCCTTTTGATATAAGTTCAACATTCCTTTTAACTCCTTATTCATCCATATATTCCTTTATTGGCTAGTTTGGTTTTGTACCTTTAGCAAAACACAATTCTCCTGAAATCTGCAGATGAACTTTCTAGTTGTTTCCCACTGGTCATGTTTACCTTTGTCAATGTTTTTTTTCCAGATTGTAGACTCATACACTCATACAGCAGGGAAACAGATCCTTCAGTCTAACTCATCCTTGCCAACCAGACATCTCATTCTGACCTAGTCCCATTTACCAACATTTGACCCATATCCCTCTAAACACTTCCTATTCACATCCCCATCCAGATGCCTTTTAAATGTTGTAATTGTATTAGCATCCACCACTCCGTTTTGTAGTTCATTCTACACATGCACCACCCTCTGTGTGAAAAGGTTGTCCTTCAGGTCCATTCCTTTCCCCTCTCACCTTAAACCTATGCCCTCTAGTTTTGGAAACCCCTATCTTGGGGAAAAAACCTTTGGCTATTGACCCTATTTTTCCCAGTTTAATCTTCTTCCCTTGATAATTTGACTTTCCAATCTATTACTTTGCTTTTGAAAATGTTGGAAAAGAGAATGCTCTGAAGTAGAGTCAAACTGGACTTGGAATGTTAACTCGGTTTCTCTCTCAATGGATGATGTGTTGGGTTTTGATTTCAGCATGTGCAGTATTTTGCCTTTATTCAAGGATAGAAACAGGACGCAGCATTGAGTTAGCAGGGAGATGACTGGAAGGGAAGGGATAAATCTTCAAGGAATATGGCTGACTGACGTAAATCATTACATCTTTACTTGGTCATCTAAAGCTTTGAGAGCACTCAGAGCAGCAAAGATGGAACAGAACATATCTTCTTTTTTGTGATTCATTTCACATGAGATTGAAGCGTTTTTCCCTCCCTTCAGGTGAAATCCGAATTCTACCAGGATCCTCTGAGTTATTTCAAACTCGCTCTCTGTGAACTGAAGGGCGAGGTTCTCCAGAATTTCCTCAGCTGGGTTGATTTTCCTTTAAAATGCGGAATATTTGGGGAGATTCGAGATGGCGGCAATCTGAAAAGTCTGCTGTGTTGAGCTCGTTGCCACACCCCAGACAAGGTAGGCTCCTAAGCCACCCTCACCACCCACCACCCCCACCCCAGCTATTCATGAGGAAAACTTTCAGTACAAAGCAGGCAAAGCACCTAGACCCCTTGAAATTAGGATTTGGAGACTCTGGAATCGAAATGAAGATGTCTAAAGGAGAGGGAGCTAGGGGAGTGCAGCAGGGACAGTACTCCCCTGCTGTGTCGGGTGCACCTGTAGCTGCTGCTTCAACTCCTGTGCCGGCGCCTTTAAGCTCGGAGGAGCAGCAGTACCTACTCATGGAGTTTGCAAAACCCTGTGAAAAGAATTGAAACAGCGCTGGAACTGATTTCTGCCATGCTGACAAAGCATGAGCAGGAGATCCAGGTGTTGGATTGCCGCGTGGAAGCGGTTGAGCAAAGGACCACAGCCTCTGAGACTGTGACGGAGAACTCCAAGGAGCGGGTCCAAACCTTGGAAGACCAGCTTCGGACCTTGCAGGAACAGGTCGACGACCTCAAAAATTGAGGTGGGAGGAAAAACTTGCGTGTGGTGGGTCTTCCGGAGTGTGAGGAGGGCGAGAGCCTGGCTGTGTTCTGAGAGGTGGCTCCCAGAGTTGCTGGTGCTGGAGATCAAATCGGACCGGGTGAGTCTGGAACAGGCCCACCGGATTGCGATGCATAGGTTGGGTTGGATCAGCACCCCTGCCCGTCCTACTGTGACTCTAGCACTATAAAGAAGAGCAAATAATAGAAACATCCAGAAAACTGGGAAGAGATCCACAGGCTCTGGTTTATACAGTATCGAGGATAATGTTTTCTCAAGGCTTTTCTGGGGCCATTATTAAGAAAAGGAAGACTTCTGATGATGTTAAGAAAAAATTTAGAGACCTAAATATTCAATATTCTTTGAGTTACCCGGCAATGCTACATTTTAATTATGGGGGATCTGTCTATAACTTCAACTCAGCAGAAAAAGCAAAAGAATTTGTGAACTCGCTGAAATAATAGATTGGGACCGAGGGGGAAAGAGGAGAAGATGTGTGCAGACACTGGCATAAGTTTTTTTTTTATCTTCACTTTCTCTGTTCTTTTACCTTTCGAGGTTTCGGGCCTTATAGGCTTGGTATTGCTTTAGTGTAAAATCTGGTTTGTTTCATATTATGTTTGTTTGGTAGTTATCTGTTATTGTACTGCCCTGTTTTTCTGGTTGAGGGGTGGTTACATTGGTGGCACGGTGGCACAGTGGTTAGCACTGCTGCCTCACAGCGCCAGAGACCTGGGTTCAATTCCCGCCTCAGGCGACTGACTGTGTGGAGTTTGCACATTCTCCCCGTGTCTGCGTGGGTTTCCTCCGGGTGCTCCGGTTTCCTCCCACAGTCCAAAAATGTGCAGGTCAGGTGAATTGGCCATGCTAAATTGGCCATAGTGTTAGGCAAAGGGGTAAATGTAGGGGAATGGGTCTGGGTGGGTTGCGCTTCGGCAGGTCGGTGTGGACTTGTTGGGCCGAAGGGCCTGTTTCCACACTGTAAGTAATCTAATCTAATCTAATCATGTATGGGGTTGAGATGTGGAGGAGGAGGGGTGGGTGTCCATTGTTAACTTGCAGGGGTGTAAATAACATGTTTTTTTCTCTATTGCCTGGGTTTGGGGCGCAGCCTTAACTGGAAGATGCCAGGAAAGCTGTGAGGTTGGGAATGAATGCCCCCTATGGGCGATGGGAGAGATCGCTGGAGATTTGTGGTTTGTGTATTTATTTGTTCAAGTTAGGCGTAGTGGTTAGTTTCTTAGTTTTAGTAGTCTTAGTAGTATTGTTAGGAATAGTTTTCAGATTTGATAAAGTCTGTGTTTTTTCCAATCATCGCACATTGAATGCGCTTCTTCCTCTCGGGGGAAAGTGGGCTGCAGTGTGCAGCCATGGCTAGCAATCTGCTCAGGTGGGTCAACTGGAATATAAAGGGGAGCCATTTCCCCAATAAAAGGAAAAAGGTGCTCACATTTTAAGAAGGACGGGATTGCCATCACTCTGTTGCAAGAGACACATTTAACCGATAGGGAACATCTGAAGTTACAGCGGGGGGATACGATAGGGTATTCTTCTCTCCTTCAACTCCAAAAGCAGAGGAGTGGCCATACTGGTCGAAAGGAACCTCCTGTTTCAGGTGATAGATCAAATCAAGGATGAGTACAAACGGTTCATCGTTCTCAATGCTCTGGTACACGGAGAAGAGTATGGCATCCTGAATGTTTAGATTAGATTCCCTACAGTGTGGAAACAGGCCCTTCGGCCCAACAAGTCCATACGACCCTCCGAACAGCAATCCACCTAGACCCATTCCTCTATATTCATCCCTGACTAATGCACCTAACACTACGGGCAATTTAGCATGGCCAATTCACCTAACCTGCACATCTTTGGACTGTGGGAGGAAACGGGAGCATCTGAAGGAAACTCACGCAGACACGGGGCAAATGTTCAAACTCCACGCAGACAGTTGCCCGAGGCAGGAATTGAACCCGGGTCCCTGGCGCTGTGAGACAGCAGTGCTAGCCACCGTGCCACCCCTACTGTCCCCCTGCGCATCCTCTCAAATTTTTGGTTGACTGAGTCTCTAAACTAATGGCTCTTGGGGTGTGCCGTCCGATTATAGGAGGAGACTTTAATTGTCTCATGGACCCTGGGGTAGACACGATGCCAAGGGGTCTGTCAGGTACACCTCTGCAGCCTAGACAGTTAGTGGACTTGTGTGAGGAGCTGGGGCTAGTGGATGTGTAGAGGTGTCTCCACCCTAATGGGAGGGATTTTACCTTTTACTCCAACCTGCACAAGTGCCACACCAGAATTGATATGTTCTTTGTTCCGTCAGTTTGTTTGGACTTGGTTTGGCCTGCAGGATTGGGAACATAACCATTTCTGACCATGCAGCAGTGTACTTGGATGTTAAGACCAAGGGTAGTGGAATAGAAACATGGCGCTGGCGCATGGATCCATTTCTGTTGAGAGATGGCAACTCTGTACAGTACAATACAAGGGAGTTCAGGGCTTTTTGGGACATCAATTGGGATACGGCCAGTAATCAAGTGGTGCTTTTGGGCGACCACCAAGGTGCATTTAAGGGGTCTGATTCATACTCAACAATGAAAAAGAGGCAGAGAAGGGAGCAGCAACGGATGCTTGAGGCCTGGCTGAAGGCAGTCGAGTCGGCTTATTATACCAGACCATCCGTGGTCAAACTGCAATGGGCCATGCTGTCCAGGCTGCTCTGGACTCAGGGGTCTCATTGGCA
The DNA here is from genome assembly GCF_037043375.1 of Chiloscyllium plagiosum. Classification (NCBI taxonomy): domain Eukaryota; kingdom Metazoa; phylum Chordata; class Chondrichthyes; order Orectolobiformes; family Hemiscylliidae; genus Chiloscyllium; species Chiloscyllium plagiosum. Next base: position 11,263,750 of record NW_028270170.1, read on the forward strand.
ATGCAAAGGCTGTTTGAATATGGGGATAACCCAGGTAGATACCTGGCCTACCTGGCTAGGAAAAAAAGTGCTCTGTAGTCCAATGTATCAATTAGGGAGAGAACTGGCAATATCACACATGAGCTGTAAAAGATTAATGCCAGATTCCAGGAATTCTATGCAGAGTTATACCAGTTGGAGGGCTGTGGGGTTGGAGAAATGAGAATGGAATCCTTTTGTGAAAACCTGGACCTCCTCGGTATAAACGCAGATCAGGCCTCACTTTTAAATGCACGCCTGACAGTACAGGAGGTGGTAAGGCACCTCCAAGGTGGCAAACCACCCAGTCCAGACGGGCTCCTGAGTGAATTTTACAAGGAGTTTATACCCATGTTAGCTGAACCACTCCTGGAGATGTATAGTCATTCGTATAGCCAAGACTGTCTTCTGCCCTCTCTTAGGGAAGCCAATATCTCCCTTATTTTAAAAAAAGGGAAAGACCTCAAGGACTGCGCGGCATTCAGACCCATCTCGTTACTAAATGTAGGTTCAAAATTTTATCAAAGGTGCTGGCTCTGAGGTTGGAAAAGGTGTTGCCTGTTATTATAAAAGAGGATCAGATGAGTCTTATCGAGGGCCGCAGCTCCTCCAATAGCATCAGACGGGTATTGAACATAGTGTAAGCTTTTCAGCAGAGATTGATTCCCAGCTTGGTGGTCTCCCTGGATGCAGAGGAGGCTTTTGATCTGGTGGAATGGTCATATCTCTTTGATGTTCTAGATCGTTTTAGTCGAGGAGAGGCCTCCGCCAAGTGGGTGGCAGTGTTACATAGAGACCCCAAGCCGGTGCTTATTAAGAATGGTGTGAAATCGAGTAATTTTAGTGATGAGAGAGGCAGCCGACAGGGATGTCCTCTCTCGCCACTGTTATTTACCTTGGTAATTGAGCCGTTGGGGGAGGCCATCCGAAAGGAGCCTGGAATAATAGCACCAAAGGTGGGAATTGGGGAACACGAAATTACTCATTACGCGAATGGTTTTGGCTTACCCGGAAAAGTCCATGCCCCAGCTAATGCAAACAATTAAATAATTCAACAGTTTTCCGGGACACAGGATAAATAGTGCAAAGTTGGAGGTCATGCCTGTGGGGGGATTGATGGAAGTGTCTGAGCTGGAGGACAGTTTCCTTTTTGGTGATCACAGAAATGTTTTCTCTATCTGGGAATTTTTATTACACCTACCTTCCGTCAGCTATATGGAGCTAACTTTTTTGAGAGATAAAGCAGGACTAGCAGTGGTGGGAGAAGCTACCATATCATGGCTAGGCCGTATAGGCTTGATTGAAATGCATGTTCTTTCTCAGTTATTATATCCTATGAGGATGCTCCCATTGTTATTACCCGAAAAGGTGCTGCGGAGGTTTGCCAGTTGGCTTGGATCATTTATCTGGTGTTGTAGGTGCCCCCTATTTAATTTACCAAGCTGTAACTTCCACAGGATATGGGGAGGGGTGGGTAGACCTCCTAGATCTGAAGAGATACCAAGCAGGTTCCTTGTTGTCATATGTGGGTGACTGGGTGCGTAATGACTCAAGGTCAATATGGCTTGATGTTGAGGCCTCGCAGGCGAGATGTCCCCTCATCAACTTACTGTTCATGGATTCACTCTGCTACAAGATTCGTGGATTCTGGGATACCACTGTGAATGAGCACTGTGAGAGCCTGATTATCATAAATACAGTGAAAGCATTGAGGATAATGCAGCAGGGTGAGGGCAATTTGCTTAAGACATCGCTATTCACCCCATTAGCGGGAGCCCCAGGCTTTCGACCAGGGTCAATGGACTCCTGGGAGGGTAAGGGAGTCTCCTATTTGGGAGATTTATTCGAGGGAGAGATATTGATGCCTTTCAACCAATTAAGTCAGAAATATGGGATTCCTAATAGGGACCTTTTCCAATACTTCCAAGTTAGGGATTATATACAGAAGAAGACCATGCTCTCGGGTCAACTCTACAAGTCGGGTATAGAGAGAAGAGTGCTCCGATGTGGGGGTGCTCCCTCGGTTAGTACCATATATCATCTGCAGAGAGGGAATACCTTGGGGCATACGGAGAGACTCCATGGCATCTGGAATCAAGAATCGGGGAAGAAATCTCATCGGAAACCTGGGAGGATATATGGGGAAATGTAAAGAAAATTTCAATAACCAATAAAGCACAAGCAATGTAATTGAAGATCCTTCACAGGGCCCATATGGCACCAGAGAGGTTAGTGAAGTTTAAGAAATGATCTTCTCCGAAATGTCCCAAATGTAAAATCAGCACAGGTAGCCTCATTCATTGCTTTTGGCCCTGCTTCAAGATTCGAGGATTCTGGGGTACCATTGTGAATGAGCTGGAGAAGATCCTGGGAATTGAAGTTAAGGTGGATCTGGTATCCCTTCTATTGCGACTACCAAATTTGCCCTCTCTGGGAGAGCATGGGAAGAGGTTATTTAACATTCTCACACACTATGCGAGGAAGAACATCCTCATGAATTGCATTTTAGACAAACCTCCAGGTCTTGCAGGGAGGCGCAGACTTGTGATGGAGCACGTCCCCCAAGATTATCCGACAAGTGTAGTGCGCCATGGAACAGAGCAATTTTATAAGACATGGCAGCCTCATAAGACATAGACACAGCCCTATCGGCAGTACTGATTAGGTCCTTTATATAGCCATGAGGTCTGGGGATGCCAGGGGAGGAGGCTGAATTAAAATAGGCATAATAATTGTTGCTCCCATGGACATATGCTTCAGTGGAGGTGCAGCGAGTGGAGTAATGTAATGTCATTTAATTTTAGTGGATTGTAATTTAATTTAATACTATTTCATTTAACTTGAGTTTATTTTAACTTTGGTTAAGTAAATATGAAACAATTGTATCTTGAACAAAGTAGATTATTGTTAACATTACTGCAATATAATAATGTTATTATTTCTACTTTTCTGTATTTTTGTACTTTTATAACTTTTCAATTTTTTGTAAAAGAGTAAATATTTTTCAATAAATATATATAAAAAAAATGCAGAATGTTTGAAAAATCTTTCCTTAATCCTTTCCAACTGAAAAACAAATTAGCACGAAATATTTCAGTTAATATCCTGGCTTCTTTTATTCTGTCTTCAACCTGTTCCATTGAAAAAAGCTGTCACAGTATTTTGTTCTTATCAATCCAGTGCATAAACTGCAGAGCAATTAATTATCTGTAAGAATAGTAGGATGGTAATGATAGGAGATTTTAATTTTCTGAACATATACTGGGACTGCCATAGTGTCAAGGGATGGGATAGAGAAGAATTTGTAAGTGTATACAAGAAAATGTTTTTGTTCAGAACGTGGATATACCTATTAGCAAAGGAGCAAAACTTCACCTATTCCTGGGAAATAAGGCAGGACAAGCAACTGAGGTGTCAGTCAGAAAGTCATTTGGGACCAGTGATCACAAATCTATTCGTTTTAAATAGTTTTAAAATTGTTTTTGTGATGGGAAAGAAAATGGGGGTGTGGAGGTAGCAATTTGTAAAGCTGTCAAATAATGGGATTGTGATCTACAATGGTGTAGCAGTGACATCAGCTAAAGTCCAAAAAGAGACAAGATCAGTCTGTTCGGGAAAGATATGCCAGCTTTACTGTATAGCATTAGAAAGTTGGTGAGCTCAGTTGGCAGAGTGACCCCAAAAGCATGGAATCAATTCCCACATTAGCTGAGGTTAACGTGAAGGATTCTCATTCTGAGCCTCTCCCCTGCCTTAAGGCATTGTGACCCTCAGATGAAACCACCACCAGTTGTTTCTCTTGCTCATATGATTTGGTAAGACTATGGCAATTTTACCAGTATAGTTTCGTTTTGATTTATTATTGTCAAATGTACTTTGGTACAGTGAAAAGTTTTGTTTTGCATTGTTATGGACTAGGCCAGACCACTCAAAATATTCTTAAGCAGGCAGCCTAGACTGTAACTTTGCAATTCCTTTCAGTAAATGTACAGTGAAAATTACCCAGAGTAAGTTAGCTAGGTTTAAAACAGACAAAAATGTATTCACAAAATTACGGAATCAAACACAAAGAACAGAATAAAGAATACCTGCAGAACTCAGACTATCCCGAACTACACTTAATTATGCTGTTCCAAATCTACACAACAGTCCCAATAAACAAATCCCTTTAACATAGTAGAAATAAAACAGAGGCTTACAGGTCAATGTTAGAAGGGCAGAAGAAGAGCGAGTTTAACAGCCTGTTTCCACACAGATCCTGCAGCACTGACTGAAAAAAAGACTACAGCTTTTAGGACTGACCACTCCCCTTTCATTATACAGGTCACTTCTAAAAGATTAAAGCTTTGGCCAAAAGCCTCATCTGTTTACTTATAAACAAAAAGGCCTCCCAACACTCTTTTATCTCTGTACTAAACCAGTCAATTCAGTCAATTGGTTTACAATCCCTCTGGAAAAAACCAAGAAAACAGTACCCTTTAGAAATACAGACCAGCTTTGTGACACTATACACACGCAAAAATGCACAACCACATGCGAACTCAGGCTGTGGCACACCCGCCTCCGAACACCCCCCATATCTCATTCGAGTCTCGACAACGCGCCGGCAATCACGTTTTCATGACCTGCCGCATGCACAATTGTCAAATTGAATGGCTACAACAACAAGCTCCATTTAAGCAATCTGGCATTTTTACCCTTAAGTTTTTCCACAAATATCAATGGGCTATGATCAGCGTATACGATTGTCTCAGATGCATTGCTGGTAATATAAACACTGAAATGTTATAATGCCAACACCAAGCTCAAAGTCTCTTTCTCCACTGCACCCACATCACTGACACCAATAGCCACCTTGAAAGGCTTCATGTAATCAGGTGTGACTAATACTGGGGCAGTGGTTAACACAGTCTTCAGGCTGTCAAATGCCTTTTGACAGTCCAATGTCCACTGAAACGTCTTGCCCTTTTTTAACAATTCAGTGAGTAGAGCAGCCACACTGCTACAATTTGGCACAAACATTTGACAACATCCACTCAATCCCAGGAACTGTAATACTGCTATTTTCGTTGATGGTGTCGGAAATTCCCCAATTACTTTCATTTTCACATCCCATGGGACCATTTGTCCGTGTCCAATGACATGGCCCAGGAAGGTGACTTGGGCTTTGGCAAATTCACTTTTAGCTGGGTTTACCACCAAGCCAGCTTTCTGAAGTCAATCGAACAAGTCCGATCAATGCTGTAAATGTTCCTTTCATGAGTGACTAAAAATCACCAGGTCATCAATATACACCACATGGTTAGGTAATCCGGCAATTACCTTATTAATTAGTCTCTGAAATGTGGCTGGAGCATTTGTTTTACGAAATGGCATGACTTTGAACTGATATAGTCCATTTGGCATTATGAAAGCTGAAATTGCCTTTGCTCTCTCTGACAGGGGTGCTTGCCAGTAGCCTTTGAGCAAGTCCTACTTAGAAATATAAGTTGCTTGTCCCACCTTTTTGACGCAGTCCTCCAACCGCAGAATTGGATATGCCTCAGTCTTTGTAACGGCATTGACTTTGCGACAGTCTGCACATAACCGTGGGTACCATCTGGCTTTGGCACCATGACTATGGGTTTGATCCAGTCACTGTAACTTACTTAGAATGCATGCTCCAAGATGGCATAATCAATCTCCTTCTGAACCTGGGCCAACTTTGGAGGGTTATGCCTATATGGATGTTGTTTAATTGGAACAACGTCTTCTATATCTACATCAGTCATAATTAGATTAGATTAGATTAGATTACTTACAGTGTGGAAACAGGCCCTTCGGCCCAACAAGTCCTCACCGCCCCGCCGAAGCGCAACCCACCCATACCCCTACATTTACCCCTTACTTAACACTACGGGCAATTTAGCATGGCCAATTCACCTGACCTACACATCTTTGGACTGTGGGAGGAAACCGGAACACCCGGAGGAAACCCACGCAGACACGGGGAGAATGTGCAAACTCCACACAGTCAGTCGCCTGAGGCGGGAATTGAACCCGGGTCTCTGGCGCTGTGAGGCAGCAGTGCTAACCACTGTGCCACCGTGCCACCCACCATTAGATTCGTATTTCCCAGTTTATTACCAGATATCTCCCCAAATGATAGTAATAACTTTTTTAGGTCATTTCGATTTTATTGTGAAAGGTTACTCAATAATTTCTCAATTTTTGACAACTTCCTCATTATCCAATTTGATTTGAGGAATGTCCAATTCAGAATCCTCTGAACTTGGTTCTTCAATCAGTGTTGTAGTCATTAACACCTTCTTCTCTTGCTTTCATTCCCTATCAAAATACCTTTTGAGCATAGTCACTTGACACACTCTGTGAGACTTCTTCCTGTCTGGAGTCCTTCTGAAGTAGTTCATCTCACTCAATTTAGATTAGATTCCCTACAGTGTGGAAATAGGCCCTTTGGTCCAACCAGTCCACACCGACCCTCCAAAGAGTAAACCACCCAGACCCATTTCCCTCCGACTAATGCACCCAGCACTATGGACAATTTAACATGGCCTGCACATCTTTGTGGAAGGAAACCAGAGCACCTGGAGGAAACCCACGTAGACACGGGGAGAATCTGCAAACTCCACACAGCCAGTTGCCCAAAGCTGGAATCAAACCTGGGACCCTGGTGCTGTGAGGCAGCAGTGCTAACCACTGAGCCACCTAAGGTTGACTAAACCTTGCTTTTAAAGGTTCACCTTTTACTGTAAGTAACACCTTATCCTCAATGGCAAAATTGCAAAATTTTGATTTCTTATCGACTTCCTGTTTCATTGCATGCTGCGATACTTTTAAATGCTGTAGCCAAATCCCCAGCTCTATTTAGTCGTTCCCTAAAATTTGACACATAGTCCAAATGTGTGATCTCTGAATTCTGACTTCTTAATGATTAGGAGATGCCAGTGTTGGACTGGGAAGTACAAAGTTAAAAATCACACAACAGCAGGTTATAGTCCAACAGTTTTAATTGAAAGCACTAGCTTTCAGAGTGCTGCTCCTTCATCAGATGGTTGTGGAGTATAAGACTTAATAATTTCTCCTTAATGAATTTTAATGGTCATCTTACTACATGCCCAAAACTTAATTTAAATGGACTGTATTTGGTCGATTCATTCGGTGCATCTCTGATCATAAAAAGCGCAAATAGAACTCCCTTATCCCAAACATCTAGATCGACTTCACTGTTGCCCTCAACATAGTCTTTAATGTTTGATGCCATCTCTCTGTGCTCCCTGCAATTCTGGATGCTACGCAGTAGATTTGAATTGCTTTATTCCGAACCTCCTTAAATAGTTTGGATGTGAAGTTTGACCCTTGATTGGACTGTATCTCTATTGGTAGTCTGTATCAAGCAAAAAAGTTTGATTAATTCTTCTACAACCCTTTTAGCTGTGATATTGCATAATGGTACTGCCTCTGGAAATCTCACCAATACATCCCTTATTGTTAATAAATACTTATTCCCACTTTTTGTTTGAGGTAGGGGACCTATGCAATCAATCAAGACTTTTGTGAAAGGTTCCTCAAATGCTGGACTAGGTATTAAAGGTGCAGCTTTTATTACTGCCTGTGGTTTTCCGATTACTGACACGTGTGACATGTCTGGCAAAATTCAGCTACATCTTTGTGCAGTCCAGGCCAGTAAAAATGTCTTTGTATTTTAGCCTGTGTTTTCCTCGCTCCTAAATGACTTCTAAGTGGTAGCTCATGCGCCACTCACAGCACCTCCTTTCTATTCCCTCCTGACAAAACAATCTGATGAATGTCTGGCCATTCCTCATCTGCTTGACTGTGAGATTGTCTCCATTTCCTCATTCAGACATCATTTATAAAGTAATAACACACACAGGGATGCCTTCACTCTTCTTCTTGGTATATGCCTTTTGATACAACTGATTTAAATTTTCATCTCTCTGCTGCAACTCAATAAGCTTAGCAGAGTGAAAGATACTTGCATGTTTACCTATTTGAACTTGTTCTGTCCCACTTAACTGATCGAAGAAAGTCTCTAATAATACTTCAGCTTCCTTATCTGTACATTTTGATTTCTACTGCTTCAACTTGTGACTCTGTGACCTCATTACTACACAATCAGGGAAGATCCCAGGATAAATGTCCTGCATTTCTTCAGTAGCCTGTGTCTCCACTGGCTTTTCAACTAGGGTTGGCAGCACACCAGCCGATGAATCAGCTATATCAATTGCAAGGACAAATTGTATTCCTGGAGCTCAGAGTTTGTCTAATAATCCCACCACAAATTCTCCATTCTCTTCTAGACACACACTAACCTCACCTTACATAATCGAGCACTTTTTGTCTCACCACGGATTCCCGTTACTAGCATCTTTTCTGCCAACAGTCTCTCAGGAGTACACAGTCGAGAGTGTGGTACTGGTAAAGCACAGCAGATCAGACAGCAGGAGATTCGATGATTTGCGCAAAAGCCCTTCATCAGGAATGAGGTTTGTGAGCCAGGGGGCTGAGAGATAATTGGGAGGGAAGTGGGGCTGGGGGTAAGGTAGCTGAGAGCACGATAGGTAGATATAGGTGAGAGTAATGGTGATAGGTCGGAAAGAAAGGTGGAGCGGATTGGTGGGAAGGAAGATGAACAGGTAGGATTCCAACTCAGCACCACCCTCGTGACTTGTCGTACGTGTCCAACTTCCAACCCACCTATCCGTTCCACCCTCCTCTTCGACCTATCACCATTACCCTCACCTCCATCTACCTTTCACACTCTCAGCTACTTCTCCTCAGCCGCATGCCTCCTCCCATTTCTCTCTCAGCCCTCGGCCCACAAGCCTCATTTCTGATGAAGAGTTTTTGCTCCTTGGATGCTGCCTGACCTGCTGCGCTTTTCCAACGCCACACTCTCGACTCTGATCTCCAACATCTGCAGTCTTCACTTTCTCCTCAGGAGTACACATCTTTTCATCCTTCAGCATTACAGACTGAGAGCATTCTGTGTCTCTTAATATTGTAACCTCTTTACCTGCCACTCCAGGCCTATGTGAATAAACTTTACCTTTGCAGGTATATTTTTTAAGCAGATCTGGCACTTCCTCCTTAACCAACCAACTGCCTACACTCTGAGGCAGTTGTCTAACGTCCCTTGTGCTTTTTGTTACCAGTCCAACAAAACTTCCAGGCTTGTCCTATTTTCCTACATCTGGCTGTCTCCTAACCCACCAGCACTGTGATTTTGTGTGGCCCACTTCATTACAAAGAAAACAGCAGAGCTTTTTACCTTCTTTGTCCCCTTCAAGGGTTTCCTTTTTACCCTGTGGTAAGTCATTCTTATGATCTTCACTGAGATCTACCTTTCCCTTTCCACATGAGGATTTCTCTTTGCCCCAATTTTAATTCCTCATGGACTGAAATTGATTCTGGTAACCAAACCAAATTTTATGGGCCAGCTCATAATCATTAGCCACTTCAGCTGCTAACCTTGCTGTTCTTCCACCTGAGTTCACACAACTTCAGGCAATGTATTTTTGAATTCCTCCAAATGAATTACCTCTATAAGGGCATTGTAGATTTGCACGATTTTTAAAACTCTTATCCATCTATCAAAATTGCTCTGTTTGATCCTTTCAAACTCAATGTAGGTTTGACCAGGGTCCCACCTTAGATTCCTGAAATGTTGTCTATAGGCTTCTGGTACAAGCTCATATGCACTTAAGAGGCTTTTTTCACTTCCTCATACTGTCCAGATATCTCCTCTGATAGTGATGCAAAGACCTCACTGGCACTACATACAAGTTTTGTTAGGATCGACAAAACCCACATGGTCTTTGGCCACTGCATTTGTTTGGCCACTTTTTCAAATGAGATGAAAAAGGCTTCCACATCCTTCTCATCAGATTTAGGCAATGCTTGAACATACTTAAGCAGTTTCTCACTAGGCTTTTGACTACCATGGATTTGGCCATGCCCACTCTCTTCCTCATTAGACTTACCTTCAGCCTTCATCTCCTTCATTTTCAGCTGACTTCCCTTTTCAAGTATCAGTTTCTGAAGTTCAAACCCCCTCTCTTTTTCTTTCTCTTCTGCTTCTAAACTTAATTCAAGCTGTTTCAATTCTACTGCCCTTTCCTTCTCTCTCGACTCTACCCCAAGTTGCTTCATTTGCAATTGAAGTCCTGCCATCTCTTTAGATCCTGATGGTGTTTCCAGCAAATTTAAATGCTGAGCGACTGCTGTAGTTATCTTTCCTTTCCTCACAGAAGGAGGCAGCTCCAACCCCAGCTTGTCTGCTAATTCCAGCAACCTGGTCTTATTCATCTATTGCAAAACTACTAAGTTCACCTCATCCACCTCCAGAAAACAATGGCAACTGAAAGAGCCATTGCTATCACAAGCTTTGTTTACCCAACCAAACCAACATCCAAAATAAAGACACGAACACCTACCACTCGCTCTTCAAAATCCCACAAAGAGCCTCCAGTCTGTTATGGCCTAGGCCAAACCACTCAATACAGTCTTAGGCCAGTTGTAGGCCAGACCAGATAAGGATGGCCATTTCTTTCCCTAAAGGACATTAGTGAAGTAGATCGGATTTTTCCAAACAATCGACAATGGATTTGTGGTTAACATTAGACTCTAAATTACAGACCTTTATTTTACTGAATTCAAGTTCCACCGTCTATCATGGCATGAATTGAACCCGTGTCGCCAAAATATGGCCTGTGCCCCTGGATTAACAGTCTAGCAATAATAATACCACTAGGCCATCGCCTCCCATTAGATCTAATGCAAACGGCTGGAGGCTTAATGGGAGATGTGATGACATATTTTCACTCAGAGTGTGGTACGAAACCCGGAAGTCATTGCCTGTAAGAGTGGTAGAGGCAGAAACTTCCTATAAACATTGAGGAAGTATTTAAATGTGCGTTAGTGATACAAGGCTATGGGCCAGGTATTGAGCAATATAATATTTAGGTGGCTGTTTCTGACTGATGCAAGCTTGATGGACTAAATGGTCTTTTTCTGTATTGTAGACCTCTATGATACGATAACTATCACTGCAGGGTCTATAAATTCTCCAGGGCGGATGATTGAAGTAAGCACAGGGACATCAAGGCGATAACAAAGTCCCATATAATGATTGCAAAGGGCGTAAGTGAGACAAAGTCAAAACGTAATAGGGCATGTAAACAAATTAAATATCAGTGGCTGAACATCAAACAAAGAAAGGTAGATAGATTAGAAGGAAGAAACTGATAAAATGATTGGACAGCAGTGATTTATTTAAAAGGCACAGTTCTGCAGAAATATATTCTGCTTTAATAAAGAGCAAACTATCTACCAATGAAACACCTCAGATAGGGAAAACAATGAGAAATAATAAAACAAATAAAAAAGCCACAAACTAATCAAAACGTCAATGCCAAAGAGGGTGACTAAACAGAGTAACAAAGTATCCATGAAAATATTCAATTTAATAATTGGAAAAGCAAAGAGAAAGTTCAAAATTAAATCATCAAAAATCATAAGCAGAATTAATGAAGAATTTTACAAATACTGAAGTAAGAAATTCAAATTCAGGATAGAATCGGGCCTCTATGGAATGCACTTAGAGCCATAGTGCTATACAGCCCAGACACAGTATTGTTGATCCAACTTGTCCGTGCCGACCAGATATCCTAAATTAATCTAGTCCCATTTGCCAGCATTTGGCCCATATTCCACTAAACCCTTACTGTTCGTACACCCATCCAGGTGACTTATAAATATTGTAATTGCACCAGCCACCACCACGTGCTCTGGCAGATTGTTTCCATACACGCACCACCATCTGTGTGAGTAAGTTACCCCTACGATCCCTTTTAAATCTTTCTACTCTCACCTTAAACCTATGCCCTCTAGTTATGGACTCCCCATCCCGTGGAAAAGACCTTGTCTATTTACCCTACCCATGCCCCTCATGATTTTATAAACCTCTATAAGGTCACCGCTCAACCTCTGATGCTCCAGGGAAAACAGCCACTGTTTATTCAGCATCTCCTTATAGCTCAAACCCTCCAACCCTGGCAACATCCTTGTAAATCTTTTCTGAATCTTCTCCAGTTTCACAACATCCTTCCTACAGCAGGCAGATCAGAATTGCATGCAGCCTAACCAATGTCTTATACAGCCACAACATGACTTTCCAACTCCTATGCTCAATGCACTGACCAATAAAGGAAAGCATACCAAACACCTTCTTCACTATCCTGTCCACCTGCGACTCTACTTTCAAGGAACAATGAATCTGCACTTTAAGGTCTCTTTGTTCAGCAACACTCCTCAAGACCTTACCATTAAGTGTATAACTCTTGCCCTGATTTGCCTTTCCAAAATGCAGTACCTCGCATTTATCTAAATTAACCTCCATCTGCGACCCTATTCGCCCATCTGATCAAGATCCCATTGTAATCTGAGGTAACCTTCTTTGCTGTCCACTACATCTTCAATTTTGGTGTAATCTGCAAACTTAGTAGCTATACTTCCTACGTTCACATCCAAATCATTTATAAATATAACAAAAGACAGTGGACACAGCACCAAATTTTGCAGTACACCATTGGTCACAGGCTTCCAGTCTAAAAACCAACTCCACCACCACCCTCTGTCTTCCACCTTTGAGCCAGTTCTGTATTCAAATGGCTAGTTCTCCCTGTATTCCATGAGATCTAACCTTGCTAACCAGTCTACTATGAGGAACTTCGTCAAATGCCTTACTCAAGTCCATGTAAATCACATCCACCACTCTGCCCTCATCAATCTTCTTTGGGATTTCTTCAAAAACTCAATCAAGTTTGTGAGATATGATTTCCCACCCACAATATCATGTTGATTATCCCTAATCAGTCCTTTCCAAATACATGTAAGTCTTGTCCCTCAGGAGTCCAACAATTTGCCCACCACAGATGTCAGCCTCACTGGTCTATAATTCCCTGGCTTGTCCTGACCACCTTTCTTAAACAGTGGCACCACGTTAGCCAACCTCCAGTCTTCTGGCACTTCACCCGTAGCTATCAATGATACAAATATCTCAGCAAGGGGACAGCAATCACTGAGCTTCCCATAGATTTCTCGATTACACCTGATCAGGTTCTTGGAATTTATGCACCCTTATACATTTTAAGATATCCAGCACCTCTTCTGCTGTAACATGGACCTTTTCCAAGATGTCATTATCTAGCTCCCCACATTCTCTGTCTTCCATATCCTTCTCTAAAGTAAACACTGAAGCAAAATACTTGTTTATTATCTCCCCCATCTCCTGAGCTTCCACACATAGTCAGCCTTGCTGATCTTTAAGGGGCCCTATTCTCTCCCTAGTTACTCTTTTGTCTTTAATGTAGTTGTAGAAATCCTTTGGATTCTCCTTAACACTATTTGCTAAAGTTATCTCATGCCCTCCTGATTTCCCTCTTATGAATACTCCTACTGCCTTATACTCTTCTAGGGATCTACTAGATCCCTGCTGCCTGTACTTGACAAATGTTTCCTTCTTTCCTTTTTGACCAAAACCTCAATTTCTCTACTCATCCAGGATTCCCTATACCTCCCAGCTTTGCCCTTCACCCTAACAGGAACGTACTGTCTCCAGACTCTCGAAACCAACAAGGTGGTCAGACATAAAGGCCAGTTAAGAGTTCTTGATCCTTTGTTCAAATCACTGTATGGTCTCTTTCTTCACTATCTCTGTGGGTCTGCCAGCCCTTCAGATGTCTCAAAACTTTGTACTCCTCCAGCTCTGGGCTCTTGTTCCTCCTTTGCTTCCTTCAACCTACAGTTGTTATCTACATCTACAGTTTTCTGGATCACAGCCTCTGGTATTCAGTTAAGAGAAAGTGAGGACTGCAGATGTTGGAGATCAGAGTCACGAGTGTGGTGCTGGAAAAGCACAGCAGGCCAGGCAGCATCCAGGGAGCAGGAGAATCGACATTTTGGGCAAAAGCCCTTCATCAGGAAATTGCAAACCATTCGATCTATCTTAACATTTCTGCCCTTGGACCAACGTTTGCTGAACAATAGTTCAGGTATGCCTTGGTATGTTTTGTTACATATAGTGCCACACAAAGGCAAATTGTTGTTGCTATGCACACCTTCCCATTAAACCATGAAGGAAATATTAGCCAATACTTTTTTCCATAATGAGAAGGCACATGGCCTGTTCGTTATCATGTACCATTTGTGAGAGTTCAATTATAGAATCCCTACAATGTGGAAACAGGCCATTTGGCTCATCATGTACACACCAACTCTCTAAAGACTATCCCATCCAGACTCAGCCCAAATATTTAAGAAGTTTCACAGATCTTTGAAATGTTCTAATATTGTCAAAGACACTCTGTGAATATAAAGTATTTTGTTTCCAACAAGCTTTATTAAAACAGGTTTCAGGTGGTACAGCAAAGTGCAGTAACATTCCCAACTTCCATCGCAGAGTGCTGTTTGAAATATGTACTTTATAGTTCTTCACAGACATAAGCAAGCACAAAACATGAAAAGCTTCTTTTGCCATCAACAAATTCTTAAAGAGAGAGAAAAGAGAATGTTCTGAAGAAAGGTCGCACTGGATATGAAACGTTAACAGATGATGTGTTGGATTTTGATTTCAGCATGTGCAGTATTTTGCCTTCATTCAAGGATAGAAACAGGAGTTGAAACTTTATTGCTGGAACAGCACAGCAGGTCAGGCAGCATCCAGGGAACAGGAGATTCACGTTTCGGGCACAGGCTCGTGAATCTCCTGTTCCCTGGATGCTGCCTGACCTGCTGTGCTGTTCCAGCAATAAAGTTTCAACTTTGATCTCCAGCATCTGCAGACCTCACTTTCTCCTAGAAACAGGACGCAGCCTTGGGTTAGCAGGGAGATAACTGGAAGGAGAAGGGGTAAATCATCAAGGAATATGGCTGACCGATGTAAATCATTACATCTTTACTCGGTCATCTAAAGCTTTGAGAACGCTCAGAGCAGCAAAGATGGAACAGAACATATCTTCATTTCTGTCCTTCATTTCACATGAGATTGAAGCGTTTTCTCTCTTTAGGTGAAATCCAAATTCTTCCAGGATCCTCTGAGTTATTTCAAACTCGCTCTCTGTGAACTGAAGGGCCAGGGTCTCGAGAGTCTCCTCAGCTGGGTTGTTTTGCACTTGAAATGTGGGACATTCGAAAAATCTTTTTTCAACCTTTTCCACCTGAAAAACAAATTTGAATAAAATCTTTTAGTTTGTCTTCTTTTATTCTGTCTTCAACCTGTTCCATTAAAAAGATTGTCACAGTATTTTGTACTGATCATATCAATCATACAGTATATAAACTGCAGAGCAATTAACTAAAGACAAGGATTGGGTAACACGGCATATAACTTTCCTTCTCCTTAGAAGCTTAAAGGATTAAGAGTGGGATCTTCCAATGATCTGTGCAAGTAATCAAATCCTTGTTAACTGCCATTCCTGCTGTGATAGTTTGCTCCTTCCCTGTTGTGCACTGTTGCAAGATAATTATATCGGTGCCAGTTGCTTTTGAGTGTCTCCCTCAAAAGCAGATTCTTCATAATTTGGATGTTAGATTAGATTACGTACAGTGTGGAAACAGGCCCTTCGGCCCAACAAGTCCACACCGACCCTCCGAAGAGCAACCCACCCAGACTCATTCCCCCCTTCACCTAACAGTACAGGCAAATTAGCATGGCCAATCCACCTAACCTGCACATTTTTGGACTGTGGAAAGAAACTGGAGCACCCAGAGGAAACCCACACAGACACGGGGAGAAAGTGCAAACTCCACACAGACAGTTGCCTGAGGCAGGAATTGAACCTGAGTCTCTGGCGCTGTGAGGCAGCAGTGCTAACTACTGTGCCACCTTATTGAGCTGGAAAGGGTGCAAAGAAGATATACAAGGATGCCACCTAGGCTGGAAGGTTTGAGTTATAAAGAAGAGGCTGGATAGGCTGAGACTTGAATGCCTAGAGCTAGCAGACTGACATTATAGAGGTTTATAAAATCATGAGGGGCATAGGTAAGGGGAATAGCCAAGGACTTTTCCCCACGGCAGGGGAGTCCAAAATTAGAGGGCATCAGTTTAAGGTGAGAGGGGAAAGATTTAAAAGTGACTTGAGGGGCAACTTCTTCACTCAGAGGGTGTTGTGAAAATGGAATGAGCTGCCAAAGGAAGTGGTAGAGGCAGGTACAATTTCAACATTTAAAAGACATTTGGACAGGTACATAGATAAGAATAGTCTAGAGGGATATGGGCCAATCACAGTCAAACGGGACTAGTTCAGGAATCCTGGTCGGTATGAACGAGTTGGGCCGAAGGGTCAGTTTCCGTACTGTGTGACTCAATGACTCTAATTATCTGTGGAAGTCCTGACTGAATCTATATCACAAAATGTCCAAATGCATGCACACATGTGCACGCACCTGCATTTACCATCCAAGAGGTTTCAGCAATTCAGAACAAGAATTCTGATTGATTGAATTTCATTCTCTCTTGCTTGGGACACACACAAACCAAGTCTGAATGCTGTATCACAGTTTGTGAGATGTGGACAGTTGCAGCCTTTGCACAGGACCTGATACTGGAGTAGAGTGGTGCTGGAAAAGCACAGCAGTTCAGGCAGCATCTGAGGAGGAGGAAAATCCAGAACCTTATACTCAGAGTTGGGTGGTTCAGTTCCGTGAAGAATGGAGAATAACATGGTAAAGCAACAAGCATTGCTCAGACAAAACAAAAAGTGGGTCTGGAAACCAGAAACAAAAACAGGAATTCCTGGGAAAACTCAGCATGTTAGGCAGCATTTGAAGAGACAAAGCAGAATTAACATTTTGGATACAGTAGCCCTTCTTCATAACTGACTGTAGCTAGGAAAAGTTGGTACATGATGAAGATGAGTGGGGGGTAGCGGAAGGTGTACATGATATTTGGAAATGGAGTCCAGAAAGAGAGAAAAATATAGCAAAGAAAGGCATGTCTAAAGGTCAGCCTGGGAGAATGAGTAGCTGCTAATGAGGACCATGAGGGCTGATGATGGGTTGTTGGTGGGAGCAGCTCGTGTGATGACAGGGCCCGGACTGTGGGGTTTGGGGTGAGGGCATGCGAGAAGGTAACAATCTCTAAAACTGGTGAACACGATACTGATTCGAGAAGGCTACAGGGTCCCCAAACAGAAAATACCCAGATTGTACTGAGCTTCACTGGAGCAGTGCAGCCACCCTGAGCCAGAGATGTTGGCCAGGGAACACAGTGATGTGTTGAAATAGCAGAACTACTCCTTCACAGAACACCTACATTCTGACTGCAGAAACTATCCTGAGCTTCGGGTTCCTTGCTACTTGCTAAGAGAAAAATATCCTCTTCACCTTTGTACAAAATGGGGGGCCATTCACTCTGAGCTAATACATTCTGGTACGAGATCCTCCCATGAGGGGAAGCATCCTCTCTGCATTGACCGTGTCAAGTCCCCTAATATTCTTCTATGTTTTAGTAAGGTCTCCTCTGATTCTTCTAAATTCCAATGAGTACAGGCCCAACCTACTCAGCATCTCCTTATAAAAAAAACCCTTCATTATCCAGTTTTTGAAGAAATAACAAAGAGGTTTGATAATGGCAGAGTGGTGGACATGATCTATATGACTTCAGTAAGGTGTTTGACAAGGTTCCCCATGGGAGACTGGTCAGCAAGGTTAAATCTCCTGGAATACAGGGAGAACTAGCCATTTGGATACAAAACTGGCTCAAAGGAAGAAGACAGGGTGTTGGTGGAGGGTTGTTTTTCAGACTGGAGGCCTGTGACCAGTGGAGTGCCACAAGGATCGGTTCTGGATCCACTACTTTTTGTCATTTATATAAATAATTTGGAACGTGACCATAAGAGGTATAGTTAGTAAGTTTGCAGATGATACCAAAATTGGAGGTGTAGTGGACAGCGAAGACGGTTACCTCAAGTTACAACAGGATCTTGATCAGATGGGTAAATGGGCTGAGAAGTGGCAGATGATGTTTAATTTAAATAAATGTGAGGTGCTGCATTTAGAGAAAACAAATCAGAGCAGGACTTATACACTTAATGGTAAGGGCCTAGGGAGTGTTGCTGAACAAAGAGACCTTGGAGTGCAGGTACATAGCACCTTGAAAGTGGACTCTCAGGAAGATAGGATAGTGAAAAAGGTGTTTGGTATGCTTTCCTTTATTGGTCAGAGTATTGAGTACAGGAGTTGCGGCTGTACAGGACATTGGTTAGGCCACTTTTGGAATATTGCTTTGCAATTCTGGTCTCCTTCCTATCAGAAAGATGATGAGAAACTTGAAATGGTTCAGAAAAAATTTACAAGGATGTTGCCAAGGTTGGAGGATTTGAGCTATACGGAGAGGTTAAATAGGCTGTTTGCCCTGGAGCGTCGGAGGCTGAGGGGTGACCTTACAGAGGTTTATAAAATCATGACGGGCATGGATAGAATAAATAGACAAAGTATTTTCCCTGGGGTGAGGGGCATAGGTTTAGGGTGAGAGGGGAAAGATATAAAATAGGTTAGGTGAATTGGCCATGCTAAATTGCCCATAGTGTTAGGTAAGGGGTAAATGTAGGGGCATGGGTGGGTTGCGCTTCGGCGGATTGATGTGGACTTGTTGGGCCGAAGGGCCTGTTTCCACGCTGTAATGTAATCTAATCTAAAAAAAAGAGACCTAAGGGGCAACTTGTTCATGCAGAGGGTGGTATGTGTATGGAATGAGCTGCCAGAGGAAGAGTTAGAGGCTAGTATGATTGCAACATTTGAAAGGCATCCGGATGGTATATGAATATGAAGGGTTTGGAAGGCTATGGCCAGGTGCTGGCAGGTGGGACTGGATTGGGTTGGGATATGTGGTCAGCATGACGAGTTGGACCGGAGGGTCTGTTTCTGTGCTGTACATCTCTATGACTCTATGACCCACAATCAATCCAGTGAACCTTTCCTGGACTTTTCCAATGCCAGCATAACCTACCTTAGATAAGGGAACCAAAGACATTCACAGTATTTCCGGTGTGGTCTGATTAGTACCTTGTATAGCTTTTGCAAAACTTTATTTTTATGCACTAGTCACTTTGAAATAAAGGCTAATGTTCCATTTCCTTCCCTGTTACCTGCTGAACATTATGCCAGCTTTTTGTAATTCATTCAAAAAGTTACAGAAATCTCTCTTCCTGCAGTCTTTCCCCATTTATATAATATTCATCACCCTGTTCTTCTTGTCAAAGCACATAACATTATTTTTTCACATTTTATTCAATATAAGTCTTTTCCCACTCACAATCTGTCTCTATCCCTCTGTAGACTCCTGTTTCATCCTCACAACTTGCCTTACCACCTTTTTTGAGTCATCTTCAATCTTGGCTACAGTATCTTCCCTTCCCAAGTCATTAATACATATTGTAAATAATTGTGGTCCTCCACTGGACCCAGTGACACTCCACTAGTTACAGATTGCTATCCTGAAAATGCTTCCTTTACTCCAACTCTCTGTCTTCTACTGGTTAGCCAATTCTCTAGCCATACTAATATACTACTCCTAACACCATGGGCTCTTATCTTATTAAATAACTTTATGACTGGTACCTTATTGAACACCTTATGGAATTTCAAATATATTATACCTACTGGTTTCCTTTTATCTACCCTGCTGTTATCTCTTCATATGACCTTTGGGCATAATTTCCCCTTCATGAATCCATGCTGACTCTAATACATTTCATTACATCCTTTATAATAGGAATCTAACATTTCTCAATGACAGATGTTAAATTTCCTCACTTTTAGTTACCTGCTTTTAGTCTCCCTTCTTTTTTTAATAGAAGTGTTACATTGCCAGTTTTCCAATCATCTGGGACCTGATCCAAAAGATTCTTGATTTGGAGATGCCAGTGTTGGACTGGTGTGTACAAAAATCACACAACACCAGGTTATAGAACTATGTGAGATTTTTTAAAAAGGATTCTTGAAAGCTTCCTACCTGTGCATCCTCCATCTATGCAGTTATTTCCTTTAAAATCCTAAAATGAATCCAATCAAGCTGAGGAGAAATATTGTTGTTTATTCCAATTAGTTTCCTTAGCTATTCTTTATTTCCATCCACCGTGGCTTTGATGAACTGTTATTCTCAGAATGCTGCACTGACTATGAAGTCTGATGTAGTGTATTTCATAACTCTTCTGCCATTTCTGAGCTCTTCACTGTTATCATAGAATCTCTACAGTGCGGAAAAGGCCCTCCGAAGTCCACACTGACCCTCCAAAGAATATCCCACCCAAACCCTATACTCTACATTTACCCCTGACTAATGTACCTAACCTACACATCCCTAAACACCATTAGCAATCTAGCATGGCAAATTCACCTAACCTGCACATCTTTGGATTGTGGGAAGAAACCGGAGCACCCGGAGGAAGCCCACGCAGACACGGGGAAGAAAGTGCAAACGCCACGCAAGCAGTCACCTGAGGCTAGAATCGAACCCAGGTCCCTGGCACTGTGAGGCAGTAATGCTAACCACTGAGCCACCATGTCACCTCAGCCTTTGGCCAACTTCATTCTATATGGGACCGATGTTCACTCTGACCCCATTTTTCCTTTTTATATATTTCAAGAAGCCCTGACTGTCTGATTCCATATTACTTGATAGTTTTCACCCTTCCTTTATTTTTTCACTGTTTGATTTTTGGTAGATCTTACCCTTCTGAGAATCCCTCTCCCTCACACATCAGAGGTATATCTATGCTGTGAGTCGCAAACTATTTTCTTAAATATCTGCCATTGTTCCTCAACTGTCTTTTTTGCTAAACTCCTTTTTGTCATTGTAACTAACCCCATACCTGATGTTTGTGTAAGGAACATAGAACATTATAGCGCAGTACAGGCCCTTCAGCCCTCGATGTTGCGCTGACCTGTGAAACCAATCTGAAGCCCATCTAAGCTACACTATTCCATTCTCGTTCATATGCCTACCCAATGACCATTTAAATGCCCTTAAAGTTGGTGAGTCCACAACTGTTGTAGGCAGTTATTCCATGACCCTACCACTCTCTGAGTAAAGAAACTATCTCTGACATCTGTCCTATATCTATCACCCCTCAATTAAAAGCTATGTGCCCCCATGCTAGCCATCACCATCCGAGGACAAAGGCTCTCATTGTCCAAATTATCTAAGCCTCTGAGGATCTTATATGTGTTAATGAAGTCACCTCTCAACTTTCCTCTCTCCAAAAGAAACAGCCTCAAGTCCCTCTGCCTTTCCTTATAAAACCTTCCCTCCATACCAGGCAACATCCCAATAAATCTCCTCTGAATCCTTTCCAAAGCTTCCACATCCTTCCTATAATGTGGTGTCCAGAGTTGTACACAATACTCCAAGTGCAGCCGCACCAGAGTTTTGTACAGCTGCAGCTTGACCTCCTGGTTCCAAACTTCAATCCCTCTACCAATAAAAGCTAACACACCATATGCCTTCTTAACAACCCTATCAACTTTCCAGGATCTATGTATCCAGACACCAAGATCTCTCTGCTCATCTACACTACCAAGAATCTTAACATTAACCCAGTACTCTTTATTCTTGTTGCTCCTTCCAAAGTGAATTTCCTCACACTTTTCTGCATTAAACTCTATTTGCCACCTCTCAGCCCAGCTTTACAGCTTATCTATGTCCCTCTATAACCTACAACATCCTTTGTCACTATCCACAACTCTACTGAACTTAGTATCATCCATATGTTTACTAACCCATCCTTCTATGCCCTCATTCAGGTCGTTTTAAAAATGACAAACAACAGTAGCCCCAAAACAGATCCTTGCAGTACACCACTAGTAACTGAACTCTAGGATGAAAATTTCTCATCAACCATCACCCTCTGTCTTCTATCAGCTATCCAATTTCTGATCCAAACCGCTAAATCACCCTCAAACCCATGCCTCCATATTTTGTGCAATTGCTTATCACTGGGAACCTTATCAAATGCCTCACTGAAATCCATATACACCACAACTGCTTTATCCGCATCGATCTGTTTTGTCAGCTTCTTATGTAACTAAATAAGATGTATGAGGTACAACCTACCCTTCACAAAATCATGTTGACTATCCCTAATCAACGTATTCCTTTCTAGATGATTATGAATCCTATGTCTTATAATCTTTTCCAATACTTTACCCACAACTGATGTAAGGTTCACTGGTCAATAATTACCAGGGCTGTGTCTACTCTCTTTCTTGGACAAGGGAACAACATTTGCTATCCTCCAGTCCTCTGGTACTATTCCCATAGACAATGATGATATAAAGATCAAAGACAAAGACTCAGCAATCTCCTCCCTGGCTTCCCAGAAAATCCTAGGATAAGTCCAATCCGGCCCAGGGAACTTATCTATTTATCACTTTTCAGAAATGCTAACATCTCCTTCTTGTGAAGCTCAATCCCATCTGGTCTAGTAGCCTGTACCTCAGTATTCTCGACAACATTGTCTTTTTCTAGTGCGAGTACTGACAAAAAGTGTTCATTTAGCACTTCCCCTATCTCGTCTGACTCCACACACAACTTCCCACTACTATCCTTGATTGGTCCTAATCTTATGCTAGTCATTCTTTTGTTCCTGGTATACCTATAGAAACCCTTAGGGTTTCCTTGATCCCATCCGTCAACAACTTCTCATGTCCTCTCCTGGCTCTTCTAGCTCTCTCTTTAGGTCTTTCCTGGCTAACTTGTAACTCTCAAGTGCCCTAATGGAGCCATCACATCTCATCCTAACATAAGCCTTCTTCTTCCTCTTGACAAGAGATTCAACTTCCTTAGTAAACCATGGCTCCCGTGTCCAACAACTTCCTCCCCGCCTGACTAAAGTATAGTTATCAAGGATCTGGAGTAGCTGTTCCTTGAATAAGCTCCACATTTCAGTTGTGCCCATCCCCTGCATTTCCTTCCCCATCCTATGCTCCTAAATCTTGCCTAATTTATTTGGGTCCCCAAAATGTTTCTGACCCTGGTGACCCTCCAGGAATCAAATCTGTCTGTGTCTCTCTGTTCTCTTCTTGCACATTCACCTGAGATGAAATAACACAAAAGTGTATTCCTTACCAGCTTTAGTTGTCTGGATATAATCTTCATCTCAACACTAGTAGCCAGTAGGGTTAAAGTGTCAGGATTCAGTTCTGAAAGGAATCAGAATAATTCAGAGCACTTTGCTACGATGGATCCATTGCATTGTACATTGAGGATTGAATAATTAACAACAAAAACATATACCTTTAAGAAAGTAACTTGATGCAAAGCACTTCAGAGAATTGATTGATGAACAGCAAATTGGTGCAAGGGATGGTGTCAAAAAGAGAATGAAGTTGGGGAAATAATAATCACAACTTTTGTGTGAGCTTAACTTGCAGTTAGATTATGCTGTTTTAAGGCTATTGGTTTTCATTATATTGAGGGAGAGTTTGTGTATAATTCAAGGTCAGTTTGACAGTAGTTGCTGCATTTTGTGTGTTGACTGGCTGAAACCATTGCTAGGCTCCTGTAAAATTGGCTAACTGTCCTATTTCAGGAAGAATTTTGCATAAATGTGGATTAACATGTGTGTGTGTCTCTCCCTCTTTCTGTCTCAACAATAGGAATTTAAAAGTTTAGGGACAAAGTTGGTGTAAGATTCCTGAAGAAGGGCCTGTGCCCGAAACGTCGAATCTCCTGTTCCCTGGATGCTGCCTGACCTGCTGTGCTGTTCCAGCAATAAAGTTTCAAGTAAGATTACTGCTCTCTGGTTATTGAAAATGGGGTCAGATCTCTTGAATACATTTAAAAACGTGCTAGTAAACGTTCAGCGTATTATAAATCATTTTATATTCTTGATCAGGAGGGGAATCACGGGTTATGGGAAAGAATAGGAAGTGAACATGAAGTAGGAAGTTCGGCCATGATGCTATTGAATGGTGGTGCAGGGTGATGGGGATGAATGGCCTACACCTGTTCCTCTTTATTAGGATTCTCATGGTTAAACCAGATTTGATACTGTCCTGGATTTAGACTCCATGACATTTCAAATTGATCATTGTTAGTCATCGTTCTGCAGAAGTCTTGTCTTTTTCTTTTAGTCATTCATGAAACATTCATGAATTTATTGTTCATCCCTATCTACCCTTGAGAAGGTGGTGGTGAGCTGCCTTCTTGAACCGCTGCAGTCCATATGCTATAGGTTGACCCACAATGCCCTTAGGGAGGGAACTCCAGGATTTTGACCGAACAACAGTGAAGGAACTGGCAACATATTTCCAGTCAGGATGATGAGTGGCTCGGAGAGGAAATGGTTACTATCAGCTATTTAGGAGTAATGAATACAATGTGCATTTATATAATGCACATTAGAAGAGGGAGATATCATCCAAAGCTTAGTCAAAGTGGTAGTTCCTAGCAAAGTCTAAAAGAAAGAGAGGGAGGAGGAGGAGAGGTTTAGAGAGGGAATGCCAGAGGACCTAGACAGCTGAACAGATAAGGCAGTACGTGTACAAGCAATATACCATTGAGTGACTGGATGAAAATGTTTACAGTCTTTATGACTCCATTCTGATGGGGTGTCAAGGTGAGGGGCTGTCCCGGTGGATCAACCTTCCGAATTCCCAACAGATCCAACAGTTTCTCTACACAGGCTCTATTCTCGTCTTCCATCAGCTCCAGGACTTGGAGGTCGGGCTGGAAACCTTCACATATCTGGTCAAGCTGAAAATGTTGAGACATGGACGAGGTAACATCAGAAATAGTACACAGTGACAAGGGACAGTATGTCAGGAATTGGCATGCTTTCCAAATTCAGACGTGAAATGCTGGCATCCTGCATTCTCTAATGAGATACTGTATTGACTGATGCAGAATCAAACTTCCCCAATCTTGCCAAACTAATGTGATTTAGTCCTACTGCTGTCATCCCTAATGAACAGTTATCGTCTTTGTCAGAATGTTAAAGGTATTTGTGTAAAATCAAAAATCACACAACACCAGGTTATGGTCCAACATGTTTATTTGGAAGCACTAGCTTTCAGAATACTGCTCCTTCATCAGGTAGCTGTGGACTATAACCTGGTGATTTTTAACTTTATCCAGCCCAGTCCAACACTGGCTTCTCCACATCATGTGTAAGATCAATTTGACAGTGGCAACTGACAAAAATCCCACAGGCTAGAATTGTTCAGAGTTTGACATTAAACTTGCCTAATGAGCCCTGAGAATGTTAGTAGTGATAGATGAGAAAGGGAAATCTTGTAGGGACAATAGGAACATTCTTCCAAAAATGTACCTGAAACACAAAATTGAGGATAAAGTAGACGTAACATTACTCTATTCGATATCAAATTTACACAGCAGTGAATCTGTAAATAGCAGTTACACAGCTCATCAGCACCTGCACAGACAGAAACTGAGATCCTTTGGTATTGCATCTGAACTCACAAACAGAAGAAAAGCCCCGAAACAAATTACTGTCATCTGCTTTGCTTCAAAATCACACTGTAAGGAACTAAATGGGTCAAATGGGAGACAGGGGATGGTCATGAAAGCCAATTACTATTTCGGTGAAGGAATCTAATGGCTTTTTAAACACAATCCAGAGCTTTCTCAGTTTAGTGACCACGAGTAGTTTAGGATGTTGCCAGGAATGGGAGCTGAATTCAGATCTTGGTCAGAGTTGGGTATTAGGAGTGAATGGTGTAGGTTTTGAATTAGTGAAATGTAATTATCTAAGGTAAGTGATCGAGGAGTGACGATAACCAACAGCTTGTCCTGGAATTCCCATGTAGATGCAATGGTCAAGAAGGCACTTCATCGCCTTTACCCCCTCAGGCGCCTCAGAAAATATGGCATGTCCATAAGCACCCTCACCCACTTTTACAGATGCACCATTGAAAGCATTCTGCCTTGGTGCATAATGGCCTGATACGGCAACTGCTCTGCCCAGGACCGTACAAAACTACAGAAAGTCGTATGCACAGCCCAGACCATCATGGAAGCCAACCTTCCATCCATGAACTCCATTTGCATGGGTAATTGCTGCAGAAAGTCTGCCAATATCATCAAAGACCCTGTAGTACTTTCTTTTTCCATCAGGGAGAAGATGCAGAAGCTTGAAAACACGCTCCAGCAAGTTCAAGAATCACTTCTTCCCTGTCAGTATTAGACTGATGAATGGACTCTCTAACTTCACGTGGAAGTAGTAAGAACTTGGCATACTGCTGCATGATGGGATACTTGACCAAGGGAAAAGGTATCTTGGCTCTCAGGTTCACAGCTTTAGTGAAAGAATACTGCTAGAGATAAAGATTGAGGTTGTGTAGTTATAATTTAACAAAATATAGGGAGTGTATCTTTGGCTCGTTATTTTCTCCATCCTTGAGCAACATCAAAGAACAAAGGTGATAACTGCAATGTACTTATCTATATCTTGAATTATTGCAAAGTGTGAAATGTAAGCAAAGTTGTTTGTATCATTGTATATAGTATAGGCTGACTGTTCAGCTCGAGAGAGTGTTGAGACAGAGACAACTGTGGAGCCTCTCCGTGAATTCATGAAAAATAAAACTTCTTGAAGCAAGACTCAAAGTCTCAGACTACGTAATTTCCTCGCCACTTCAAATAATGTTGATCTTGCCTAGCGCATGTCCTGTGTGATGTAACCTGTCCAAGTTTTATTTGGTCCCTATGATCTGTATGTCCTTGCTTATTATGATCTGCCTGCACTGCTTGTAAACAAAGCTTTTCACTGTACTTAGGTACACGTGACAGTAAATCACATCAAATCAAATCAATTTGCCACAGTGAATCTCTTGTCATGATCAACCCGAGGAAGGGAAATGATAACCCACAGAAATGTGGTTTGCCAGCACAGTCAGTAAATTTACAATTGAGAAGGTACGAACCATTGTCACAAGAACAGGAAGGTTATCGTTGTTACCAAGGATCTGAAGGAATGTGTTGAGGAATAACTGGCTCACGTCCTTCGACAGTTTGGTCAGTTCTGTGAGGGGAATCTCAGGTGTCTGGTATAACGATTCTAAAAGGAAAAAGGAATTACTGTTGACATTTCAAAAGACAAATTGCTCATAAAATCCAAATAATAATCCAGTGAGTTCGTGCCCTGTTTACCCAAAGGGCAAAAGTAATTTTTGGTTCTGCATGTATTATAAATAATGGATTGAGATTTTTAATAACAATAATATGATTGAAAGAGCAAGGATTAGACATAGTAAGTAATGCTCTGCTCCTGGATGGGTATTTACTCACTTTCTTTAATTCTGATTCCTCCTAAAATATAGAATGGCTGCATGCATCATTCATCTGAGTGAAAGTGTTCACATTGCATTGGAGCATATTCATTTCAGAGCAACTTTCTAAGAATTGTTAGGAGAATTGTTTGGAAATGTGACCTTTAAAATGTGATAGGCAAACAAGAATCTACTTGGTGGGAGAGGGGGAATTCCCAGTGTGACTCTAGGGGAAATTGGAGTCCCATAGAAGCAATGGAAACTCCACCCAATGTGCATTGGACACAGCATTTTTATTGTATTATAGAGTTAATTACTCACGGTAAAACATTTATACGGTGAAGCAAAATTATATAATAACACTGCTAATATTTTTGATTAAAAATGCCACTTTCTGAAAAAGCGAACATGAAGATTCTTGTTGCATTGCAAGATAAAGGAAATCAGTAAATGCTACATTACCTTCACTGGCCACCAGCTTTTTCATTTGTTATTGAACACTTCCTTGACATCAAGATATAGTTTGGATATGTGACATATTTACAATCACAAAACTGGAGCATTAAGAAATAGAAAATTAATTTACCTAAGTGGCTTCTCAACCAATCATCCCAAACTATATCTGAAAGAACAAAGAAAAAGAAGTTTCAGATTTTTAAACCTCGTTAATTGGGTAACTGATGATATACAGATGGAGTGGCAGAAAATAGGCACATGGCCAATTATTCTGTCTTCTTTAGTTCTCCACTTTTCTTGCTATCATGCACTGAACAGCCAGAAAAAAAAAGTGACAATTATCTTTACATACTCAGAATACTAACTTATACATTTTTTTCAAAAGTAATTCTCAGGCTGTATTGGTAAGCCTAGCATTTATTGCCCATCCCAAGACACCCTAAGAAATTGGTGGTGAGCTTTCTTGTTGAACTATTTCATTTTGTTGTCTGGAAGGTGCTTCTACAATGAAGGTGGATAAGGAGTTGCAGGACAGCTGGAATATATCCAAGTTGAGACAGTCTGTGACTTGGAGATGATGTTCTTTCCTGCTGTCCTTGTCCTTGGCAGAGGATGTAGTGTTTAGAGTTGCTGCTGAAGAAACCAGGCTGAGTTGCAGATAGTGTATGCAGGAGCTGAGGTCCACCACTGGTGGAACAGGTAGATGTATAAAGTGATGGACGAGACCCCGGTCAAATGGACAGCTCCCCCCTGGAGGGTGTTGAAGCTCATGTGGAACATTGGAGATGTATCAATTCACGCAAATGAAGGGTATTCCACATCACCTTTTACTTGGCTTGTCAATAGTAGATATGTTTGGTAGCATATTAAAAGGTGTACAGAATACCTGAGTTGCTTGGTTTGTCTGAATTGATCTAAAATTAATCTCAAAGCAGTCTTACTGGAGGTGTTAACAAACTTGTTTTAAATGAGAGAAAACAAGTGAAGGAGGGAGAACCAATTTTAGAAAAGCTTCTAAATGTGGCTAGATATAAATCCCAAATTGACATTGAATATTGAATACACATCGATGGGACAAATGGCTGAAGAATGTTTAATTAGCCATTGATAAGGCAATTTACTATTGGAAAAGTCTGTAGCCAGCTCTCCATATTCCTTTCTTCCCTTTTACATACCCAGGGTGTCATCCTCTGTTATCCTCAGTTTTGATACTTTGAAAGCAATGGTAGTTCCAGCGCGGAAGGATAAATTCTGCTTTGAACGTACATCAGCTCCTCCTTTAGCCTAGTTCAAGGAAGAAAATGACAATACTTAATATTGCAAATTAATCATTTTGCATTCTCAGGCAAATCAAAATTATTAGACAGGGTTTAGAAAAGACTTACTAAAATGTAACCAGGAATAAGAAGTTTCATTTATCTGGCAAACTAGAGAAACGGGGAATGTTATAGTGAATCATTCCGAAATGAAACATAAAGGGGAATGGTTGCTACAGTGTGGAATGCAGCATTCCAGCAGGAACAGCAGCCAGATAAAAAACTGGCAGAACCAATCACTGGGAAAAATATCAGAGAAAATCTGTCATCTTAGTGATGCACTGCTTTTCACAACTAACAATAATAATGGACATAAACCGTCAAAGAACAGATGAAAGATTTACCTCGATGATTAAAGTTGTGTTAGATCGAAAATTAACAAACTTTGAGCCATTTCTCTAGAGAAACCCATCCGACTTGCCTTATTCTTTCATAATTTTATTTTAGTACCTTTTCTCAGTCCGCAAATGTTACTCAATCAGGAGTGAAATGTTAAAATTTATTTTTGTCCTGATTCTGTTTTTTTCGTTTTTGCCAGATTGTACTGTGCATCGGGAGAAGATGGGCGTCACTGACAAGATCAGCATTCACTGTCCTTCACAATTCACTGACTGTTTTGTTAGGCCATCTCAGAGGACAATTAAGAGTCAAGGACATTGCTGTGGATCTACAGTCACATATAAACCAAATTGGCACCCGATTCGGAGGAGGGAGGGCAGGTCTGAAGACCTCCTCGTGGGTCTGCTCCTGGGCCTGGCCAAACTGGCCATCAACAGGTCGAGGCAGCGGGCCGTGGAGGGGGTCGTTAGGGCCGACTGCCTGCCCCACTTCCGCGGTTACGTTAAAGCCCAGGTGTCCTTGGAGAAGGAGCACGCGGTGTCCACCAACACCCTGGAGTTGTTCAGGGAGAGGTGGGCGCCGCAGGGAGTGGAGTGCATTATTTCCCCCTCCAACTCTATTTTGATTTAATCCCTACCCTCCCCTTCACTGTTTTGATTACACAGCATTGCCCTTTGATGTGTAGGGCAGTGCTTGTCACTGGCCACCCGGGTGTTTTTCTATCTTCCTGGTGGTGGAAATTGAATAAAGATGCGTGCACTTTGTGTCTCTCACTGTGTCTCACACCTGCACACACACACCATGGGTGCTGGGGGAAAAAATAAGCACTACCGCAGTTAGGCAGTAGTGTGGGGTTTACAAAAAAAAGAGAAAAAAAAAATAAAAAAAAACCAAATTGGTCAGGGACAGCAGGTATTTGTTCCTAAAAGATGTTTGAGAATCAAATGGATTTTTATAAAAGTCGAGTAATTTCATGACCGCAATTACTGTCATAAGTTTATTTTCCTTCAGTTTTTAATGAACACAAGTTAAACTCCTCAACAGCAATGATAAGACTTGAAGTCATGGCTTCAAATCACGTTATCCTAAAGTTTTCAAAGGTAATGAATTCAAAATCTCAACCACATTATATTTACATATATATTAACATTGCAAACATGTTAGTTATGACTCAGTGATACAGCACAGTTATACTCCCCTTGATTATGTCAGTTGGGACTGCCACTCCTGCCTTCGCCTTGAAAAGGCTATTTAGATCACATGGTCTATCTGTTTCCACCACTTCTGATATGACATAAAAAATATCTTCAGGCAGTTTTTTCACAAAGATGTGTCCTCTGTCAATCTTCCTGAGAAAGATGAAAGGAAAACAACAAAGGGTTTATCTGTTCCAGAAAAAAATATGTTCATAAAGAAGGAGATGATATTACTTTAACTTTGAAAACCCACGGCCATGACACTGAGATTCCTCCTTCCAATTTGAAATGTAGTGCAATTTCAAACTCATGCATCTAAATTTGGGCTCTTGTGGCACAGTGATCATGTCCCTAGCTCTGAGCTAAAAGGCCTGGGTTCAAGCACCACCTGCTCTTGAGGTATATTGCAACATGATTAAAAATATGGATAATGAACACTTTATGGAAAATAACGAGAAACTTTGTGTCTACATGAAATGCTCAGAACAATATTGCAGTATGGCCCCTGGTAGAGATTCAGAGAGGCAAAGGCTGCTTTGATCTAAACCAACAAATTAAGATATTTAAAGTTATTACAACAATAGTCAGCATAACAGAAACATAGTTTACAAAGTGAAACACATTCCAATAATAATTACAAAATACATGATAATGGACATAGGTTGATGGTAAATTCAAAACTAAATCCATTATTTGAGTCTGTAAAAGGCTGCTATTACACACTACTGTCTGACACCCAGCAGAGTTTGGAGCTGAGACAAACTGGAAAAATTCCCCATTACAAAACCCTCTTTGTTTCCGTGTGCCAGTTACTTCACTTGGGTTTGAGATAAAAGTACCTGTCCTTAGTAGCCTCAAGCAGCATCTTCTCAGAGATTACTCGCTTCTTCATTTCCACAGTAGATATGATGTCAGCCACACCACCTGATGCATGCACTCCTGCATCGACAGTACACACACTGGCATCCACACCGCCAGAAATGGACTTGCTCGCTCCATAGCTGCAAAACGTTGAGCTTTGCAATCCTAGAAAAAAAAAATCAAGCTTGAATATTATGTGCGAGAGAGGGAGAAAACATTCTTCTGTAAATTACATTCACTGACTGAAGGGTTCAATGGACAAAGAGAGAGAGATCGACAGACAGACAGACAGACAGGACAGAAGCTAGTGGAAATGAACTCTTTATGGTCTGACTTGAGTGAATACTGGCTTGTCATGGTGTGTGTTGTTCCCTGGAGCTTGAGATCTGGGAATGTTATGAACTTAGTTGCATTTGGGAATCCAAGATGATTTTAAAAGAAAAAGCCATTTTGTAAGACAATGGTACTGGCCATGTTAGCTGAGCGAGATGATCCCATGACCTTTTCCACATAGTTTAAATTAGTCTCTTGTTATGATGCACTAGCCAAAGCAATTGACCATCTGGCCTGGCTTGATCCAGGATTCCCACTTTGATGTCCATGTAACTTAATTAGTCAAGCACACACAGACCTGTCAATGAGTTTCGTTTCCTCTGCAAACTTTTGCCATTTTACTGCTGCTTATCTGATTAAGGACATGTGGCGTTTTTGTAATTTAAATACCAAATTCTGTATAAAGACAGCTTTTTTACAGCAATCAGGGGAGTAGCCTGACAAAGCACCTAGAGGTAAGAGCTGGCACCCCTACTCTGCTAATGATTTCAGAACCTTAGCTCACCCCTGACTTGTAGGTATCTATGTTATAATGTAACATTGATGCCATTGGTAAATAAAAGTAATAACTTAAACTAAACTGTATGTAAGAGTTTAATATTCCAGATGACCACAGAGTATGATCTCCAGACGAACTAAGAGAGACTTACAGATCGAGTCCATCAGGGATTCTCTTAGCCATCTCAAATAGGTACTTTAACAAGATCATTGACTTTGGAAAGAAAGAAGGAGAACAAGCCTCCAACTGCGACAACGGAACTGAAGTTGAGAGGATGAACAACATCATGAGAACCAACAATCTGTCCTGGACTCCCCACGTAGACGCAACGGTCAAGAAGGCACAACAATGCCTCTTCTTCCTCAGGAAGCTAAGGAAATTTCACATTTCTGTAAGGACCCTCACCAATGTCTACAGATGCGCATTGAGAGCATTCTGTGAGGGAACATAACAGCCTGATACGGCAACTGCCCTGCCCAGGACCGTGAGAAACTATAGAAGGTAGTGTGCACAGCCCAGACCATCACGGAAGCCAACCTCCCATCCATGGACTCCATTTACGCAGCTTGCTGTCGCACAAAGGCTGCCAGCATCATCAAACACACAGTGCACCGAGGTATTGCTCTCCTCCAACCTCTTCCATCAGACAGAAGATACAGAAGCCTGAACACATGCATGAGCAGCTTCTTCCTGGCCATTATTAGACTGATGAATGGACTGCAGCCTCAAATAATGCTGATCTTGTGTAGTCCTGTGCAATGTCACCTGCATGCTTCTAAGTCTTTTGATATATACATCCTTGACTACCACAACCTGCTTGCAATGGTCGTAATCAAAACTTTTCACTGTACTTCAGTACATGTGACAATAAATTAATCAATCAATTCTACATGGAGATGGCCCTGAGTGAAGGATTGAGGATCCCCAACAACTGTCCTGCAGTATAGAATTAAACACCCTCTGGAGGACAGAGATTGATGGAACACATTTAATGGAAACAAATTTGATGAAGAATTTTGACTTCATACTGCTGTGTAAAAATCAGCTCACCACCCATTACCTGGTTTTTATCTCCATTTAATCAACAGAAATGGAACTGGAAAGGGTGTTTAATAGATGACCTGTATTTTACTGTATGTTCTACACTGTGGTCTAAAATCAATCTTGGCATGTTCAATAAACTTCTGTTAGCACTGTCACTGATCATATTGATTAGTAATTATCTAGTCTTGGACGCTGAGTGATGAGAAATTAAAAGAAATTCACTTCATATTTAGATCCAGTCACATTTCACTACAGCAACAGATTGGAGGAAACACTGAGAGTGCTGTCATAGAATCAGGAAATGGTTAGAATCAGTAAAAGGAAGAAACGAGCTATTTGGCCCATCTTGTTCGTGCCAACTCAAAGACACCCAGATGCCCTTTCTAATCCCATTGTCCTGCACACGGCCAATAGCAGATGCAGATCCAGGGACTTTTTGAAAGAATTTAGGATCTCTGCCTCAACCTCCAACAGCGAATTGCAGATAACCATCATCCTCCAGAAATAAAAAAATCCTCACATTCCCCTCTAATCCTCTGCCACTTAGTTTGAATTGATAACTCCTGGTGTTTGAACTCTCTACCAAGGGAAACAGGTTCTTCCTGTCTACTCTATCTCTCTACCTATCACGTTTCCAATGCCCCTCCCCCAAGTCCCTCCTCCCTACCTTTTATCTTAGCCTGCTGGACACACTTTCCTCATTCCTGAAGAAGGGCTCATGCCCGAAACGTCGATTCTTCTGCTCCTTGGATGCTGCCTGACCTGCTGCGCTTTTCCAGCAACATATTTTCTACTCTATCTCTCCCCCGCACACTCTGTATACCTCAATCACGTCACCCCTCAACCTTCTCTGATCCAAGGAAAACAATCCCAACCTCCCAAATCTCTCCTCATAGCGACAGTTCTCCAGCCCTGGCCACATTCTAATAAATGTTTGCTGCACTCTCTCCAGAGCAATTACATCCTTCCTGTAATGTGATAACCAGAACTGCACAATACTCCAGTTGTGGTCTCACTGGTGTCATATACTGATTCATCATTATATCCTTACTTTTGTATTGTATATTTCTTCCAATAAAGGATAGCATTCCATATGCCTTCTTTACAATTTTATCCACCTGTCCTGCTACCTTTAGGGAGCTGTACACTTGCACATCAAGATCTTTCACTTCCTCTACCCCTCTCACTATATTCCTGTTTATTGCATATTCCCTTTTACTGTTGTGATCTTAGTAAATACATTACCTCACACTTACCAGAACTGAACTCCAAATGCCATTCTCTGCCCACTCCACTGACCCAACCATATCATTTTGGAGATTATCCTCTATACTCTCCACTGCATGGCAATTTTTTTGTGCCATCTACAAATTTCCCAATCGTGCCCCCTACATTCAAGTCCAAATCATTAATGTATAAAACAGACAGCAAGGGTCCCAACATCACTTGAAACACCTCTCCATTCCATTGACTGTTATCCTTTGTTTCCTGTCACTGGCAATTAAGGAATGTTCTGCTCTATTCGAAGCCGACTTTGGATCCAGTTCAGCACATTACTCTTTATCCCATGGCCTTTTACGTTTTTGACCAGTCTGCTATATGGGAGCTTGTCAAATGTCTCACTAAAGTCCAAGTATATAATATCCACTGCACAACCCTCACTGATCATCCTTGTCACTTCCTCAAAGAGTTCAATCAAATTTGCAAGACATGACCTTTCCTTAACAACTACCCCTGACTAGTCCATATCTTTCTAAGTGACAGTTTATCCGATCTCTCAGGATTGATTTGAGCACTTTGACAACCACTGAAGTAAGACTAACAGACCGAGAATTATTTTTGGCATTTTCGTTTTACCATTTTTAAACAATAGATCCAAATTTTGCATTCCTCCAGACCATTGGCTGTGTCTCATGAAGATTTGAAAATAATCCTCAGAGCATCTGCTATTTTCTCCCTGACCACTTTCAACATCCAAGGGAACAATACATCTGATCCTGGCAACTTATCCATTTGTGAGGAATCCAGTGGTGGAGGTGGGTACAATTGCAACATCTAAAAGGCATCTAGATGGGTATATGAATAGGAAGGGTTTAGGGGGATATGAGCCCAATGCTGTCAAATGGGACTAGATCAGATTGGTCAGCATGGACAAGAAGGGTCTGTTCCTGTGCTGTATGACTCTATGACTTCCTTTCTCGTTATGATTATTTTGTCCAATATTTCACACTGCTCCTCTTGCATTACTATATCCACATAATCCTTTTCCTTTGAATACACAGAGAGGAAAAATAATTTAAAATTCTTCCCATATCTTCTGCATCTTCACACATTTCCTTCTTCATCCCTGATAGGTCCCACTTTTTCCTTAACTATCCTTTTGCTCTTTATCTACAGATAAAACATATTCTGATTTTCTTTTATCTTGCTTTCTAGATATTTTCACTTCCTCTCTTTGATTTCCTTATTCCTTTTTTAATTTGATCCCTGTAGGTTCTATACTTCTCCAGGGTAAGTGAAGTGTTGTGTTGAGTTTGTGTGCACAGCAGGCCATTAGAGCCTGTGCCATTTTTCCCGCTGTGGCCCGACACCTCAACTTCTTCAGTTTTCTGTCTCAAGACATTGATAGTTTGACAGAGTTACATAAACTCTTTACAAAACAAAATTTTTGAATTCACATCACTGGCTCATTTTTCTATCCCATTTGTGTGTCTGTGTTATCAACAGTACCCTAGTCAAGAGATTTAGTGAAAGAGCTACTTCGTGGCATCGTGATGATAACACGGAGCAGTGATACAGCAACACTGGTTACATGGCTTATCCCAAATTGAATGGTAAAGATAGGGAGCCTTGATTCCAATGTGTTCATTCGTAGAATGTGCCAATGTGTGCATCACTGGTTAGGTCAGCATTTAGTGCCCAGAAGACAGTTAAGACTCACAAAAAACCTAATTCTGAATCTAAAGGGTATGAGTGAATTAAATGAACTTTTACAACAATCAGTGGTTAGATGGTGGTCACTAAGCTAACTATGTTTTAATTCCAAATTTTAAACTGGTCTTACATTTGCCATGGCAGGATTGCGACTATATGGGTGGCATAGTAGCTCAGTGATTAGCACTGCTGCTTCACAGCACCAGGGACCTGGGTTCGGTTCCAGCCACTGGCAACTGTCTGTGTGGTGATTGCACATTCTCCCCGTGTCTGCATGGGTTTCCTCCCACAGTCCAAAGACGTGCAGGTTAGGTGTATTGGCCATGTTAAATTGTCCATAGGGTTAGGCGCATTAGTTAGAGGGAAACGGGTCAGGGTGGCTCACTCTTTGGAGGATCAGTGTGAACTTGTTGGGCCAAATGGCATGTTTCCACACTGTAGGGAATCTAATCTAATAGCTCGTCCAAAATTAGAGGGCACAGGTGAGAGGGAAAGATTTAAAAGGGACCTAATGAAGAGCCTTTTTATGCAGAGAGTGGCGCATGCATGGAATGAGCTGCCTGAGGAAGTGAAGGGGGCTGGTATAATTACAACAACATTTAAAAGGCATCTGGATGAGTACATGAATAGGAAGAGTTTAGAGGGATATGGGCCAAATGCTGGCAAACTGGATTAATTTCAGAGATCTGGTCCAAATGGATGAGTGGTTTCGAAGGGTCTCTTTCTGTGCTATACAATTCTATAACCTTATCACTCTGAATTCCACAATTCACCATCCACCATGGTGAGACTTGAACCATGTTCTATGAACATTAACTTGGGGTTGTGGATTACTAGTCCAATGGCATCACGGGCTGCCCTTATGGTGGAGAACCCAATGCTCTGCAACACTATTCTACCGGGGATAAGCTAGTGTCCTCTGTGATAGTAAAACTGAAATAAACAGTAAAATATTATAGCAAGGCACCAAAGTGAAAACACGGCTTTGCTTGATCCAATTATCCAGCATGAAGAAGGGGTAGTAAGAGTATAAAACAACAGCTTAAACTGCCAGGTAAATGGTAACTAGAAAACATATAAAAGAGGAAGGAGATAGCATTGTGAAAGCAATAAACTGGGATCCAGCTTGTGACTCTATGTCAGGAACCTTGAGAACAGAAGTGATCTTTGGATCAGAGCCTGACCATCCCTTTTTATTGCTAGTATTCTTTACAAGGAGTCAGATGTGTGCATTTGTGATTCTAATCAACAGTGTGATTTTATTCGTATTGCTTCTGAGTATTTATCTGATTACTCTGTTTCACTTTGTGCAGAGAAATATTAGTAAAAAGCAAATCAGTTACCAATGTCTAGATCTTTGCCATCCTTTAATATGTCGGCCAGTGTGATGGATGTCGGGATGTATTTGTCTTTTGTGAAAAACCAAGTTCTCTCCTTTTTCCTGATGATGTACAGGGGCTTGAAGTCATCGGAAAAATAGGGACTTACGGCAGGAATCAATGTGCTACCATAAGGGTCAATTTCTTTCACGATTTTCTGAGTTGCTTTGTGAAACATGACGTAAAAATCTACAAACATAAAATATGAATTAATTTATAATTATACATTGAAACTGAAACAATAAACTGGGTTAGAATGACAACGTTGTGAGAGCATTAGATATCAGTGCAGATGTTGGCCATTCGGTACATTGAGTTTGCTCCACAGTTCAATGAAATCATGACTGATCCAATAAATCTCAAATGCACTTTCCTGTTTTTCCCCAAAACCCTTGGTTCCCTTAAATTAATAAAAATATTAATATTAACTTATTAATTTAATATTAGCATCCCAACCTCTACATGGCTCTGCAGTAAAGAATTCCACAGATTCACAACTCTTTGAGGGAAGAAATTCTCTTCATCGTGATCTTAACTGGATGACTCTTTATACCTTCTTGTCCTAGACTCTGCCACAAGGGAAAACAACCTTTCCACATCTACTTTGTCAAGTCCTCTAAGTATCTTATATGTTTCAACAAGCAGGGATATTCGCAACATTTAAGGCGGAACTTGATAGACACATGAACGGGAGGCAAACAGAGGGATAGAAACTGCACATGGGCAATATTTAGTGGGTTTAAATAAGGATTAAGAATTGCTGCACACCTGGTGGTGGTGGGGTGGTGGGGGGGGGGGGGGGGGGGGGGTGAAGGGTCTCTTCCTATGCTGTATTGTAAAATCCAAATGTATAACATTCACTGGTTCTCCTTTATCCATCCTGCTGGTTACCTCTTCAAAGAATTTGGATAAATTTGATAGACTGTAACAGTTACTATTACATTCACAGAAAGCACAACAGTGATTTGGCTATTTGGCCCAACAAGTCCACAATGACCCTCTAAAGAGTAACCCACCCAGACTCACTCCCCTACCCTAATGTTCTACATTTACCCTTAATTAATGCACTTAACCTACACATCCCTGAACACTATGGGCAATTTAGCACGATCAATTCATCTAACCTGCACATCTTTGGATTGTGGGAGGAAACCGGAGCACCCGGAGGAAACCCATGCAGACACAGGGAGAATGTGCAAACTCCACACAGTCACCCAAGGCTGGAATCAAACCTGGGTCCCTGGCGCTGTGAGGCAGCATTGCTAACCACTAGGCCACTGCCCAATCTATTAATTCTTGTTCCCTAATTTATACAATACGGTACTACGTTTTGGGGAGAGAAAATAGCAGAGAAAAAATTATTCCACATCAGTGACCACTCCCCACTGCCCAGTGAGACAGCCCAGGACCATGGCACTCACTAACCCTTTCGGTTTTATCCAGTATGCAGTCGGGGGTTTGTGCTGGGAAGTTGGGGTAAATCATGTAAAAACATAAAGAAAAAGTGTGTTTAAAGATTTTCCTCAAGTCCCACTATGAATGGGAATCGATTGTGAGGACAGAGCTGGGATGGGGGAGGGAGAATGGTGAAAGAGGGGGTTGTGAGTGGGGCTTGCATACCAATGGGGGGACTCTCTTGTGATGTAGAGAGTGAGGTGGGAGGACCTGGTTCAAGCTGCACATGTTCATTCTCTGAACAAACTGATTAGAAAACAATATCTACAATGGTAGATTGCCCCGTGTTCAGTGATTTAATCAGGAGCTGGGACTGGTGGGGGGGGGGGGGGGGGGAAGAGTTGCCTGGAGCTGGGAAGGTCCTGTTTCACTCCCTCCCTCCCGGTGACAGGATCCATCCCCCGCGGGGACCCCAAAGGAAATTCCATCGGGAGGCAGCTCAGGGGGGCTCCGGGATCGGGATTGGGATTGGGATCCACTTTCACAAACTTCCCAACTTTCACAAACTTCCCAACTTTCACAAACTTTAAAGACCCGTTCCTGACTGGAGCCGGGGGAGGGGAGCTCGGGTGGATCTCCCGGCGGTGGATGGGACCAGATCCCAGGGATCCAGAGGCAAGATCCAGGGAAAGTGACCCCCCACTCAGAGGAGGGGCTGTACCTCCCCCCGGGGAGTGGGGGAGGGAGACTGGGGGAAAGTCTGCAACCCCAGCGTGGTGGGGGGTGAGTGTTGTTGGGTGGGTGATGGGTTGTTGTTGGGGGTAAGGGAGAGGGCTCCCTGGATGAACACCCACGTCCTCATAACCGCAGCCGCAGTGAGTCTTACCTTTGGGTCCAGTCCTTCTGTCTCCCTCCCTCTGCCTCACGCTGGCTCTATTTAAAGGTTCTTTCACCCACCCTCCTCCCAGAGAGTCCCACCCCCTCAACCCCCACCGCCTTGAGATACAAGAAGTTATCCCATTCCTGTCTGAAATGTGAAAGATGGGGTGGGCGTTTCTCTGCATTACAGATGTGACTACAACTCAAAAGTGCCTAAATAATGTTTTCTTTAATTTCAAAAATACATTTTATTCAAAAAAATCTTCTTATATAAATACATTATCACAGAAGCAATTGGGTTCTGTACTGTTGCATATCAAGTAAATAAACAAAACTTTGGACTTTGACTCTCTCCAAAAATCTAAAGATACAGTGCTAAGAGATACAATCAAAAATCACACAATAACTGGTTATAGGCCAAGAGATTTATTTGGAAGCAGCGTTTCCAAATCAACTTGTTGGACGATAACCTGGTATTGTGTGATTTATATTAACTTTGTCCACCCCAGTCCAACACCAGCTCCTCCACATCATAGGTACATATGTTGGGTAAAGTGGCTAAATAACTCTTAAAATGCCCTGGAGCTCAGCAAGTCTGGCAGCATCAGTAAAGATAAAGCAGAAGTAGTTTTGTGTCCAGTGACCCTCCTTCAGAACACTGGACTCTAAACGTCAACTCTGCTTTCCCTCCACATTTGCTGCCAGGCCTGTTGCGTTTGTCCAGCAATTTCTGTTTGTTTTCACCATCTGCCGTTGTTTATAGTAAAATGCTTTGGCATCTCCAGATATTGGGAAATGCGCTCCCTAAATGCAAGTTTACATTTTTCACTTCAAACTTGTCAAGGAGGAGTTTGGTGGCTGAGTTTTGTTTCCTTACTCCTTCGACCATTTGTTCCCTACAGTCTTTAGACATCAATGTGAAGCTTTCAGTGCAGGGTAACATTTGGGCTTTCTGCTGCATTCAGTCCAGTCTGAAAATAGCAGAGTTCAGAAGTAATTTCAAATTTATCTCCTGGAAATATAGAATATCAGGGCAGGCCATTCAGCCTTTCAAGCTTGCTCTGCTATTCAATATGATCATGGCTGATCATCCAATGCAATGCCCTGTTCCAGCTTTCTTCCCATATCATTGTGTCATAGAGTCAAAGAACTATACACCACAGAAACAGATCCTTCAGTCCAACCAGTCCATGCTGACCATAATCCCAAGTTAAACTAGTCCCACCTGCCTGCATTTGGCTCACACCCATCCAAACATTTCTTATTCATGAACAAGTCCAAATGTCTTTTAAATGTTGTAACTATACTTGCATCCACCACTTACTCTGGAAGTTCATTCCACACACTCTCTGTCTAAAAAAGTTGCCCCTCATGTCTTTTTGAAATCTTTCTCCTCTCAACTTAAAAAATGCCCCCAGTCTTGAAATTCCCCACCCTAGTGAAAAGATACTTGCTATTCACCTTGTCAATACCGCTTATGATTTTATAAACCTCTATAAGGTCACCTCTCAATCTCCTACACTCCAGTGAAAAAGTTTTAGCCTACCCAGTCTCTCCTTATAACTCAACCCCTCCATTCCCAGCAACATTCTGGTAAATCTTTTATGAACCCTCTCCAGCTGAATGATATCCTTCCTATCCCAGGGTGAACAGAACTGGATGCAGTACTCCAGAAGAGGCTTTACCAATGTCCTGTGCAATCTTAACATGATGTCCCAACTTACTCAGAGATCTGAGCAATGATGGCAAGTGTGCGAAATACCTTCTTAATCAAGTCTGCATGTGACATAAACATCAAAGAATTATGTACCTGAACCCCTCGGTCTCTCGTTTCAATTAAACTATCCAGGACTCTACATGACAACGACATCTATCTCCTTCTTGAAAACATTGAATGATCGGCTTCAACCACTTTCTATGCCAGAGGATTATACAGGCTCGCCAATCTCTGGATGAAGAAATTCTCCTTTCTCAGTACCGAAGGGACTACCCAATATCCTTAGACAATTCACCCCAGTTCTAGACTCCCTGGTTAGTGGGCATGTCCTTTCTACATTTATCGCATCTCGTCCTGTGAGACTTTTATGGGGTTCTATGAGAACTTCCCTCTATCTTATAGACCTTATGAATAAAGCCCCAACTGATCCAGTATCTCTTCATACATCAGGAATCAGTCCTGATTAAGTATTAAATATTCAATATTTACACATCCTGCACATCATCATTTCTGGGTTTCTACAATTCAACACCCTCACTTATTCCCTGCCAACATTAGGGTACAGAATGCAGGCAAAGATGCACCACCAGTCCATGGTCTCTGACCTGAGAAATGAAACAAACACAGAGAATTCTGGAGAAACTCAACAGATCTGGCAGCATCTGTGGAGAGAGAAGCAGAGTTAATGTTTTGAGTCCAGTGAACCTTTTACAGAAGACTGAGGAATGGATGTCTGAATTGGATTCATAATTTTTGGAGGAGAATGCTGGTGAATTTT
The DNA here is from genome assembly GCF_037043375.1 of Chiloscyllium plagiosum. Lineage (NCBI taxonomy): Eukaryota > Metazoa > Chordata > Chondrichthyes > Orectolobiformes > Hemiscylliidae > Chiloscyllium > Chiloscyllium plagiosum. The sequence goes on from NW_028270170.1 coordinate 11,306,206, forward strand.
TGCTTTTAAATCAGCTGATTTGGATGAATCATAACCCACCTTCTGCACATTAGCTCCCTTTTTATTGAATTCACATTCCACCTCCTTCCATGTGGAATTTGATCCCCTGTCATGACTCAGATTATCAGACCAGTAATAATTCCATTACCTTCACCATCTTCTGTCGGGCAGAAGATATGAAAACCAAAATACATGTACCAACAGATACAAGAACAGCTTCTTCCCCATTGTTATTAGACTTCAGAATGTACATCTCAAATTTGAAATTTAATTTTGATCTTGTTCTTTGTGCACCGTCACTGCAACTGTAACATTACATTGTTCACTCTACACTATTACCCAAATGCACTTTATATGGTATGATCTGCCTGTACTGCACGCAAAACAAAACTTTTCACTGTACATAGGTCCATGTGACAATAATAGATTCAATTCCCTACAGTATGAAAACAGGCCCTTTGGCCCAACAAGTCCACATCGACCCTCCGAAGAGTAACCCACCCAGACCCATTCCCCAACACTATGTTTATCCCTGACTAATGCACCTAATACTATGGGCTATTTAGCACAGCCAATTCACCTGACCTACACATCTTTGGATTGTAGGAGGAAACCGGAGCACCCAGAGGAAACCCACGCAGACACGGGGAGAATGTGCAAACTCAACACGGACAGCTGCCCGGGTCCCTGGCACTGTGAGGCAGCAGTGCTAACCACTGAGCCACCATGCCGCCCCATAAATCAAATCAAAAACACACTGTTGTGCCAGGTAGGGATTTGAATCCAAATCTTCTGGCCCAGAGATGAGGGTATTATATCCTGCAAAAATCCTTTGACAATCTTCCTCACTATCCACAACTCCACCAATTTTCATATCATCTGTAAAGGTACTTATCACACCTTCCCTTCACAACTACCCTCTGTCATGTCTGACCAAGCCAAGTTTGCATCCAACTTACCAACTCATTGTAAATCCCATGTAATTTAATCTTCTGGACCACCCTACAATAGGCGACATTATCAAATGCTTTATAAACCCCATGTAAACCATATCCACTCCCCGACCTTCATCAATCACCTTCGTCACTTCCTCAAGAAACTCAATCAAATTTGTGAGCCAAGTCCTCTCCCACACAAAACATTGCTGACTATCCCTAATAAGTTCATTCTTTTCCAAATGTAAATAAATCCTGTCTTGTGAATCTTCTCCAATAAGTTCCCTACCACTGATGTAAAATTCACCAGCCTACAATTCCCTGGAAGATCCCTGTTGTCCTCCTTAAACAAAGGAACAACATTAGCTATTCTCCAGTCTTATGGGAATTCCCCTGTAGCTAGAGAAAATACAAAGGTCTTTGTCAAGGCCTCAGCTGTGTCCTCCCTTCCCTCTTTCAGTCGCCTGGGATGTATCACATCAGGCCCTGGGGATGTATCAAACTTAATTTTCTGAAGACAGCTAATACTTACTCCTTCTTCAACATGGCCTGGAATATTAACATATCCCTCCCTAATCTCACCATCATCCATGTCCTTCTTCTTGGCAAATAGTGCTGCAAAGTACTCATTAAGGACGTCACCCACGTCCTCTAGCTCCATGCATAAACTCCCTCCTTTGTCCTTGAAAGGTCCTATCCTTTCCCTCGCTGACTTCTTGCTCTTAATATACACATAAAATGTTTTGGAATTCTCCTTGATCCTCCTTATGAAAGATATTTCATGGTCGCCTTTAGATCTCCAAATTCCTTGTTTAATTCTTTCCCGCTTCTTTTATATTCCTCAAGGGTCTTGTTTGAATTCAGTTTCCTAAACCTTACATATGCTTCCTTTTCCTTTTTGACTAAATTTCAACATCTCTTGTCATTCAGGGTTCCCGAATCTTGCCATCTTATCTTTCATCTTCACAGGAACATGTTGGTGTCGAACTCTGATTAATTGGCCTTTAAAAGACTCCCACATGTCAAAATTGGATTCACCCTCAGCTGCCCTCAACATATTCTATTCTATTCGATTCTATTCTATCTAGTTTCTCTAGTTCCTGCTAATTGCTGTAATTTCCTAAATTTAGCACTTTCACCTGAAGACATGTCCTACATTTAACAATAACTATATTAAAAGATACAGAAGTAAGATCACTGTTTCCAAACTGCGGCCCCACTGAAACTCCAATCACCCAGACAGGCTCATTCCCAATATACAATCTAGCTTGAACCCTTCCCTGGTTGGAATATCTACATATTATTTCAAGAAGCCGTGCAGATGCACCTAACAAATCCTGACTCTTGTAAGCTCTGGCACTGAGGAAGTACAGTTCAATACTGGGAAGTTAAAATCTCCCACTGCAAAAACATTGTTGCTGTTACATCTTTCCACAATCTGCTGACATTCTCTAGCTCATGCTGGTTATTGAGAGGTCTATAATATTGCCCTATCAAAGTGATTGTGCCTTTTTCAGTCCTGAGGTCTACATGCGTAGCCTCAATGGACGAGCCCTTCAAGTTAAAGCAGCTGTGACATTCGCCTTAATCAGTCATGCAGCTGCCTCACCATTTCTACATCCCTCTCTATCATGCCTAAAACATCTAATCCCTGGACTATTGAGCTGCCCCGTCCTGTCCTTCTCTCAACCATGTTCCTATAATGGCTACAACATCATAGTTCCATGTAGTAATCCAGGCTCTAAACTCATCTGCCTTACCTGGTATGTTCCTTACATTGAAATAAATGCACATCAGACCACCAGTCCTGCCATGTTCATGAGCCTGGCCCCACCTGTTCTTCCCACTGGACTTACTTGATTAAAACTCTACCTTCTCCTCAATCATTCCACACGCTGACCTATTGCTCTGCTTCCCTGCCACACAAGTGTAAACCCTCCTGAGTGACCTTAAAAGTTGCATTCAATTCCCTCAGCACCTCTCCTTTTCACTCCAAGTGCAGCACAATTACAGCTGAATGTTAGAATTCACTACTTAAGTTCAAAAAGGGGCCATTGCAGAAGAGTAAGAGGCTATTAATTCAAATCCTGGTGGTTCCTTGCAACATAACTCAAGATTGTAGAAACCCTATAGTGTGGAAGCAGGTCAATTGGCCCATCAAGTCTACACCAACCTTTCCAAAGAGAAGCATTCTACCCAGAATCCCCTATCCCTGTAACTCTGTAATTCCTTTGCCTAATTCACCTAGCTTGCACATCTTTGGACTGTGGGAGTAAATCAGAACACTCAGAGGAAATTCCCATTGATATAAGGGGAATGTGTAAACTCAACACAGACAGTCACCCAAGGTTGGAATCAAACTAAGGTCCATGGCACTGTGAGGCAGCAGTGCTGACCGCTGAGCCACCATGCCAAGAAGTGTGCAACTGGGCAGAACACGAAAAATGTTGGAGATCACAGTGGGTCAGGCAGCATCCATGGAGAGAGAGCAAGCTAATGTTTTGAGTCTAAATGACCCTTCATCAGAGCTGAAATCAAGTGTGGAGGGGGCCGCATTTATGCAGTAGTGGTGGGGGGGGGGGAGGGGAGGAGGTCATTGGAGTGATGGGGGAGATAGAATGTTGATAGTTCAGATTAAGTGATCAGAATGTGAGCCCAGCAGAACAATGGTGCGTCTAACTGCCAGATTGGAAACAGCAGACAGTATCACTGGAGTGGAGGGAGAGGAGAAAGGGTGACAGAGAATGTAACAGGCAAAGCTAAAAGAAAAGGAAGGATTGATTAGATTCCCTACAGTATGGAAACAGGCCCTTCAGCCCAACAACCCTCCAAAGAACAACCCATCCACCTCCATTTATCCCTGACTAATGTACCTAACACAATGGCTAATTCATCTACCCGGCACACCTTTAGATTGTGGGAGGAAACCGGGGCACGCCCGCACAGACACAGTGAGAAGGTGTAAACTCCACACAGTCACTCAAGGTGGGAATTGAACCTGGGTCCCTAGCACTGTGAGGCAGCAGTGCTGCCCACTGAGGCACCGTAATTTGAAACTTTTGAGCTCAATATTGAGCCCAGAAAATTGTAAACAGCCTAGTTTGAAGATGAGGTGTTTCACTGTGATCTCCAGCATTTTTTGTTTTCATTTCAGGTTCCAGCATCTGCAGTACAGGGTAATTTGCTCCTGCTATGTGTGCAATTGGGATCTATTCCCCCAGATGGCAGTGTTGAATTATTTTGGTGTTAGCTCAGTGTTAGCACATTTGATTACAGGTCAAGCAATTCTTCATTTAAATCAAGCAGGAGTGTTTCAGAGGTAAAGATTCTTCAGGAGTTGGGTCATTCTGGTGTGGTATTCAATTCCCTCAGCATCTCTTCTTTTTACTCCAAGTGTAGCATGAACATGGCTGATTGTCAGAAATACAACTGTCTTGTTGCATACTTGTTGCAATGCATCGCGTAAACTCAAAAGAGGCTGCCCCATCAGTTAAGGGGGTATAGCTCAGTGGAAACACATTTGACTGTGGGTCAATAGGTCCCCTTTCCAAATCCTTGTGCCTGTTCTCAAGTTTTGTCTTAAATCAAGATATGTGCAATCAGGAACTGCTCCACAAAAAGCTTATGCCAAGTTGGAGTCTTCCAGATGGCAGTACTCTCTTTGTATTGTTGCATTCTGGAATAGTATTCTTTCTCTCTATACCTCCTTTTACACCGAGTGCAGCACAACTACACCTGAATGTCAGAAACACAATTATTGTAATACATCACTTAAGCTCAAAAGGGAACTGCACTGCTTTGTGGTAGAGCATTTGATGACTAATCATAAGGTTCTTGGTTCTATTGTAGGCTTTTTCCCTTTTAGATTGCAACTGGAATCTAATCCACCTCCAGTTTACATACGGCTGTCAATCTTTCAGGTGACACTATTGAATCATTTTGGAGAGTTTTCAATTCTCTCAGAACCTCACCTTTTGACTCTGAGTGCAGCCCGGGGTTACAGTTGAAATCTCAAAAACATAACTTTAACAGTGTAGATATGGTACTATGCACCAATTAAGTTCAAAAGTGACAGTGGCAGAGCTGAGGGGATTGTGGCTCAATGGTAGAGCATCTGTCAACAGATTATGCAATCTCTGATTAAAATCTAGGTTCCCCAGTTCACCTTAACCTGACATGCTTGCACCTGGAATCTACTCCACAGTCCATTTGCATTAGGCTGATGACCTATTAGATTGTACTTTAGAAACTTCAACCAGTTTGTGGATTAAACAACACTTTACTCAAGCACTCTCCTCAAAGAGGCTCAGAATTTAGTTTGCAGTACAACTTGATTTTTAAGACAAAATATTCCCTTAAAAACACCATGGGAACATTTCCCATTTTACTTACACTCTATCCACCTCCATCTGTCTGAGGAAGTATATTACCTGCACCAATCCACATGTTTGAGCTGGGCTATTGGAAGCACCTTCCTCTCTGTGACTTAGGGCTACCTCTCTTCCATGAAGGTGGGTCTTGCAGACCAGAGCAGATCTTCTCGTGGACCTTCTTGGGTTGCTGCATGGTTTTCTGTCATGAGTCTTTGCTGAGTCATCACTTAGGGGGTGGCATCCAGGTGTGTGTTCTTATACCCCTCACACTTGACCTTCCAGAATATTCAGTGGCCTTTGGCCAACAGGGTCATGAGCTTGGTTCAAATTATCTAACAGGATAACGTCAAAATCTTTCACTGTTGCCATGGTGAAAGGTGCAAAGTGAATACTCAGGCAGTCAAGATGCCAGAATATCTGACTGACACTTCTCCAGTACATAATGCTCAGGCTGGTTGTAACTCTTTCTACTTGAACCTTTATGACCTCTTTGAACTTGGGTTCCACTGTTGGCTGTAGCCGATAGCTGCTGGTCACTGTTTAGTTTTATTTGGCAATTCTCTGTCAGGCCTAATTTCTATGGCTGTGGATATCCAATTTTGGGCCTGGGGTCACTTGACAGCATTCCCTCAGCACCAATTTGTTCTGGTCCAGGTGCAGCACAATTGCAACCGAATGTCAGGAGCGCAATAGTTATGCTACGTACTTGTTGCAATGCATCGTTTAATCTCAAAAGGGACAGTTTCAAGAGTGAGGAGGTACTGTTCAGTCATAGAGCATCCATCTATAGATCAAGAGGACCCTGATTCAAGTTGCATTTTAATCCATAATATGTAGAACTGGAATCTACTGAACAACCAGTTTATATCAGGTTGACGGTCTAGCAGCAGATAGTACTCTCTCTAGCATTGGGTCATTTTGGAGTTGTATTCAATTTACTAGTTTCTCCAACAGCACCACAATTACAACTAAGTGTCAGACATGGAATTGTTGCAATGTGCCACTTCAACTCAAAAGGGACCATGACACGTGCGCAGCTGGTATACTGTGTAGTGGAGCTTTTGTCTACAGTTCAAGAAAGCTCTGGTTCAAATTCTGTGCTCTTCTTGAATTTGTGTCTTCAACAAGGATGTTTAGAACTGGAATTTACTCGACCAGCAGTTGACTGCAGGGTTTTTCCAATAATAGTGTTGGGTTGTTTTGAGATCAGAAGTCAGCTGACACCAGGTTATAGTCCGACAGGTTTATTTGAAGACACAAGCTTTCGGAGCATTGCCTCTTCATCAGGTGAAGTGAAAGAGAAGCACACGGGCACACAATTTATAGACAGAGAGATCAATGGAATGCATTGCCAGGGGAAGTGGTAGAAACTGGTACAACAGCAACAGTTAAGAGACATTTGGACAGACACATGAACTGGCAAGGAAAGGAAGACAGGCAGGTGGAATTAAGTTAGAATGGTATCACAAAGAAAAGAGGACCTATACTGCAGAAATTAGAAATCTGAAATGAAAACAAAGAGCTAGAGAAACGGAGAACTCAGTTTTAAGAAGCTACGCCAGAGTGCAATGGTAGTGTCATGGTGGGCTAAAGACCCTGTTCCTGTGCTATGTTCTAACTCAATAGTCATTTGAACAGCCTCCAGCTTGAAATAAACTGGTTATAGTCGATTCCAGCTACACATACCGTGGGGTAAGATACAACTTGAAAGGGGGCATCTAGATTTGAACGCAGGCACTGCATAACCTTAGAGTTAAATGCTCTACCAGTGAGCTATACCCCAGCTCCTACTCATTAAGTCGGACTGCGGATGCTGAAGATCTGAAATAAAAATGTCATATTGCTGGGGAAACTCAGCAGGTCTGGGCAACATCTGTGGAGAGAAACCATTCTGAGGAAGGGTCACTTGAACAAAAATATTAACTCTGCTTTCTCTGTTCAGATGCTGTCAGACCTGCTGAGTTTCTCCAGCACTTTCTGTTGGTCACCCACATCCCCCCCCCCGACTCATGCTGAAGTCCCATTTGAGCTGAAGTGATGCATTGCCACGAGTGTACACAGTTACAATTGACAATCGACTGTAATAGTGCTGCACTCTGATTACAAAGAGATGCTGAGGGGATAGAATCCAACTCCAAAATGACTCAGTACTGGAGAGAATACTGCCATCAGAAAGACAATCAGCCTGTTTTAAACAGGTTGAAGAACATTTTCCAATGCTAAAATCTTGAATCAAACTGCAACTTAAGAATTAACATTTCGAGTCCAACAGGATATTTTCTAATCAACCTATTCAGAGATTAGATTAGACTAGACGAGATTAGATTCCCTAGAGTGTGGAAACAGACCATTTGGTCCAACAACTCCACAACGACCCTCCGAAGAGTAACCCATCCAGATCCATTTCCCTCTGATGTTATGATAAACCTCTGGACCAGGTGTGGCCTGAACACGGGCCTCCTAGCTCAGAGGCAGGGACACTACCATTGCACTCTGGCATGGCTTCTTAAAGCTGAATTCTCCGTTTCTCCAGCTCTTTGTTTTTTTTCAGATTTCTAGTTTCCACAGTATAGGTCCTCTTTTCTTTGTCATTGATATAAATGATTTGGATGAGAGTATAAAAGGTGTTAGATCTCATAGTTTTGAATGAGAATCCAAGTGCATAAGTTGTATCTTTTGACTTAGTTTTTACTAATTCAGCTAACTTTAATAAAAGTTAGCCAATTCCAAGAGGTAAAGTTTTCCCAAGCTTTAAAAAACAATTTTTTAAATCAATATTCCGTCGCAAATTTTTGCCTTATACAACCACTGATAGTTCCTTTAAAGGACATTATATCAACCAAATATGTTCCACACTGAAACAGGCAGTCACCATACTTTCAAATCACCATATATTCCCAAAATGCAAACTAAATTCAAAGCATTTGCAGATCCCAACCTCCAGGGAATAAAAACACAAACATTACTCGAGACAACATTGAACAATCAATGAACAAAGGTGCATTCGTTCCAGACCACAAAGAGTTATCATTTAATTTAGGGGACGCAGTACCAAAAGCTGTTCTCTCTCTCTTTCTCTCTCCCACTCATTTATGAACATTTTATAACTTGCTTCCTATCTTAGTTTTTAGATTTTTGTTTATTCCTTGCTGATAAAGAGAACAAGACGTCCAATAGTTCCACCATCCAGACCCAGCAGTTATATAACACACAGTCACAATCAGGGAGTTTACCTCCACAAATCTCAGCGGTGATATATATAACTGCTAATCAAAGACCTTCTCTCTGAGTTCTACATGAGCTCAAAGTGCTAACCGAAAGTTCATTTTTTAAGGCTCAATCTTCTTTATTTCTCATTTCTTTTTACCACTGTCTTTGTGAGCGAGATGGCTTTGTATGGTTCCAATTAGCTTTTAACATTTGGTCAAGTGACGTCTTATTTCTGTCTGCTAAAAATCAGGCAATGGATCCCTCAGGCATATGGTAGTAATATCATTTATAAGCATAAGTGGTGGTAGTGCCTCCATCATCATTTGACTTTTCAGGGGAACCAGCTTTAGTTCGGTCCCTTCTTCAGAGTTACCAGAGGGGTCTGAATCTGTGTCTAAACTGGCCTCCCTCCTTCGTGCGCTCCATTGGTCCTTGGCCAATTGATCAGTTATATTTCCCCTGGGTGTCTGGCTGGTTTTCCCGTTCTTTACACCGTTGTTTCTTAAGTTCCTTATTTTCAGACTCCAACTTTTCTTCTATGGGTGCTAGGATGGGTCTGTCGTCTATGGAGGGCTCTGGGTTCCTTCAGCGATCCTGTTCGACAATGCCAAATTATTAGATTCATAGTTTCCAATGAGAGTCCAGGTCTGGTGGTAGGTTCAGGCGATCTTTATTGTGATTTACGCAATAGTTATAGCATAGCAAAAAGGTGCATAAAATGTTTCTAAGTAGCTGATTGGATGCAGCATAAACTCAAAGCAAAACCCCCCACTTTGTTTATTATTGGTAACCCCTCTATAGGTCACTCCTCTGTGAGGTTTATAAAATCATGAGGGGCATGGAGAGGATCAATAGACAAGGTCTTTTCCCTGGTGTGGGGGAGTACAGAACTAGAGGACTTAGGTTCAGGGTGAGAGGGGAAAGATATAGAAGAGACCTAAGGGGCAACTGTTTCATGCGGGGGGGGGGGGGGGGGGTGTTTGGAATGAGCTGCCAGAGGAAGTGGTGGAGGTTGATACAATTACAGTATTTAAAAAGCACCTGGATGAGGTATATGAATAGGAAGGGTTTAGAAGGATATGGGCCAAGTGCTGGCAAACGGGACGAGATTAGGTTAGTATATCTGGTCAGCACAGACGAGTTGGGTGGAAAGATGTGTTTCCAAGCTGTACATCTCTAAGACTACACAGTCAGCAGCACTGAGTTGTTTCTTTGTAACTGGACTGTTTTGTCCTTAACCTGAAGGAAGTCCTGCCACACTCAGCAATTTCAATGTATACACTGTATTCAAGTTAGTTCCTTTCCAAGCATTTACCAGCTACACCATGTTAACTAGGAGAAAGTGAGGACTGCCGATGCTGGAGATCAGAATTGAAAAATTAACTGCCAATTAATTGGATACTTGCCAATCACTGAAGGACCTTTCAAATTTCTTATTAGCCTCATTGCAGGAAACATAAGAAAAACTGTTTTGTTTCCTAATTGTTATAATATCAGCTACAACAATGTGGATACACCTAATTTCAGAATTCTTTAGTTAACAAGTTGTGAACAGATTGATTAAATAATTCAAAGGTGAGTGTGAAACGTTCTTATCTATGCCTTATGCGTCTAACTGCAGCTAATCTTGAGTTTACAAAGCTATTATTCCTCTATTTGTGCCCTAAACTCTCTCACTACTTTCAGCCATCTTCTGCTGCAGTAGCCATGGGCAGCCATCATCCATTTTGTGCTGCTCAGTGATAGGCAGCCCTAACAGAAAGCATGGTTAGTAAATTTGTAGATGGCACCAAAGTTGGTGGCACAATAGACAGTGAAGAAGGTTTTCTAAGATTACAAAGGGCTCTTGATCAAATGGGTAAATGGGCTGAAAAATGCCAGATGGAACTCAACCTGGATAAAAGTGAGGTATTATATTTTGGTACAACCAACAAGAGTATACAATTAATGGTAGGGCCTTGGATAGTGTTCTAGAACAGAGAAATCTAGCAGATTAGGTGTATAATTATGTGTCTCATAAAGACAGATTGATTAAAAAAAGCATTTATCGGCTTGCCTTCATTGCTCAGTCCTTTGAGTATAGGAGTTGGGAAGTCATGTTGAGGTTGTACAGGACATTGGTGAAATCTCTTCTGGAATACCCTGTCCAATTCTGGTTGCCCAATTGTTGGAAGGATATTATTAAGCTGGAGAAGGTTCAGAAGAGATTTATCAGGATGTTGCTGGGTATGGATGGTTTGAGTTATAAAGAAAGGCTGGATAGTCTGGGACATTTTTCATTAGAGCATAGGAAGTTGAAAGATGACATTACAGAGGTTTATAAAATCATGAGGTGTACAGATAGGGTTAATGGTAGCTGTCTTTTCCCGAGGTTGGGGGATTTCAAGATTAGGGGGCATATTTTTAAGGTGAGAGGAGAAAGATTTAAAACATGACATGGGGGCAATTTCTTTACACAGTGGGTGGTTCACATGTGGAATGAACTTCCTGAAGAAGCGGTAGATGTGGACACAATTACAACATTTGGATAGAGCAGTATGGTGGCTCAGTGGTTAGCACTGCAGTCTCATAGTACCAAGAACCCAGGTGTGGAGTTTGCACATTCTCTCCATGTCTACGCAGGTTTCCTCCCACAATCCAAAGATGTGTAGGTCAGGTGGATTGGTGATGTTAAATTGCCTGTAGTGTTAGGAGGATTGGTCAGAGGGAAATGGGTCTGGGTGGGTTACTTTTCCAAGGGTCAGTGAGGATTGGTTGGGCCAAAGGGCCTGTTTCCACGCTGTAGGGAATCTGATCTAATAGATACATGAATAGGAAGGGTTTGGAGAGATATGGGGCAGGAGCAGGGAGGTAGGACTAGTTTAGTTTGGGATTATTGCCAGCATGGACTGGTTTGAATAAAGGGTCTGTACTGTGCTGTATGATGCTGAAATAACTGCATAGAAGCTGGTATCCTGTTACCAAGTCACCTGTTATTACCTTGTGTAAAGCACACTGGCTGTGGCCAGCCAGTGCAGAATCAATCTCTGAACTGAGAAGATTCTGAATTCCCTGTTTATATTTTTTAAACATTATTTTAATTCAGATACCATAGAGATACTTCGGATTACAATTCCAGCATCATGATTTGAACATCATTACCACATTTTGTACATGGTTTTATCATGAACATGTAATTAGGCATTTTTCTCAGAAAATAAATTTAATTCCCTGTTCATTTTTTTCTTCTTTTCTTTCTTCATCCTCAACAGAGGAGACTCTGACCTCCAGGTTATATATTTTTTAAAACCCTCACACCACCACCTAACTGCGGTAGTGCTTATTTTCTCCCCAGCGCCTAAGTTGTGTGCGTGCAGGTGTGAGACACAGTGAAAGCCACAAGAGACACTGGGGAATTTATGGGCCTTCTCCTCCCCGCCCGCCTTGGTGGTCATGGGGCCCAAGGTCCCTCTCCCCAGCCTTTCCTGGAACACTATTGGCTGGGGGAAGGCAGGGGGCGTGGCCAGGGTGGGGGGCAGCCATGTCACTTCCTGCCCCGCCCTTGGTTTATCAGGTGATGGCGGGCAGGGCAGGGGCCCAGTTCCCTCACCGGGGCCCAGAGACACGGTTACTGCAGGAGGGCAGCGGTAGTTCCCCCCAGGTTAGTGCCAGGGCTCGAAGGCCCCCAGGCCATATGTCGCAGGGGCAGTCGTTGAAGCCCCAGGGATTTCTCTATCGGGGTGGGGGTTGGGTGTGGGGTCAGTGGGGCCAGGATCAGATACGGGTTTGGGAGTCAGGGTTCCCGTGCCGGGGCGACGCTGGCACGGCCGCAGGGGCAGTCGTGCCGGGGCGGGGCAGGTCGTGGGATAGGGTGGTCTCCCCGTGGGCGGGCCTGACGTGTCGCGTCTTCTTGAGCGCCTTCTGGCCGGCCGGACGCTCACCTCCCTCCCTGCCAGAGGGTGGAGCTTTGGAAGGCTCCGGTGCCGGGGCTTGCAGTGTTGACTTTGGGGGAGGGGGTGTGGGTGCGGCGGCACCACCATCTGCCGTTGGCGTGGGCTGGGCAGCCTTCTGGGTGGGGCAGTTTTTTCTAATGTGCCCCACCTCGCAGCACAGGTGGCACCGCACGCAGTCCAGAAGGTGCGGTAGGCCACGCCCTCGTGGAGGAGGGTGAAAGAGTCCTCGGTGACCTCCCGGGCCAGGCAAATGAACACCTGGCATCGGAAGGAGTATATGTGTCGGAGGACAGGGTCCTTCAGACCGAGCAGGAGCGGTTGGACACCCGACCGGATTTCCCCCAGGGTGGCGAGGTGGGGGAGAAGGAGCTCACTGGCAATGAAGGGCGGGACGTTGGAGATCACGACCCTCTGGGCCGTAACCTCCAGAGGGTCGACGGGCAGATGTGTCCCGCCCACAATAAGCCCCCTCTCCATGGCCAGGTGGACCGCCTGCTCGGTCTTTAGGAAAAAAACGGCCTTCCCATACATCCGGGCCGCAGCGACGATGGGCAGTGGGCCGACCACACTAGCCATGGCCTTACTGCAGGCCTCGATGTACATGTTGGGGTGCGGATAGGCCCTTACCCCCAGGCGTTTAGTCAGGTGCCTGAAGGGGGTTGCGGTTGCGGCCGGGATTGGGACAGCCGAGCCCAGGGCAGCGGCTACCCCGGCGTAGATGCGGCTGGGCCCCGCGACCTTCGGGCTCGCCATACTCTGCTGCTGGATGTTAGTGGGCCTCAAGCAGCAACGGTGGAGGTGGGCCTCTGGCAGCAGCAGTGACGGAAGTCCTGCGGATGTGCCTAAGGCGAGTCACCCAAGCCGAGTCCCAGGCAGCGACGGTGGATACCGGCCTCCGGCAACAGCAGCGGTGGAGGCAGGCCTCAGGCGAGTCCCAGGTAGGCCCTTGTTCGCAGCGGTGGGGGGCAGACCTGTTGGGGAGGGTCCCCAAAGCAAGTCCCAGGTAGCCCCAAAATTGAGTCCCAGGCAGCAGTAGTGGTGGAGGTTGTGGGGAGGGGCCCCAGGCGAGTCCCAGGCAGCAGTGGTGGAGGCAGGCCTCAGGCAACAGCAGCAGTGGAGGCAGGCCCTTGGTCGCAGCGGTGGGGGCAGACCTGTTGGGGAGGGTTCCCAAGGCAAGTCCTCGGCAGCCCCAAAATTTAATCCCAGGCAGCAGCGGAGGTGGGCCTCCAGTAGCACTAGCAGTGGTGGAGGTCCTGCGAGAGGCTCAAGGCGAGTCCCAGGCAGCAGCAGTGAGGCAGGCCCCAAGCAGTACCAGTTGAGGCAGGTCCGGGTGGGGTCCCAGAGACCAGCAGTGGGAGTGGGCCCCAGGTCAGCAGCAACACTCCCTTGACCTGGGTGAGGCCCAGGACTCAAAGCTCTCAACTCCTTCTGCCTCTGCCGCCTCCTCCTTCTCCTCCTCCTCCTCCTCTTCGTCTTTCTTCCTTCCCAGAGCTCTCTGGATGTGGGGCAGCTGGTCCAGGGACACTCCCCTTCCTCTCAGACACCTTCAAGGAGGAGAGTCTTTGCACGCGCGCACACACTGATCCAGCTCCCTCAAGAGGCAGCTCTCAGAGTAAGCAGGGTGCCAGACATTGTCTCACACCTGCACACACGCACACAAAAAAAACGTGAAAGACTCAAGGTGCATGAATCTTTATTCAAATTTCCACCACTAGGAAGAAAAGAAATACCCGAGTGGCCAAATTCCCTGTTTGTTTTTTTTATTTTATTAAACAAATTACAAAACAGTTTACAAAAAAAAAGTTAACATTTACAGCTGTACACAAGAGACAGCAATGTTACAAGAGAGAGGAGCAGTAAAGCTAGGCCCCAAACCCCTACTGTTCAACCATTTTACAGGGAGATGAGGACAAACCTCAAATCCCAGTTCCACATATGACCAGACAGTGACAATGACATTTGTACATTAGACAATACAGACCCAGCAAGCCCCCGCCCCTCCCACCTCTCCCACCTTCCGACCACTCTAAGGCAGCCCGCCCCAACCCACCTTCCGGTTCTCGGTCCGCCCTGACACACCTTTCAACCACCTCTAGGACAGCCCGCCCGGGGTGACAGCAGTCAGGACGAAATTTCCTGTTTGTTTTTTTTATTATTAAACAAATTACAAAACAGTTTACAAAAAAATCATTGACAGCTGTACACAAAAGACAGCAATTTTACAAGGGAGAGGAGCAGCAAAGCTAGGCCCTGAACCCTACCGTTCAACCAATTTACAGGGAGAGGAGGACAAACCTCAAATCCCAGTTCGACATATGACAAGACAGTGACAATGACATTTGTACATTAGACAATACCGTTACATGCAAAAGTGCAGACAATACAGACCCAACAAGCCCCCGCCCCTCCCACCTTCCGACCACTCTAAGGCAGCCCGCCCCTACCCACCTTCCGGTTCTCGGTCCGCCCTGACACACCTTTCAACCACCTCTAGGACAGCCCGCCCGGGGTGACAGCAGTCAGGACGAAATTTCCTGTTTGTTTTTTTTTTCCTGTTTATATTTTTATTTTATTAAACAAATTACAAAACAGTTTACAAAAAAAAACATTGACAGCTGTACACACAAGACAGCAATTTTACAAGGGAGAGGAGCAGCAAAGCTAGGCCCCGAACCCTACCGTTCAACCAATTTACAGGGAGAGGAGGACAAACCTCAAATCCCAGTTCGACATATGACAAGACAGTGACAATGACATTTGTACATTAGACAATACCGTTACATACAAAAGTGCAGACAATACAGACCCAGCAAACCCCCACCCCTCCCACCTATTTCCTGTTTGTTTTTTTTTTCCTGTTTATATTTTTTTTTCCTGTTTATATTATTTTATTAAACAAATTACAAACCAGTTTACAAAAAACATTGACAGCTGTACACAAAAGACAGCAATTTTACAAGGGAGAGGAGCAGCAAAGCTAGGCCCCGAACCCTACTGTTCAACCATTTACAGGGAGAGGAGGACAAACCTCAAATCCCAGTTCCACATATGACAAGACAGTGACAATGACATTTGTACATTAGACAATACCGTTACATACAAAAGTGCAGACAATACAGACCCAGCAAACCCCCACCCCTCCCACCTATTTCCTGTTTGTTTTTTTTATTTTATTAAACAAATTACAAAACAGTTTACAAAAAACATTGACAGCTGTACACAAAAGATAGCAGTTTTACAAGGGAGAGGAGCAGCAAAGCTAGGCCCCGAACCCTACCATTCAACCATTTTACAGGGAGAGGAGGACAAACCTCAAATCCCAGTTCCACATATGACAAGACAGTGACAATGACATTTGTACATTAGACAATACCGTTACATACAAAAGTGCAGACAATACAGACCCAGCAAACCCCCACCCCTCCCACCTATTTCCTGTTTGTTTTGGTCAGCTAGGTGATCCTGATTGGTCCAAGTTAACAACAGAATCAAGGATCTCATATTCAACAAGACCCACCTGGTTCCAATCACTACAGATACAAATAATGAAAGGTCCATATCCTGGTGTTTCCGCTTGCTTTCATTGGTTGTTTTCCCACTCCCTGGAGAGATTCTGTTCCTGTATGGTCCATGGCTTCTACCAGCACTGCTCATTGCGCTCTGACCTTCCCCACCTCAATCGTCTCCTCATTAACTTTTGGCACTGTCATTATTCATCACCTTTGACATTTGGTCACCCCTCATCTCACCTCAGCCGGAAAGCAATATTTTTCTGTAATCTGCTGCTAGGTTTGACTAATTTGCGCGTGTGTGTGTTTGTAGCATTTTCTGTCAGAAACACTAGTGTAAAATGAAAATAGAATCATCTTCTCATTTACAAATTGCCATGAACTGAGCCAAAGTGTCAAATGCAATGTTCTCTCAGACAGCATCCAGGGAAGGGGCAGTTTTGCTTTGAGATGATTCCTGTTGTGAAAGTTTTTGTTTCACTCGAGTTTCCTCAAGGCTGCTTCCGCCCAAGTGTGTTTCTTCTTCTTTTAGAACTTTTTCTTGGTAAGAATACACTGTCTTCAAAGTTCCCAGTTTCAGCATTACACAACTCCAGGCAAAGCTGAATATCATCTCCTAGTGACCCCCCCCACCCCAGTTGAAGATACAGCACCAAGTCCTTCATATATAATTTTAATCAGCTTGCTCAGATGAGTTCTCAAATAACGCCATGCCAAATGGACCGGTCACTTGTACCACATGACCACAAATATCATGCCTTGAAACAAATGGTGTAATGTGAGCCCACTGGGTGTGTGAACTGGAATCTAAGACAAAAAGAAAGCTATTTCAAGAGAGTCCTGTTGTTTATTGATATTGTCCCTGTCTCTAGGTCAGAAGGTCCGGATACAAATCCCTACCTGCCACAGAGGTGTGTTTGGATTTGATTTATTATTGTCACGTGGACCTAGGGGAGAAAGTGAGGTCTGCAGATGCTGGAGATCAGAGCTGAAAATGTGTTGCTGGAAAAGCGCAGCAGGTCAGGCAGCATTCAGGGAACAGGAGAATCGACGTTTCGGGCATAAGCCTGAAGAAGGGCTTATGCCCGAAACGTCGATTCTCCTGTTCCCTGGATGCTGCCTGACCTGCGTTTTTCCAGCAACATATTTTCAGCACATGGACCTAGGTACAATTGAAACTTCTGTTTTGTGTGCAGTACAGGCAGATCATAACATATAAAGTGCATTAATAAGATAATAGAACAGAGCAAGAGATACAATGTTACAGCTGCAGTGACGGTGCACCAAGACCGAGATCAACATTAAATTTCAAATTTTAGAAGTCCATTGTGAATTCTAATCACAGCGAGGAAAAAGCTGTTCTTGTATCTGTTGGTGCATGTATGTAAGTTTTCATATCTTCTGCCCAACAGAACATGGTGGAAGAAGAGGTGACGAGATGTGTGGATGGAGCCATTGGATGGAAGGCTGGCTTGTGTGATGGACTGGGCTGTGTTCATGAATCTCTGTAGTTTCTTACAGTCCTGTATAAAGCAGTTATCATACCAAGCCGTGAAGCATCAGGATAGAACGCTTTCTATGGTGTATCTATAAAAATCTTTACTTGATGCCACCAAGCACTCTGTGTCTTTCCTGTATTCTGTCTTGTCATTGTTTGAGATTCAGCCTACAATGGTGATGTCCAAACAAGTCCAATAGAAATAATTTGGGAGCTGGGTGAAGGTAATGGAATTATTACTGGTCTGATAATCCAGAGGCGCTCTGGGTCATGACAGGGGATCAAATTCCACATGGAAGGTGGTGGAATGTGAATTCAATAAAGAGGGAGCTAATGTGCAGAAGGTGGGTTATGACTCATCCAAATCAGCTGATTTTTTAAAATAATCACCAGCATTCTCCTCCAAAAATTATGTATCCAATTCAGACATCCATTCCTCAGTCTTCTGTAAAAGGTTCACTGGACTCAAAACATTAACTCTGCTTCTCTCTCCACAGATGCTGCCAGATCTGTTGAGTTTCTCCAGAATTCTGTGTTTGTTTCATTCCTCAGGTCAGAGACCATGGACTGGTGGTGCATCTTTGCCTGCATTCTGAACCCTAACGTTGGCAGGGAATAAGTGAGGGTGTTGCATTGTAGAAACCCAGAAATGATGACATGCAGGACGTGGGAATATTTAATACTTAATCAGGACTGATTTCTGATGTATGAAGAGAGGCTGGATCGGTTGGGAATGTATTCATGAGGTTTAGAAGAAGGATGATCCCATAGAAACCTATAAAATTCTCACAGGACACGATGGAGTAAATGCAGAAAGGATGTGGTCTAAAGCTGTGGAGTCCAGAATTATGCTAAGGATATTGGGTAGTCCATTTAGTACTGAGAAAGGAGAATTCCTTCATCCAGAGAGTGGTGAAGCCAAAATTGTAATATTTTCAAGAAGGAGATAGATATGTTTGTCATGCAGAGTCCTGGATAGTTTAGTTGAACAGAGACCTAGGGGGTTTGTGTACATACTTTTTTGAAGTTTGTGCCACATGCACACAGGGTGATTAAGAAGATGCTTAGCACACTTGCCGTCATTGCTCAGATCTCTGAGTATAACAGTTGGGACATCATGTTGAAGTTGTGCAGGTCATTGTGAGCCCTCTTCTATAATACTGTGTCCAGTTCTGTTCACCCTGGTAAAGGGAGGATGCCATTAAGCTGGAAGGGGTTCAGAACCGATTTACCAAAATGTTGACAGGAATGGAGGGTTTGAGTTTTAAGGAGAGGATGGAGAGTCATAGAGATGTACAGCATGGAAACAAACCCTTTGGTCCAACCTGTTCATGCCGATCAGATATCCCAACCCAATCTAGTCCCACCTGCCAGCACCCAGCGCATATCCTTCCAAACCCTTCATATTCATATACCTATCCAAATGCCTCTTAAATGTTGCAATTGTACCAGTCTCCACCACATCCTCTGGCAGCTCATTCCATACACGTATCACTCTCTGCGTGAAAAAGTTGCCCCTTAAGTCTCTTTTATATCTTTCCCCTCTCACCCTAAACCTATGCCCTCCAGTTCTGGACTCCCCGACCCCACGGAAAAGACTTTGTTTATTTACCCAATCCATGCTCCTCATAATTTTGTAAACCTCTATAAGGTCACCCCTCAGCCTCCGACCTCCAGGGAAAACAGCCCCAGCCTGTTCAGCCTCTCCCTGTAGCTCAGATCCTCCAACCCTGGCAACATTCTTGTAAATCTTTTCTGAACCCCTTCAAGTTTCACATCTTTCCGATAGGAAGGAGACCAGAATTGACACAATATTCCAACAGTGGCCTAACCAATGTCTTGTACAGCCGCAACATGACCTCCCAACTCCTGTACTCAATACTCTGACCAATAAAGGAAAGCATACCAAACGCCGCCTTCACTATCCTATCTACCTACGATTCTACTTTCAAGGTGCGATGAACATGCACTCCAAGGTCTCTTTGTTCAGCAACACTCCCTAGGACATTACCATTAAGTGTATAAGTCCTGCTAAGATTTGCTTTCCCAAAATGCAGCAACTCTCATTTATCTGAATTAAACTCCATCTGTCACATCTCAACCCATTGGCCCATCTGGTCCAGATCCTGTTGTAATCTGAGGTAACCCTTTTTGCCGTCCACGACACCTCCAATTTTGGTGTCATCTGCAAACTTACTAACTGTACCTCTTATGCTCGCATCCAAATCATTTATGTAAATGACAAAAGGATTGTTACAAAATTTTAAAGACATTTGGGTAAGTACAGGAATAAGAAATGTTTGGAAGGGTATGAGCCAAATGCAGGCAGTTGGGACATGTTTAGTTTCGGCTTGTAGTCAGCGTGAACTGGAGGATCTGCTTTTTTGGTGTATAGCTCTTTCGCACTATGACTCTGATATGGGAAGAAATCAGGAACAGAGCACTAATCTGCTTGATCAGGCATAATCATATTGAATAGCAGAGCAAGCTTCAAAGGCCGAATGGCCTGCCCTGATATTCTATATTTCTAAGAAATAAAATTGAAATTACTTCTGAACTCTGCTATTTTCAGACTGGACTGAATGCAGCAGAAAGCCCAAATGTTGCCCTGCACTGAAAGTTTCACATTGGTGTCTAAACACTGTAGGAAGGACATGGTCAAAGGAGTAAGAAAACGAAACTCAGCGACCAACCCTGCTCCCGGACACGTTTGAAGTGAAAAGGGAAATTTGTATTTAAATTGTTTCATAGTATCAGGAGATACCAAAGCATTCTAATACCAAAAAAAACTGCAGAAGCTGAAACAAAAACAGAAATTGCTGGAAAAACTCAGCAGGCCTGGTAGCAACTGTGGAAGGAAAACAGAGTTGACGTTTGGAGTCCAGTGTTTTGAAGGAGAGTCTTTGGACTCAAAACTACTTCGATTACTCTTCACTAATGCTGCCAGACTTGCTGAGCTCCAGGACATCTTAAAGGTGTTTAGCCACTTTACCCAACATATGTATTTATTAGCATTGCATGTGTAAAAGAGGTCTTGGGTTTTTCGGTGAGAGTCAAAGTCAAAGTGTATTTTTGAAATTAAAGAAAACATTATTTAGGCACTTTTGAGTTGTAGTCATATCTGTAACGCAGAGAAACGCCCACCCCATCTTTCACATTTCAGACAGGAATTGGATAACGTCTTGTATCTCAAGGCGGTGGGGGTTGAGGGGGTGGGACTCTCTGGGAGGAGGGTGGGTGAAAGAACCTTTAAATAGAGCCAGCGTGAGGCAGAGGGAGGGAGACAGAAGGACTGGACCCAAAGGTAAGACTCACTGCGGCTGCGGTTATGAGGAGGTGGGTGTTCATCCAGGGAGCCCTCTCCCTTACCCCCAACAACAACCCAACAACACCCAACAACACTCACCCCCCCCCCCCCTCACCCCAACCACCCTGGGGTTGCAGACATTCCCCCAGTCTCCCTCTCCCCCCCCCCCCCCCTCACCCCCCACCACCCTGGGGTTGCAGACTTTCCCCCAGTCTCCCTCCCCGCCCCCCTCACCCCCCACCACCCTGGGGTTGCAGACTTTCCCCCAGTCTCCCTCCCCGCCCCCCTCACCCCCCACCACCCTGGGGTCGCAGACTTTCCCCCAGTCTCCCTCCCCCACCCCCCCGGGGGGAGGTACAGCCCCTCCTCTGAGTGGGGGGTCACTTTCCCTGGATCTTGCCTCTGGATCCCAGGGATCTGGTCCCGCCCACCGCCGGGAGATCCACCCGAACCCCCCTCCCCCGGCTCCAGTCAGGAACGGGTCTTTAAAGTTTGTGAAAGTTGGGAAGTTTGTGAAAGTTGATCCCAATCCCGATCCCGGAGCCCCCCTGAGCTGCCTCCCGATGGAATTTCCTTTGGGGTCCCCGCGGGGGATGGATCCTGTCACCGGGAGGGAGGGAGTGAAACAGGACCTTCCCAGCTCCAGGCAACTCCTCCTCCCCCCCCAGAAAAACTCCCCCCACCCCCCCCCCCCCCCACCAGTCCCAGCTCCTGATTAAATCACTGAACACGGGGCAATCTGCCATTGTAGATATTGTTTTCTAATCAGTTTGTTCAGAGAATGAACATGTGCAGTTTGAACCGGGACCTCCCGCCTCAGTGGTGGGGACACTACCCCTACATCACAAGAGAGTCCCCCCATTGGTATGCAACCCCCACTCACACCCCCCTCTTTCACCATTCTCCCTCCCCCATCCCAGCTCTGTCCTCACAATCGATTCCCATTCATAGTGGGACTTGAGGAAAATCTATAAACACACTTTTTCTTTATGTTTTTACATGATTTACCCCAACTTCCCAGCACAAACTCCTGACTGCATACTGGATAAAATCAAAGGGGTGAGTGAGTGCCATGGTCCTGGGCTGTCTCACTAGGCAGTGGGGAGGGGTCACTAATGTGGAATAATTTCCCCTCTGCTGTTATTTCACAGCATTCCTATTGAAGTGCTTGTGCATTTCCAGCACCACTCTCATTTTGAGTGTTTTATCACAGCACCCTATTATGTAAATATGTGTGAAAGGTGGTGGGGGGGCTGGTTGTGCCTGTCCTCCCCTACTGGTGGATGCCGTGATAGCAGGAACTGGATGGGCAGAAGGGCCAGCACAGCTCACTCTTGCATTTGGGCCGGTGGCTCAGGATCCGCAGCTCCCCGAGGCAGGAGGCGAACTGACATTTCCACCCCCCCCCCCCCCCCACCTCCCACCCACCGTACCGACACAGGACGGGGGTGAGGGGTGTATGTTATGGGAGCGTGGCTGACAGGTAGGGGGTTTACTGGGGGGTGATGGAGGGGGATATTTTTAGTTGGTGGGCTGGTGAGAGAGGATGTGTTTTTACTGGTGGGGCTGGTTGGGGAATCGGTAGGAGATGCTCAGCAGAGATGGGACTCTGTCAGGGACACTACCTACAGCACCGCACTCAAGGCCTTTGGGAAGAAACAGGGCAAGACAGGACTGGTTTGAAGCAAGCTCAAGTAAGCTCATGGCTGTCATCAAGGTAAAGCGTGTTGCACTGCTAGAGCACAAATGCAACCCTACCCAAGCAACCCTGCAAGCGCTAAGGACATCAAGAGGCAAGGGCCAGAGTACAGCCAGGTGCTGCACAAATTGTTACTGGCGACAAGTACGCAAAAGCATTCAGTCATTATTTGACACAAACAACATCCATGGAGTGTACGAGGGGATCAGGAAAACCATTGGTCCAACCGAGAGCAAGACAGCCCCACCGAAAACCATAACAGGCGAGACCATCAAAGACAAAGTCAAGCAGATGGAGAGATGGCTGGAGTATTACTCCAAACTCTACTCCAGAGAAAACAGCATCTCGGACAGCGTGCTGGACGCAGTGGAATGCCTGCCAGTCATGGAGGAACTGGATGCATTGGTGATTGCCGAAGAGCTGAATAAAGCAAATTGACAACCTGCCTACTGGGTTCGAATTGTATTCCATCAGAGGCCATCAGGTGCGCAAAGGGCGTACTGCTAAACTACCTGCATGAACGACAGTGCCAGTGCTGGAAAGAGGGAATAGTGCTGCAAGACAGAGAGACTGCAACTTTGTCACCCTAGATAAAATCAAAGGGGACAGAAGTGACCATAACAACTGCAGGGGAATCTCTTTGCTGAGCATCATTGGTAAGGTTTTCACCTGCATGGTCCTGAGCAGACTGCAGAAAATTGCCGCAAGGGTATATCCTGAGTCTCAGTGTGGCTTCAGGTCAGGATGCTTCACAATCGACATGATCTTCTCCCTTCGACAGCTGCAAGAGAAATGCACAGAGCAACGACTCTATGTCACTGTAGGGTGTTGGTTTGTTCGCTGAGCTGTAGGTTTGATATCCAGACGTTTCATTACCTGGCTAGATAACATCATCAGTGGTGACCTCCAAGTGAAGCGAAGCTGTTGTCTCCTGCTTTCTATTTATATGTTTGTCCTGGATGGGGTTCCTGGGGTTTGTGGTGATGTCATTTCCTGTTCATTTTCTGAGGGGTTGATAGATGATATCTAGATCTATGTGTTTGTTTATGGCGTTGTGGTTGGAGTGCCAGGCCTCTAGGAATTCTCTGGCATGTCTTTGCTTAGCCTGTCCCAGAATAGATGTGTTGCTGGAAAAGCGCAGCAGGTCAGGCAGCATCCAAGGAACAGGAGAATCGACGTTTCGGGCATAAGCCCTTCTTCAGGAATTTGCTTAGCCTGTCCCAGGATAGATGTGTTGTCCCAGTCGAAATGGTGTTGATGTTACCATCAACATCTACAAGCTGGATGTAGTCCATGAGTTTACATACCTTAGCTCCATCATCATGGACAATCTCTCCCAAAACTCTGCGATCAATAGATGGATCAGACGAGCAGCTTCATCATTAGCTAGGCTGACAAAAAAAGTCTGGGAGAACAGAAAGCTGATGACGCACACCAAGGTTGCAGTCTACAGGGCTTGCGTTCTCAACATGCTGCTTTACGGCAGCAAGACCTGGAGACTCTGCTCCAGACAAAAGCGACATTGCAACGCCTTCCACCTTCATAGCCTGAGACGCATCTTGGACATCAAGTGGACTGACCAGGTCACCACCAGATTCCTCATTCTGCTCCAACAACACCGTCTCCGCTGGCTGGGCCTGGTCCACACCCAGACACCCAGCCTCTTCATCCTGCTCCAACAACACTGTCTCCACTGGCTGGGCCAAGTACACCACATGTCTGACGGGAGGATCCCAAAAGACGTGCTGTATAGGGAACTGGCCTCAGAGAGTATAAGGGTGGTCTTATCTTTGTTTCAAACATGTCTGCAAGAGAGACATGAAGTCACTGGGCATGAATGTCGAGAGGCGGGAAGACATTGCAAGCGATCGCTCTCGCTGGAGGCTGGTATTACACAGAGGTCTAACAAGAGGAGAGCAGAAGCTGAGGCTTGCTGCTGAAGAAGGGCTTATGCCTGAAACGTCGATTCTCCTGCTCCTTTGATGCTGCCTGACCTGCTGCGCTTTTCCAGCAACACATTTTTCAGCTCTGACCTTCAGCATCTGCAGTCCTCACTTTCTCCCGCTTGCTGCTGAAGACAAGCGCACCCACCGATCAAACAACACCAAGACAACACCGGAGGACAGCGCTGTCAAGTGTAGTCACTGCAGCCAAGACTGCCAATCTCGTGTGGGCCTCTGCAGCCACAGCAGATGCTGCTCTACCAACAAAGACTGAAGCAAGACTTCCCAGGCACAGATCCATGCTCTAGCAAGACAAACAGTTGCCACTCATGATTGTATAAATTAAGGAATAAGAATGAATAGATTAGGCAGTTGCTCAGTGGTTAGCACTGCTGCCTCACACAACAGGTACCTGGGTTCGATTCCACCCTTGGACAACTGTCTGTATGGAGTTTGCACATTCTCCCTGTCTGTGTGGGTTTCCTCCGGGTGCTCCGGTTTCCTCCCACAATCCAAAGATGTGCAGGTTAGGTGAATCGGCCATGCTAAATTGCCCATGGCGTTCAAGTATGTGTAGGTTAGGTGCATTAGTCAGGGGTAAATGTAGAGTGAATGGGTCTGGGTGGGACACTGTTTGGAGGATTGGTATGTACTTGTTGGGCCAAATGGCCTGTTTCCACACTGTTGTGATTTCTGTGAATGTAATTGTTACAGTCTGACACACTTATCAGAATTTTTTAAAAGAGAGTCAATGGATGTAAAAATTTTGGATTTTACAATACAGCACAGTAACAGTCCCTTCGCCCCCTCCCGCACCTCTTCCCCCCTCCCTCCCCAAAGCTTGCACCAATTCCTATTCCTTATTTAGACTCACTACTTATTGCCCATATGTGGTTTCTATCTGTCTGTTCACCTCCCATTTATGTGTCTATTGAGGTACACCATAAATGTTGCATAGGTCCGTGCTTATTGAAATATATAAGATTCTTAGGGAACTTGACAGAGTAAATGTGGAAAGGTTGTTTTCCCTTGTAGGAGAGTCCTGGACAAGAAGGTATAAGGGATCTTTATGAAGAGAATTTCTTCTCTCAAAGAGTTGTGAATCTGTGGAGTTCTTTACTGCAGAGACATGTAGAGGTTGGGATGCTAATATTAAATTAATAAGTTAATATTAATATTTTTTATTAATTTAAGGGAACCAAGGGTTTTGGGGAAAAACAGGAAAGTGCATTTGAGATTTATTGGATCAGTCATGATTTCATTGAACTGTGGAACAAACTCAATGTACCGAATGGCCAACATCTGCACTGATATCTAATGCTCTCACAACGATGTCATTCTAACCCAGTTTATTGTTTCAGTTTCAATGTATAATTATAAATCAATTCATATTTTATGTTTGTAGATCTTTACGTCATGTTTCACAAAGTAACTCAGAAAATCGTGAAAGAAATTGACCCTTATGGTAGCACATTGATTCCTGCCGTAAGTCCCTATTTTTCCGATGACTTCAAGCCCCTGTACATCATCAAGAGAAAGAAGAGAACTTTATTTTTCACAAAAGATAAATACATCCCGACATCCATCACACTGGCTGACATAATAAAGGATGGCAAAGACTTAGACATTGGTAACTGATTTGCTTTTGACTCGTATTTCTCTGCACAAAGTGAAACAGCAGTAATTAGATAGATACTCTAAAGAAATATGAATTAAATCTCACTATTTATTAGGTTCACAAATGGACATGCCTGACTCCTTGTATAGAATATTAGCAGTATAAAGGGATGGTCAGGCTCTGATCTGAAGATCACTTCTGTTCTCTAGGTTCCTGACCTAGGGTCACAAGCTGGATAGTAGTTCCCAGTTTACTGGTTTCACAATGCTATTTCTTCCCTCTTTTATATGTTTTCCAGTTACCATCTACATAAGCTGTTTTTTTAAAGTCTGATTACCCCTTCTGTATGCTGGTTAATTTGATCAAGCAAAGCTGTGTTTTTACATTGGTGCCTTACTGTAATATTTTACTGTTTATTTCAGTTTTACTTTCTCAGAGAACTCTAGCTTGTCCCCAGTAGAACTGTGTTGCAGAATGTTGGGCTCTCCATCATAAAGGGAGCTGGTGATGTCATTGGACCAGTAATCAACAACTTCAAGTTAATGTTCACAGAACATGCTTCAAATCTCATCACTGTGGATGGTAAATGGTGGAATTTAGAGTGATAGAGTCATAGAATTGTATAGTATGGAAAGAGACCATTCAGTTCCACTCATCCATACAGACCAGATCTCCGAAATTAATCCAGCCCCATTTGCCAGCACATGGCCCATATCCCTCTAAACCCTTTATATTCATGTGTCCATCCAGATGACTTTTAAATGTAGTAAATGTACCAGCCTCCTCCACCTCCTCTGGCAGCTCATTCCATATACACACCACCCTCCTGCGTGAAAAAGTTGCCCCTTACATCCTTTTAAATCTTCCCCCTCTCAACTTAAATTAATACCCTCTAGTTTTGGTTTAAAATTTGGAATTAAAACATAGTTAGCTTAGTGATGACCATGTAACCGCTGATTGTTGTAAAAGCCCATTCAATTCACTTATGCCCTTTAGAATTAGAGTTAGGTTTCTCGTGATTCTTAACTGCCTTCTGGGCACTAAACGCTAACCTAGCCAGTGATGCCTACATTAGCACATTCTACAAATGAACACATTGGAATCAAGGCTCTCTATCTTTACCATTCAATTTGGGATAAGCCATTTAACTAGTGTTGCAGTATCACTGTTCCGAGTTATCATCACGATGCTGCGAAATAGCTCTTTCACCAAAACCCCTGACGAGGGGACTGGTAACACAGACACACAAATGTGAGAGAAAAATGAGCCAGTGATGTGAATTCAAGAATTTTGTTTTGTGAAGAATTTATATCACTCCATCAAACTATCAATGTCTTGAAACAGAAGACTGAAGAAGTTGAGATGTAGGGCCACAGCGGGAAAGATGGCACAGGGTCTAATGGCCTTCTGTGCACACAAACTCAATACAACACTTCACTTACTCTGGAAGAGTAGAAAGTACAGGGATCAAGTTAGAAAAGAAATAAGGAAATCAAAGAGAGGAAGTGAAAATATATTACAAAGCAAGATAAAGGAAAATCAAAAGATGTTTTATCAGTAGATAAAGAGCAAAAGGATAGTTAAGGAAAAAAATGGGACCTATCAGGGATGAAGAAGGAAACGTATGAAGATATAGAAGATATAGGAATAATTTTAAATTGTGTTTTCTCTCTGTATTTTCAAAGGAAAAGGATGATGTGGATACAGTAATGCAAGAGGAGCAGTGTGAAATATTGGACAAAATAATCATAACAAGAGAGGAAGTCATAGAGTCATACAGCACAGAAACAGGCCCTATTTCTCCATGCCGACCAGACATCCCAATCTGATCTAGTCCCATTTGACAGCATCTGGCTCATATCCCTCTAAACCCTTCCTATTCATATACCCATCCAGATGCCTTTTAGATGTTGCACTTGTACCCACCTCCACTACTGGATTCCTCACAGTGGATAAGTTGCCAGGACCACATGGATTGTTGCTGAAAATGTGTTGCTGGAAAAGCGCAGCAGGTCAGGCAGCATCCAAGGAACAGGAGAATCAACGTTTCGGGCATAAGCTCTTCTTCAGGAATGGATCACATGGGAACAATCATATGGATTGTTCCCATGGATATTGAAGGTGGTTGGGGAGGGAATAGCAAATGCTCTGAGGATTATTTTCAAATCTTCACTAGACACAGCTAAAGGTCAGAGGAATGCAAACTTGGATCTATTGTATAAAAATGGTAAAGCAACAATGCCAGTGCATGGCTTTGTTAAGGGGAGGTCATGCCTTACAAATTTGATTGAATTCTTTGAGGAAGTGACAAGGATGATCATTGAGGGTTGTGCAGTGAATGTTATCTATTGGACTTTAGTGAGATATTTGACAAGGCCCCATATAGCAGACTAGTCCAAAAATGTAAAAGCCCATTGGATATAGGGTAATGCATTGAATTGGATCCAAAGTCGGCTTGGAATAGAATAGAATATTCCTTAATTGCCAGTGACAGGAAACAAAGCATAATGGCCAATGGAATGAAAGCTGTTTCAAGTGGTGTTGGGACCCCTGCTGTATGTTTTATACATTAATGATTTAGACTTGAACGTAGAGAATTGGGAAATTTGTAGATGGCACAAAAAATTGCTATGTAGTGGAGAGTGTAGAGGATAATCTCCAAATTGATATAGTTGGATGGGTGGAGTGGGTAGAGAATGGCATTTGGAGTTCAGTTCTGGTAAGTGTGAGGTAATGCATTTACCAAGATCAAAACAGTAAATGGGAATACACAATACAGAGGAACCTCGATTATCCGAACAAGATAGGAGGGCACTATTTTGTTCGGATAATTGATTATTCGGTTAATTGATTTCCTCTGGATCTCAGACTCTGCTCCCCGTTCAGGAGACTAGGCAGCAGCACACTGCGCACAAGCCTCTGCCCCCTGCCCACCACAAACCCCCAATCCCATCTGCTCCCACCCCGCCCCCTCAAACTTCGTCAGCTCTCACCCCGCTCCCCACAAACCCCGTCCGCTCTCACCTCACCCTCCAAACCTGTCCGCCCACACTCCGCCCACCCCCCAATGCCATCCACCCATGGCCCCAACCATGTTCAACCCTGTCCGCCCCCAACCCCGCCCCCCCGTCCACCCCCACCCACCATCCAACCCCCATCCGCACCCCCCACCCTGGCCAACCCCCCCATCCCACCCCCAACTGGGGCAGCCGGACTGGACATCAACAATCAGACTGCTGCTGCCTTTGTGGGGTAAGTCTCCAAATAGCGCACACGCACACACACACATTTTGACAGGTTCCACCTTTGCCCTGTACACGACAATGTTGGAGAGATTATCTGCCGAAGGGGGGTTCAGGGTACACCTCTGTCTAGAACTCCAGGGAAAGTGTGGGTGAAGAGAGAGAGAGAGAGGGCGGGAGGTCAGTAATTTGGAGACGGTGCCTGGACTGTCCAGGACTGTTCTCGGCAGCATTTCAGTGAGCCGAGTTCATTTTTAATCTTTGTACCTGTAAACAAAAGACACGATCAGGGTTGAAACAGCTCTTTGACATAATGTTTCTATTGGGACCTCAGGATCTCCTTCGGATAATCCGATATTCGGATAATTGATATTTGGATAATCGATATTTGGATAATTGAGGTTCCTCTGTAAACAGGAATATAGTGAGGGGGTAGATAAAGTGAGAGATCTTGACATGCAAGTGCACAGCTCCCTAAAGGTAGCAGGACAAGTGGATTAAGTTGTAAAGAAGGCATATAGAATACTATCCCTTATTGGAAGAGGCATACAATACAAAAATAATAATATAATGATGAATCAGGACAGGACACCAGTGAGACCACAACTGGAATATTATGCAGTTCTGGTTATAACATTACAGGAAGGATGTAATTGCTTTGGAGAGAGTGAAGCAAATGGGTGGCACGGTGGCTCAGTGGTTAGTACTGCTGCCGCACAGCATCAGGGTCCTTGGTTCAATTCCCACCTGTCTGTGTGGAGTTTGTACATTCTCCCTGTGTCTATGCGGGTTTCCTTCGGGTGCTCCGGTTTCCTCCCACAATCCAAAGATGTGCAGGTCAGGTGAATTGGCCATGCTAAATTGCCCACAGTGTTAGGTGCGTTAGTCAGTGGTAAATATAGAGGAGGGGAGTGGGCTTCTCTTTGGAGGGGCGATGTGGACTTGTTGGGCCGAAGGGCCTGTTTCCACACTGTAGAGAATCTAATCTAATCTAAACATTTGTTAGAATGTGACCAGGGCTAGAGAACTGTCGGTATGAGGAGAGATTTGGGAGGTTGGGATTGTTTCCTCGGAGCTGAAAAATGTGTTGCTGGAAAAGCGCAGCATGTCAGGCAGCATCAAAGGAGCAGGAGAATCGATGTTTCGGGCATAAGCCCTTCTTCATCCACTTTCTCCTAGTTGATTGTTTTCCTCGGAACAGAGGAGGCTGAGGGGTGACATGATTGAGGTATACAGAGTGTGCGGGGGAGAGATAAAGTAGACAGGAAGAACCTGTTTCCCTTGGTAGAGAGTTCAAAAACCAGGGGTTATCAATTCAAACTAAGTGGCAGAGGATTAGAGGGGAATGTGAGGAATTTGTTTTTGCTGAGGATGATGGGTGTCTGGAATTCACTTTTGGAGGTTGAGGCAGAGATCCTAAATTCTTTCAAAAAGTCCGTGGACCTGCATCTGCTACTGGCCGTGTGCAGGACAATGGGATTAGAAAGGGCATCTGGGTGTCTTTGAGTCGGCATGAACAAAATGGGCCAAATAGCTTCTTTCTTCCTTTTTCTGATTCTAACCATTTCATGAATCTATGACAACACTCTCAGTGTTTCCTCCGATCTGCTGCTGTAGTGAAATTTGACGAGATCTAAATATGAAGAGAATTCCTTTTCATTTCTCATCACTGAGCATCCAAGACAATATCATTACTAATCAATACAATCAGTGACAGTGCCAATAGAAGTACTTATCCCATATTTAGTTTGTTTTGTTATTCATTAGAGTTTACATGGATTTATTGAACATGCCAAAAGTCATTTTGATTTTAGACAACAGTGTAGAAAACACAATAAAATGCATGTCATCCCTTCCAGTTCCATTTCTATTCATTAAATGGAGATAAAAATCAGGTAATGGGTGGTGAGCTGAGTTTTACACAGCAGTATGAAGTCAAAATTCTTCATTGAATTTGTTTCCATTAAATGTGCACCATCTGTCTCTGTCCTCCTGAGGGTGTTTAACTCTGTGCTGCAGGACAGTTGCTGGGGTTCCTCAATCCTTCACTCAGGGCCATCTTCATGTAGAATTGATTGATTAATTTATTGTCACATGTACTGAAGTACGGTGAAAAACTTTGTTTACAAGCAGAATAAGAAGGTCAGAGCAAGCAAGGATGTACAGATGAAACGACGTAGACAGAGGCATACAGGTTACATTGCACAGGGCATGCACAAGACAAGATTAGGGGATTCAACCCAATGAAAGCGATGGGCCCGGACAGTGTCCCCAGCGGAGCACTCAGATCCTGTGTGGACCAACTGGTGAAGGTATTCACCAATATCTTCAACCTCTTCCTCCTACATATGCATCACTGTGATGACATATGCATCACTGACCAAAGGGGAAGGTGTGTCTGGGGGCTGTTGGGGCAGGCATCGCCTCGCCACTGGCATTCTGCTCAAACTGAGCACAGAAAGCATTGAGCACGCCAGGGAGGGAATAATCTTTGTCCACTGTCATGCTCTGCTCCATTTTGTATCCCGTGATGGGCGGAACGGTGGCACATTGGTTAGCACTGCTGCCTCACAGCGCCTGAGACCCGGGTTCAATTCCCGCCTCAGGCGACTGACTGTGTGGAGTTTGCACGTTCTCCCCGTGTCTGCGTGGGTTTCCTCCGGGTGCTCCGGTTTCCTCCCACAGTCCAAAAGATGTGCAGGGTCAGGTGAATTGGCCATGCTAAATTGCCCGTAGTGTTAGGTAAGGGGTAAATGTAGGGGTATGGGTGGGTTTCGCTTCGGCGGGTCGGTGTGGACTTGTTGGGCCGAAGGGCCTGTTTCCACACTGTAATGTAATGTAATGTAATGTAAAAATGTGATGTTGTTTAGGCCTTGCCACAGGTCATGGGTCTGTTTGGTAGGTCGGGATCTCCACCTTGGTTTGGTGCTGTTTCTTGCCATCTCCAATGGCTTTGCAGAGGTCATATCTGGATTTCCTATTTTGGTCTGGATCATCTGACTTGAATGCTGCATGCCTGGTCTTCAACTGGGAGTGGACTTCAACCGGGAGTGAAGTTGCCAGCCACAATGAATAGGGCCTTGGGAAATTTCATCTCTGAAGTGTTTGTGATGGTGTAACTCATGTCTAGGGCATTCTTTGCATCCACATAGGGTGGTATGTAAGCTGCTGTCAGGATGGTGGAGGTGAACTCTCACGGTAGGTAGTAGGGACAGCATTTTACTGTAAGATATTGTTGGTCCAGGGAGCAATGGCTTGCCAGGGTTGTTACATACGCATACCATCAAGTATTGATCAGGAAACATACCCCACCACCTTTTGCCTTGTCCAAAGACCCTGTACAATCCATGTGATATATGGAGAACCCATCAACTTGGGAATGGCAGGGGTGAGCCAACTCTCCATGAAGCAGAGCACACGACAGTCTCTCAACTCCCTCTGGCAGGTATGTCTGGATCTGAGTTCATCCATTTTGTTGTTGATAGCCTAGACATTTGCTCAGAGTATGCGGGAGAGTGGGGTCAATATCAAAAGAGACATTCCCAGATAACCATTATGTGAACATCCATAAGTGCACAATATCGGGGGAATGAGATAGAGAGAGAGATACAGAGAGACAGAATATTCATGCTTGATTTTTTTTTCTAGGATTGCAAAGCTCAAAGTTTTGCAACTATGGAGCTAGCATGTCCATTTCTGGCGGTGTGGATGCCAGTGTGTGTACTGTCGATGCAGGAATGCATGCATCAGGTGGCGTGGCTGAGATCATATCTACTGTGGAAATGAAGAAGCGAGTAATCTCTGAAATGATGCTGCTTGAGGCTACTAAGGACAGGTACTTTTATCTCAAACCCAAATGAAGTAACTGGCACATGGAAACAAAGAGGGTTTTGTAATGGGGAATTTTTCCAGTTTGTCTCAACTTCAAACTCTGCTGGCTATCACAGAGCAATGTGCAATGACAGCCTTTTACAGACTCAAATAATGGATTTAGTTTTGAATTTGCCATCAATCTATATCCATTAATTTCACCAATATCAGGAAGTCTTGTCATCATTATTGGAATGTGTTTCACTTTGTAAACTATGTTTCTGTTATGCTGACTATTATTGTAATAACCTTAAACTTTAACCTTAACCTTAATTTGTTGATTTATATCAAAGTAGCCTTTGCGTTTCTGAATCTTTATAAGGGGCCATACTGCAATATTGTTCTGAGCATTTCATATAGGTACAAATTTTCCTGTTATTTTCCATAAAGTGTTCATAGTAGATATTTTTAATCAACCTGTTTCAGCATGTTGTAACATACCTGGCAATGTTAACATAACTGTCATGGTTTTCATGGGTTTTCTAAGGTTAAGTAAAATCATCTCCTTTATGAATGTATCTTTTCTGAAGTATATAAATCCTCCTTTGTTTTCCTTCTATCTTTTCAGGAAGATTGACAGAGGACACCATTTTGTGAAACAACTGCGTAACAATATTTTTTATATCATATTAGAGGTGGTGGAAACAGATAGACCATGTGACCTAAATAGCCTTTTCAAGGCACATGCAGGAGTGGAAGTCCCAACTAAGATAATGAAGGCGAGTATCATTTAACCTTATCACATAGTCATAACTAATATGTTTGCAATGTTAGTTCATATATGAACATAATGTGGTTGTAATTTTGAATTCATTATTGTTGAACATTAGGATAACGTGATCTGAAGCCATGAGTACAAATCTTATCATTGCAGTTGAGGAATTTATCTTCTGTTCATTCAAAACTGAAGGAAAATAAGCTTGTGCAAGATTAGGTTGTCACATGATTTCTATAAAAATGTATTTGATTCCCAAAGGTTTTTTAGGAACAATTACCTGCTGTACCTGGCTGATTTGGCTTGTGTGTGACTGTAGAATATTAAACATAGAACATTACAGCGCAGTACAGGCCCTTCGGCCCTCGATGTTGCACTGACTTGTGGAACCAATCTGAAGCCCATCCAACCTATGCTATTCCATTCTCATCCATATATCTATCTAATGACCATTTAAATGCCCTTTAAAGTTGGTCAGTCTACGACTGTTCCAAGCAGGCCATTATATGCCCCCTACAACTCTGAGTAAAGAAACTAACTCTGACATCCATCCCGTTCATCACTACCTGGCATGGCAACTGTACCATTCAAGATCGGAGACGGTTACAGAGAGCGGTGAACTCGGCCCGGACAATCACAAAGCCAACCTCTCATCTATAGAATCCATCTACCAGTCCCGCTGCCAAGGAAAGGCCGCCAGCATTCTCAAAGATCCATACTACCCTGGCAATGTTTTTCTACAACTTACACCATTGGGGAGAAGGTACAGCAGCTTGAACACACGCTCCAGCCAGTTTCGTAACAGTTTCTACCCTACTGTTGTTAGAATATTGAATGGACTCACAAACTCTTAACATTCACCTGTACCTGTGTTTTTGTTTTTGCCGCTGTTAATCTATTATTTACTAATCTATGCTACTTAACTCTGTGATCTGCCTTAATTGCTCGCAAGACAAAGCTTTCCACTGTGCCTTAGTATGCATGACAATAAATTCAAATCCATTCAATTTAATTCAATTCCTATATGTACCACCTCACAATTTAAAGGTATGTCCCCTCGTGTTAGCCATCACCATCTGAGGAAAAATGCTCTCACTGTCCACCCTATCTAACCCTCTTATTATCTTAGATGTCTCAATTAAGTTACCCCTCAATTTTCTTCTCACTAATGAAAACAGCCTCAATTCCTCAGCCTTTCCTCATAAGACCTTTCCTCCATACCAGGCATCATCCCAGTAAACCTCCTGAGAACTCTTTCCAAAACAACTACATCCCTTCTATAATGCAGTGACCAGCATTGTACACAATACTCCAAGTGCGGCCACACTAGAGTATTGTATGGCTGCAGTGTAACCTCACGGTTCTGAAACTCAATCCCTTCTACCAATAAAAGATAGCAAACGTTATGCTTTCTTAACAACCCTATCAACCTGGGTGGCAACTTTGAGGGATCTATGTACATGGATACTGAGATCTCTCTATTCATCTACACTACCAAGAATCATACCCATGATTTGGAGATGCCAGTGTTGGACTGGGGTGTACAAAGTTAAAAATCACACAACATCAGGTTACAGTCCAACAGGTTTAATTGGAAGCACACTCGCTTTCGGAGCGACGCTTCTTCATCAGGTGATAGTGGAGGGCTCGATCGTAACACAGAATTTATAGCAAAACTTTGCAGTGTGATGTAACTGAAATTATACATTGAAAAATTGATTGTCTGTTAAGCCTTTCATCTGTTAGAATACAGTGATAGTTTCACTTCTTTCATGTGTAAATCACAAAACCTTTTTTTTAAAGTTGCATTCTCTGGTTAGCTGTTAACAATGGTGATAGCTAGACAATATGTTGAAGGTGTTAGCCCATTCATCCGTTGTTGTGGCCTTTGCTCGGTATCCATGGAGGCCACTACTTGCCTTTAAACAACCGCCAAACCTCAAACAGATCATTGTTCGTAGCAAACTGCCCGGCTCTCAGGACAACTCCATACAACCCTGTCACGGTGGACGCTGCAAGACATGTCAGATTGTGGACATAGATATCACTATTACACGTGGGAACACCTCCCACCTTGTACATGGCAGGTACTCATGTGACTCAGCCAATGTTGTCTAACTTATACGTTGCAGGCAAGGATGCCCGAGGCATGGTACATTGGGGAAACCGAGCAAAGGCTACGACAATGGATGAATGGGCAATGCACAACAATCAACAGACAGGAGGGTTCATTCCCAGTTGGGGAACACTTCAGTGGTCCAGGACATTCAGCCTCGGACCTTCAGGTGACCATCCTCCAAGGTGGACTTCGGGACAGGCAGCAGAGGAAAGTGGCCGAGCAGAGGCTGATAGCTAAGTTCGGTACCCATAGGGAGGGCCTCAACCAGGACCTTGGGTTCATGTCACATTACAGGTGATCACCATTGCACTATACACACACACAGATATTCCTACACACACACACTCTCACATACACACGGACACAGGTATACACAGACGCGCACACAGACACCCACACACACTCTTACAGACACACACACTCCCACACTCACACATGCACCCTCTCACAGACTCAAGACACTCTGCACTCACTACACACACACACATACACACACTTTCTCACACTCACAACCCCCACCCCAGACAGACACACACACAGACAGACAAAGACCCACATGCACACATATATTTTGAGGGGGGGAATTTGTACTTGCAGAGTTACATTGCACTTTGCTCAAAAACTGCATACATTCATGTAGAACTCTGAGCCCAAAAACTGCATAAATTTATGTAAAACTCTGTTATCTCACATTTTAGATTAGAATCAATCTAAACATCAGGTCATAGACAGAGAACACAGGGGGCTAACACCTTCAACATATTGTCTAGCTATCACCATTGTTAACAGCTAACCAGAGAATGCAACTTTTAAAAAAAGGTTTTGTGATTTACACATGAAAGAAGTGAAACTATCACTGTATTCTAACAGATGAAAGGCTTAACAGACAATCAATTTTTCAATGTATAATTTCAGTTACATCACACTGCAAAGTTTTGCTATAAATTCTGTGTTACAATCGAGCCCTCCACTATCACCTGATGAAGGAGCATCGCTCCGAAAGCGAGTGTGCTTCCAATTAAATCTGTTGGACTGTAACCTGGTGTTGTGTGATTTTTAACTAAGAATCTTACCATTAGTCCAGTACTCTTTATTCCTGTTAGTCCTTCCAAAGTGAATCACCTTCCACTTTTCCACATTAAACTCCATTTGCCACCTCTCAGCCCAGCTCTGCAGATTATCTATGTCGCTCTGTAACCTACAACATCCTTTGGCACTGTCCACAACTCCACCGACCTTAGTGTCATCGCTTACTAACCCATCCTTCTCCACCCTCATCCAGGTCATTTATAAAAATGACAAACAGCAGTGGCCCCAAAACAGATTCTTGTGGTATATCACCAGTAACTGAACTCCAGAATGAACATTTCCCATCAGCCACCACCTTCTGTCTTCTTTCAGCTAGCCAATGTCTGATCCAAACTGCTAAATCACCCTCAATCCCATGCCTCCGTATTTTGTGCAATAGTCTACTATAGGGAACCTTATCAAATGCCTCACTGAAATCCATATACACCATATCAACTGCTTTACCCTCCTCGACCTGTTTGGTCACCTTCTCAAAGAACTCAATAAGGTTTGTGAGGCACGACCTACCCTTCACAAAACCATGTTGCCAATCTCTAATCAACTTATTTGTTTCCAGATGATTATAAATCCTATCTCTTATTAACTTTTCCAAACATTTACCCATAACCAAAGTAAGGCTCACTAGTCAACAATTACCAGGGTTGTCTCTACTCCCTTTCTCCATTCTTCTGGCACTATTCGGGTGGTACGGTGGCTCAGTGGTTACCACTGCTACCTCACAGCGCCAGAGATCCAGGTTCAATTCCCATCTCAGGCAACTCTCTGTGCGGAGTTTCCACATTCTCCCCATGTCTGCGTAGGTTTCCTCCGGTTGCTCCGGTTTTCTCCCACAGTCCAAAAATGTGTAGGTTAGGTGAATTGGCCATGCTAAATTGCCCATAGTGTTAGGTGAAGGAGTAAATGTAAGGGAATGGGTCTGGCTAGGTTGCTCTTCGGAGGATCAGTGTGGACTTGTTGGGCCGAAGGGCCTGTTTCCACACTGTAAGTAATCTAATCTAATCTATTTCTGTAGACAATGACGATATAAAGATAAAGCCAAAGGCTCTACAATCTCCTCCCTTGCTTCCCAGAGCATCCTAGGCTAAATCCCACCCAGTCCAGGGGACATATCTATTTTCACACTCTCCAGAATTGTTAACACCTCTTCCTTCTAAACCTCAATCCCATCTAGTCTAGCAGCCTCTATCTCAGTATTCTCCTTGACAATATTGTCTTTTTCCCATGTGAATACTGCTGAGAAATACACATTTAGTGCTTCCCATATCTCCTCAGACTCTGCGCACAACTTCCCACTACTATCCTTGCTTGACCCTAATCTTACTCTAGGAGAAAGTGAGGACTGCAGATGCTAGAGATCAGAGCTGAAAATGTTTTGCTGGAAAAGCGCAGCAGGTCAGGCAGCATCCAGGGAGCAGGAGAATCGATGTTTTGGGCATGAGCCCTTCTTCAGGAAGGAACGACATTCCTGATGAAGGGCTCATGCCCGAAACGTCGATTCTCCTGCTCCCTGGATGCTGCCTGACCTGCTGTGCTTTTTCCAGCAACACATTTTCAGCCCTAATCTTACTCTAATCATTCTTTTATTCCTGATATACCTATAGCAAGCCTTAGGGTTTTCCTTGACCCTATCTGCCAATGACTTCTCATGATGCCTCCTGGCTCTCCTTTGCTCTGTCTTTAGGTCTTTCAACTTCCTTAGTAAACCACAGCTGTAGATTGCTGTAGATCCATAGCAGTGTCATTGACTTTTAATTGTCCTCTAAGATGGTAAAAACAATGATTGCAGATGCTGGAAACCAGATTCTGGATTAGTGGTGCTGGAAGAGCACAGCAGTTCAGGCAGCATCCAAGGACCTTCGAAATCGACGCTTCAGGCAAAAGCCCTTCTAAGATGGCCTAACAAACCAGTCAGTGATTAGGGAAGGACAATGAATTCTGATCTTGACAGTGATGCCCACGTCCTCTGAATGCACAGTACAATCTGGCAAAACCCAAAAAACAAAGAGCAACAGGCCAAAAATAAATTTCAACATTTCACTGCTCACTCAATAACATTTTTGGACTGAGAAAAGGTGCTGAAATAACATCGCCAAAGAGTAGGGCAAGGCACAGCAGTCAAGAATATTTTCTCACTGACCTGTTCAGGGATGTTGCTACACACTTCTGAAGCAGGTCTTGAACCCACGTCTTCTGGCTCAGATGTAGGAACCCATTACAAGAGCCCTCTTAAGATGGCAGTGGGATTAAGAAGCTATAAAGTAACACAACCTTAAAACTACCAATGTATCAAATTTGATTGATGTCCCACTTGACATAAATTGCAAGAAATTGTGAGTACCTGTGGAAATCTGGGTTAGAGAGAACTTGGGCTATGAATGACAAAGAAAATTTACTCATCATTTGTGCTGAGCCTCTGAAATTGAAGTTAGCTGGAAAGAGGCTGACAGTTTTCTGTTAACTTGTTCATTCCTGAACGTCTATAATTGGGTTTCTCTAGAGAAATGGCTCAAAGTTTGTTAATTCTCGATCTAACACAACTTTAACCATCGAGTTAAGTCTTTTTTG
This sequence comes from Chiloscyllium plagiosum, assembly GCF_037043375.1. Classification (NCBI taxonomy): domain Eukaryota; kingdom Metazoa; phylum Chordata; class Chondrichthyes; order Orectolobiformes; family Hemiscylliidae; genus Chiloscyllium; species Chiloscyllium plagiosum. Next base: position 11,345,830 of record NW_028270170.1, read on the forward strand.
CTCTGTTCTTTGACGGTTTATGTCCATTATTATTGTTAGTTGTGAAAAGCAGTGCATCACTAAGATGACCGATTTTCTCTGATATTTTTCCCAGTGATTGGTTCTGCCAGTTCTTTATCTGGCTGCTGTTCCTGCTGGAATGCTGCATTCCACACTGTAGCAACAACTCCCCTTTATGTTTCATTTCGGAATGATTCATTATAACAATCCCAGTTTCTCTAGTTTGCCGGATAAACAAAGCTGCTTATTCCTGGTTACATTTTAGTAAGTCTTTCCTAAACCCTGTCTAATAATATTGATTTTCCTGGGAACTCACAATGATTAATTTGCAATATTAAGTATTACCATTTTCCTTCTTGCGTTAGGCTAAAGGAAACGTTGATGCATTTTTGAAACAGAATTTATCCTTCTGCGCTGGAACTACCATTGCATTCAAAGTCTCAAAACTGAGGATAACAGAGGATGACACAGTGGGTATGTAAAAGGGGAGAAAGGAAAACAGAGAGCTGGGTATAGACTTTTCCAACAGTAAATTGCCTTATCAATGGCTAATTAAACATTCTTCAGCCATTTGTCCCATCGATGTGTATTCAATATTCTATAAACGTGTCAACTTGGGGATTATATCTAGCCACATTTAGAAGATTTTCTGAAATTGATTCTCCCTCCATCACTACATTTTGTATTTGTCACTCTTTTAAAATAAGTCTTCTAAAACCTCCAGTAAGACAACATTGAGATGAATGTTAGATCAATTCAGACAAGCCAAACAACTGGGTTATTCTGTGCACCTCTTCATTCTACTAAAGTTTATCAACTATTGACAAGACAAGTAAAAGGTGATATGGAATACCCTCCGCCTGTCTAACTTGGTGCACCTCCAATGTTCCACATGAGCTTCAACACCCTCCAGGAGGGATTGGCATCTTGTCCATCACCTCATACATGCACTTCTTCCACCAATTGTGGACCCTAGCTCCTGCATACACTATCTGCAACTCATCCTGGTTTCTTCAGCAGTAACTCTAAACACTACATCCTCTGCCAAGGACAAGGACAGCAGGAAGGAACATCACCTCCAAGTCACATACGGTCTTGATTTGGATATATTCCAGCTGTCCTGCAACTCCTTATCCACCTTCATTGTGAGAGCACCTTCCAGACAACAAAATGAAATAGTTCAACAAGAAAGCTCACCACCAATTTCTTTGGGTGTCATGGGATGGGCAATAAATGCTAGGCTTACCAATACAGCCTGACAAGTACTTCTCAAAAAAATGTATAAGTTAGTATTGTGAGTATGTAAAGATAATTGTCACTTTTATCTTCTTTTCTGGCTATCCAGTGTAGGATAACAAGAAAAGTGGAGAACTAAATTGGCCATGTGCCTATTTTCTGCCAATCCTTCTGTAAATCACCAGTTACCCAATTAACAAGTTTTAAAAATCCGAAACTTGTTTTTCTTTGTTCTTTCAGGTTTAGTTCCCACGTATGCGCCTTTGAGATGCTTGTTAGGTAAACTTGTTTTCTATTTCTTAATGCTTCAGTTTTGTGATTGTAAATATGTCACATATCAAAACAATATCTTGATGTCAAGGAATTGTTCAATAACAAATGAGAAAGATGGTGGCCAGTGAAGGTAATGTAGCATTTACTGATTTCCTTTACCTTGTAATGCAATCTTCATGTTCGCTTTTTCAGAAAGTGGCATTTTTAACCAAAACTTTTAGCAGTGTTATTATATAATTTTGCTTCACCGTATAAATGTTTTACCATAAATAATTAACTCTATAATACAATAAAAATGCTGTGTCCAATGCACATTGGGTGGAGTTTCCATTGCTTCTATGGGACTCCAATTTCCCCGAGAGTCACACTGGAATTCCCCCTCTCCCACCAAGTAGATTCTTGTTTGCCTATCACATTTTAAAGGTCACATTTCCAAACAATTCTCCAAACAATTCTCAGAAAGTTGCTCTGAAATCGATATGCTCCCATGCAATGTGAACACTTTCACTCAGATGAATGATGTGTGCAGCCATTCTATATTTTGGGATGAATCAGAATTAAGGAAAGTGAGTAAATGCCCATCCAGGAGCAGAGCATTACTCATTACATCTAATCTTTGCTCTTTCAATCATGTTATTATTATTATTCAAAGCCTCAATTCATAACTTGTGATACCTGCAAAACCAAAAATTACTTTTTTCCTTTGGGTGAATAGGAAAGGATGTCACTGGAGTATTATTTGGATTTTATGAACAATTTGTCTTTTGAAATATCAATCGTAATTTCTTTTCCCTTTTAGCAGCCTCGTGTTACCGGAAACTTGAGATTCCCCTCACAGAACTGACCAAACTGTCGAAGGACGTGAGCCAACTATTCCTCAACACATTCCTTCAACTTCTTGGTAACAACGATAACCTTCCTGTTCTTGAGACAATGGTTCGTACTTCTCAATTCTAAATTTACTAATGGTGCTGGCAAACCACATTTCTGTGGGTTATCACTTCCCTTCTTTAGGTTGATCATGACAAGAGATTCGTTGCGGTAAATTGTGATCACCCAGTTTAGACAATTACACTCCATTTATTCAAAACCTACACCATTCACTCCTCATACCCAATTCTGGCCAAGACCTGAATTCTACTCCCATTCCTGTCAACATCCTAAACTACTCGTGGTCACTAAGCTGAGAAAGCTCTGGATTGTGTTTAAAAAGCCAGTAGGTTCCTTCACCGAAATAGTAATTGGCTTTCGTAATCATCCCTGTCTCCCATTTGACCCATTTAATTCCTTACAGTGTGATTTTGAAACAAAGCAGATGACAGTAATTTATTTCTGGGCTTTTCTTCTTGTGAGATCAGATGCAATACCGAAGGATCTCAGTTTCTGTCTGTGCCAGTGTTGATGAGCTGTGTAACTGCTAGTTACAGGTTCACTACTGTGTAAATTTAATACCTAATAGAGTAATGCTTCCTCCACTCTGTCCTTAGTTTTGTGTTTCAACCACAGTTTTGGAAGATTCTCCTATTGTCCCTACAAGATTTTCCATTCTCATCTATCTCTCGGAACATTCTCAGGGCTCATTGCCTGAGATTAATGACAAATTCTGATCAATTCCAGCATGTGGGATTTTTGTCAGTTCCACTGTCAAATTAATTTTACACACATACCTTTAATATTCTGACAAAGGAGGTCATTGTTCATTAGGGATGACCGCAGTAGGACGAAATCACAATAGTTAGCAAAACTGGGGAAGTTTGATTCTGCATCAGTCAATACAGTATCTCATTAGAGAATGCAGGATGCCAGCATTTCAAGTCTGAATTTGGAAAGCATGCCAATTCCTGACATACTGTCCCTTGTCACTGTGTACTATTTCTGATGTTACCTCGTCCATGTCTCAACATTTTCAGCTTGACCAGATATGTGAAGGTTTCCAGCCCGACCTCCAAGTCCTGGAGCTGATGGAAGACGAGAATAGAGCCTGTGTGGAGAAACTGTTGGATCTGTTGGGAATTCGGAAGGTTGATCCACCGGGACAGCCCCTCACCTTGACACCCCATCAGAATGAAGTCATAAAGACTGTAAACATTTTCATCCAGTCACTCAATGGTATATTGCTTTGACACGTACTGCCTTATCTATTCAGCTGTCTAGGTCGTCTGGCATTCCCTCTCTAAACCTCTCCTCCTCCCTCTCTTTCTGTTAGACTTTGCTAGGAACTACCTCTTTGACCAACTTTAGATGATCTCTCCTTCTTCTAATATGCATTTCATAAATGCACATTGTATTCATTACTCCTAAATAGCTGATAGTAACCATTTCATCTCTGGGTCATTCATCATTGTGATTGGAAACATATTACTCATTCCTTCACTGTCGTTGGGTCAAAATCATGGAGTTCCCTCCATAAGGGCATTGTGGGTCAACCTATAGCATATGGACTGCAGCAAGTCAAGAAGGCAGCTCCCCACCACCTTTTGAAGGGCTGATAAGGATGGACAATAAATTCTGGCTCAGCCAGAAACAGCCAGGTTTCATGAATGACTAAAAGAAAAATTATTAGATCCAGTTGAGGGATTGTTAATGCTGCTGGATAATACTGCAATCTGTGCCATAACCTAACATTTCAAGCTAACCAGCATATATCATGAGTATTTAAATGGAGACTTGTAATTAAGTTCTCTTGTTGAAAGCTGAGAGGGATAGTGTTTGAATTCAACATCAACCATTGACCATGTTGGTAATTCAGGGGAAGTAGAAGCATACAGGACAGACTGCAGAATCCTGGTGTGAACATCAGTATGTTGATTTCTGTTTAAGAATCTATTCTCACTGGCCTAGTTGTTATTATTGAATGAACGATGCCATTATAACCTGGTTACAGCATTAAATATCTATGGACTCTCATTGTGCATTAATACTTTGCTTTGGCATGAAAGCATTGCTAGTTTGTACTGACAGTCTCAGACTGTCCAGTTTGAACTGTCTCTGGAGTGAACTGAGACAAGATGTGATGCAGGACAATGACTAACAATGATCAGTTTGATATGTCATGGAGCCAAAATCCAGGACAGTATCAAATCTGGTTTAACCTTAAGAATCCTAATAAACAGGAATTGAAGTAGGCTGTTCGGCCCCTCCACCCTGTCCCACCATTCATTAGGATCATGGCTAAACTCTTTCTTACTCTTTCCCCATAACCCTTGATTCCCCTCCAGATCAGGAATAGAAAATGGTTTAGAATATGCTGAGCGCTTCTTTAAACTTTTTCTAATTATCTGACCCCATTTTAAATAAGCAGAGAGCAGTAATCTTACCCCAACTTGATCCCTAAACTTTTAAATGCTTAATCATAGAAACAGAAAGAGAGACACATACATATATCCACATTTATGTGAAATTCTTCCTGAAATAGGATATTTAGCCAATTATACAGGAGCCGAGCAAGGATATCAGCTAGCTAGCACACACAAAATGCAGCGACCACTATCAAACTGATCTTGAATGATACACAAACTCCCCCTCAGCTCTATGAAAACAAATAGGATTAAAACAGCATAAACTAACTGCAACTTAACCTCAAGTAAAACTCTTCTGCCTTTTCTATGGCATGTGCTAATTTGCTGTTCATCCATCAATTCTCTGAAGTGCTTTTGATCAATTTACTTTATTAAAGATCTTCAATGTGCAATGCAATGGATCCATCATGGTAAGGTGCTCTGAATTATTCTGTTTCCTTTCAGAACTGAATCCTGACACTTTACCCCTACTGGCTACTTGTGTTGAGATGAAGATTACATCAAGACAACTAAAGCTGGTAAGAAATACACTTTTGTGTTATTTCATCTCAGGTGAATGTGCAAGGAAAGAACTGAGAGACACAAATGAATTTGATTTCTGCAAGTTCACCAGGGCCAGAAATGTTCTGGGGACCCAAACATCAGGGATGAAGTTAATTACAAGGTCTAAAAAGGAGTTAAGCAAAAAAGACAGTTGAGGAACAATGGCAGATGTTTAGAAAATAGTTCACAACTGATAACAAAGATATACTTTTGATATTTGAGGAATGGTAAGATCAACCAAAAATCAAAAGGGGGAAAGTATGAGGCAAACTATCAAGTAACATAGAATGAGACAGCAAGACCTTCTGGAAATATATAAAAAGGAAAAATGGGGTCAGAGTGAACATATCACCTGAGAGAATGAAGTTGAGGAAATAATAATGAAGAGCTCAGAAACAATAGAAGAGTTGTTAAATACACTAAATCAGACTTCAGAGTCAATGCAGCATTCCAAGAATAATAATTCATCAAAGGCCAAGGTGGATGAAAATAAGAATAACTAGGGAACCTATTGGGAATAAAGACCAACATGTCTCCTCAGCTTGATTGGATTCAGTCTAGGATTTTAAAGAAAATACCGCATAGATAGCAGATGCACTGGTTGTAAGCTTTCAAGAATCCTTTGGCTCAGGAAAAGTCCCAGATAATTGGAAAACTGGCAATGTAACACTCTTATTAAAAAAAAAGAAGGGAGACAAAAGGCAGGTAACTATAAATGAGGGAGTTTAACATCTGTCATTGGGAAATGTTAGAGTCTATTACAAAGGATGTAATAAAAGTCAGCATGGATTCATGAAGCGAAAGTTATGCCTGAAGATCATATGATGAGATAACAAGCAGGGTAGATAAAAGGAAACCAGTAGGTATAATATATCTGAAATTCCATAAGGTGTTCAATAAGATACCAGTCATAAAGCTGCTTAATAAGACAAGAGCCCATGGTGTTAGTGGTAGTATATTAGCATGGATAGAGAATTTGCTAACTAATAGAAGGCAGAGAGTCGGAGTAAAGGAAGGATTTTCAGGAAGGCTGTAACGAGTGGAGTGTCGCTAGAACCAGTGGTGGACTATAGTTATTGACAATACATATTAATGACTTGGAAAAGGAAAGCGAAAGTACTATAGCCAAGATTGAAGATGACTCAATAATAGGTCGTAAGGCAAGTTGTGAGGATGACAGAGGAGTCTACAGAAGGATAGAGACAGATTGTGAGCAGGCAAAGACTTATATGGAATAAAATGTGAAAAAATGAGGTCATGCACTTTGACAGGAAGAGTGATGAATATTATATAAATGGGGAAAGACTGCATGAAGAGAGAGTTCTGTATCTTTTTGAATGAATTACAAAAAGCTAGCATAAAGTTCAGCAGTTAACAGGGAAGGAAATGGACCATTAGCCTTTATTTCAAAGTGACTAGTGCATAGAAGTAAGGTTTTGCAAAAGCTACACAAGGTACTAATCAGACCACACCAGGAGTACTGTGAATATCTTTGATTCCCTTATCTAAGGAAGGAGATGCTGGTATTGGAAAAGGCCAGAAAAGGTTCACTTGATTCATTCTGGGTAACAAAGTACTTTTTTAATGAGGAGATGCTGAGTAGGTTGGGCCTGTACTCATTGGAATTTAGAAGTATCAGAGGACATCTTATTAAAACATATAAAATTATTAGGCAGCTTGACAAGGTAGATGCAGAGAGTTTGTTTCCCCTCATAGATGGATATCGGACCAGAATGCATTAGCTTAGAGTGAGGAGTTCTCCTTTAGTACAAAGATGAAGAGGATATTTTTCTCTTAGCAAGTAGCAAGGAACCCGAAGCTCAGGATAGTTTCTGCAGTCAGAATGTAGGTGTTCTGTGATGGAGTAGTTCTGCCAATTCAACACATCCCTGTGTTCCCTGGCCAACATCTCTGGCTCAGGGTTGCTGCACTGCTCCAGTGAAACTCAGTACAATCTGGGCATTTTCTGTTTGGGGACCCTGTAGCCTTCTCGAATCAGTATCGTGTTCACCAGTTTTAGAGATTGTCACCTTCTCGCATGCCCTCACCCCAAACCCCACAGTCCGGGCCCTGTCATCACACGAGCTGCTCCCACCAACAACCCATCATCAGCCCTCATGGTCCTCATTAGCAGCTACTCATTCTCCCAGGCTGACCTTTAGACATGCCTTTCTCTGCCCAAGTATTTTTCTCTCTCTCTGGACTCCATTTCCAAATATCATGTACACCTTCCGCTACCCCACAACCCATCCCACCCCATTTTCATGATATACGAACCTTTTCCTAGCTACAATCAGTTCTAAAGAAGGGGAACTGTATCCAAAATGTCAATTTTACTTTCTCTCCACAGATGCTCCCTAACATGCTGAGTTTTCCCAGGAATTCCTGTTTTTGTTTCTGGTTTCCAGACCCACTTTTTGTTTTGTCTGAGCAATGCTTGTTGCTTTACCATGTTATTCTCCATTCTTCATGAAACTGAAACACCCAACTCTGAGTGTAAGGTTCTGGATTTTCCTCCTCCTCAGATGCTGCCTGAACTGCTGTGCTTTTCCAGCACCACTCTACTCCAGTATCAGGTCCTGTGCAAAGGCTGCAACTGTCCACATCTCACAAACTGTGATACAGCATTCAGACTTGGTTTGTGTGTGTCCCAAGCAAGAGAGAATGAAATTCAATCAATCAGAATTCTTGTTCTGAATTGCTGAAACCTCTTGGATGGTAAATGCAGGTGCGTGCACATGTGTGCATGCATTTGAACATTTTGTGATATAGATTCAGTCAGGACTTCCACAGATAATTAGAGTCATTGAGTCACACAGTACGGAAACTGACCCTTCGGCCCAACTCGTTCATACCGACCAGGATTCCTGAACTAGTCCCATTTGACTGTGATTGGCCCATATCCTTATAGACCTTTCTTATCTATGATTTGGAGATGCCGGTGTTGGACTGGGGTGTACAAAGTTAAAAATCACACAACACCAGGTTATAGTCCAACAGGTTTAATTGGAAGCACATTTACACATGAAAGAAGTGAAACTGTCATGGTATTCTAACAGATGTAAGGCTTAACAGACAATCAATTTTTCAATGTATAATTTCAGTTACATCACACTGTAAATTTTTGCTATAAATTCTATGTGTTAGGATTGAGCCCTCCACTACCACCTGATGAAGGAGTGTCGCTCCGAAAGCTAGTGTGCTTCCAATTAAACCTGTTGGACTCTAACCTGGTGTTGTGTGATTTTTAACTTTCTTATCTATGTACCTGTCCAAATGTCTTTTAAATGTTGAAATTGTACCTGCCTCTACGACTTCTTTTGGCAGCTCGTTCCATTTTCACAACACCCTCTGTGGGAAGAAGTTGCCCCTCAAGTCCCTTTTAAATCTTTCCCCTCTCACCTTAAACCGATGCCCTCTAATTTTGGACTCCCCTGCCATGTGGAAAAGTCCTTGGCTAGTCCCCTTATCTGTGCCCCTCAAGATTTTATAAATCTCTATAATGTCAGCCTGCAAGCTCCAGGAAATAAAGTCTCGGTCAATCCAATTTTTCCTTTATAACTCAAACCTTCCAGCCTTGGTGACATCCTTATATATCTTCTTTGCACCCTTTCCAGCTCAATAACATCCAAATTATGAAGAATCTGCTTTTAAGGGAGACACTCAAGAGCTATTGGCACCTATAGAATTATCTTGCAACAGTGCACAACAGGGAAGGAGCAAACTATCACAGCAGGAATGGCAGTTAACAAAGATTTGATTACTTGCATAGATCATTGCAAGATCCCACTCTTAATCCTTTAAGCTTCTAAGGAGAAGGAAAGTTATATGCCGTGTTACCCAATCCTTGTCTTTAGTTAATTGCTGTGCAGTTTATATACTGTATGATTGATATGATCAAAATACTATGACAGTCTTTTTTAATGGAACAGGTTGAAGACAGAATAAAAGAAGATAAACTGAAAGATTTTGTTCTAATTTGTTTTTCAGATGGAAAAGATTGAGGAGAGAGATTTCAAATGTTCCATACTTGAAATGCAAATCGAACCAGCTGAGGAGACTCTCGAGACCCTGGCCCTTCAGTTCACAGAGAGCGAGTTTGAAATAACTCAGAGGATCCTGGAAGAATTTGGATTTCACCTAAAGAGAGAAAACGCTTCAATCTCATGTGAAATGAAGGACAGAAATGAAGAAATGTTCTGTTCCATCTTTGCTGCTCTGAGCGTTCTCAAAGCTTTAGATGACCGAGTAAAGATGTAATGCTTTACATCGGTCAGCCATATTCCTTGATGATTTACCCCTTCTCCTTCCAGTTATCTCCCTGTTAACCCAAGGCTGCGTCCTGTTTCTATCCTTGAATAAAGGACAAATATTGCGCAAGCTGAAATCAGAATCCAACACATCGTCTGTTGCAAGAGACAGAGTTAACGTTTCACGTCCAGTGCGACCTTTCTTCAGAACATTCTCTTTTCTCTCTCTTTAAGAATTTGTTGATGGCAAAAGAAACTTTTCATGTTTTGCGCTTGCTTATGTCTGTGAAGAACTGTAAAGTACATATTTCAAACAGCACTCTGCGATGGAAGTTGGGAATGTTACTGCACTTTGCTGTACCACCTGAAACCTGTTTTAATAAAGCTTGTTGGAAACAAAATACTTTATATTCACAGAGTGTCTTTGACAATATTAGAACATTTCAAAGAGCTATGAAACTTATTAAATACTTGTGCATCGTTACCACTATCTAATGTAGGGACATGGCTTCTCAGACAGCCAACTCTAAGACAGCCAACTCTAAGACAGCAGTATGGTGGCTTAGTGGTCAGCACTGCTACCTCACAGCATTAAGGACCCGGGTTCAAATCCAGCCTTGAGTGACTGTCTGTGTGGGGTTTGCACATTCTCCTCTGTCTATGTTGATCTCCTCTGTCTATGTTGATTTCCTCTGAATGCTAAAATGTGCAGGTTAAGTGGATTGGCATGCTAAATTGTCCATAGGGTCCAGGGATGTATGGATTAGATGTGGGAAATGCAGGGTTACAGGGATAATAGGGGGCTGAATCTGGACGGGATGCTCGTCAGGGAGTTGGTGTGTACATGATGGGCCAAATGGTCTGTTTCCACACTATAGGTATTCTATGATTGAATTCACACAAATGGTATATGATAACCACCAGACCATTAAGGAAATAAATATTGGCTAATGTTTCTTTCATGGTTAATGGGAAGGTGAGCATGGCAACAACAATCTGCCTTTATGTGGCACCAAATGTAACAAAACATACCAAGGCATAACTATGTAAGTTAGCTCACTGAGCTGGAAGGTTTGTTTTCAGACATTTCGTCACCATCACTACATAACATCATCAGTGAGAATCTCCAGTGAAACGCTGGTGGTATGTCCCGCCTCTCTATTTATAGGTCTTGGTTTCTTAAGGTGGGTGATATCATTTCCAGTTCTTTTGTTCAAGGGAAGGTAGATGGGGTCTAAATCAATGTGCTTATTGATGGAGTTCCAGTTAGAATGCTATGCCTCTGAGAATTCTTGTGCATGTCTTGTTTCACTGTTCTAGGATGTGCTTGTTGACCCAGTCAAAATGGTGTCCTTTGTCTGTATGTATGGAAACTAGTGATAGTGGGGCTTGTCTTTTGGTGGCTAGTTGGTGTTCATGTATACTGGTGGCAAGTTTCCTGCTTGTTTGTCCGATGTAGTGTTTTTTTGGGGTTCTTGCATGATATCTTGTAAAATACATTAATTTTGCTGGTAGTACGTAATGGATCCTTTAGGTTCATTAGTCGCTGTTTAAGTGTGTTGGTAGGTTTGTGGGCTACCATGATGCCAAGGGGTCTGAGTAGTCTGGAAGTCAAATTTCTGATATGTCTTTGATGTAAAGTAATGTGGCTATAGTTTTTGGTTGTGTTGTGTCTGCTTGTTTGGGTTTGTTTCTGAGGAATTGGCAAATTATGTTTATTCGGTACCCATTTTTCTTGAAAACGTTGTATTGATATTTTTCTTCTGCTTTTAGTTCTTGGGTGCTGCAGTGTGATGTAGCTCGTTGAAATAATGTCTTGATGCGCTTCCATTTGGGGGGGTTGGGATAATTGCTTCTGAAGTTAATTATTTGGTCTATGTTTGTTGTTTTTCTGTGGACGCTGGTTTGAAGCTCTCCGTTAACTGTACGTTCAACTGTCACGTCTAGGAATGGGAGTCTGCTGTCATTCTCCTCTTTTGTGAATTTTATGCCTGTCAGGATATTGTTGATGATGTTGTATGTTTCCTCTAATTTGTTACATTTGTGACCCGAAGTTTGGATTGGATAAATGGGAGGGCAACTTGTTCAAGTGTCTGCATTACTGCTTCCGCTATGGGCCCTGATGTTAGTGATCCCATGGGTGTTACATTGACTTGTGTGTAGGTTTTGTTATTGAATGTGAAGTGAGTGGTGAGGCACAGATCCACTAGCTTGAGGATGTTGCCTTTGCTGATAAAGTTGGTGTTGTCTGGTGTTTGTGATACTGGTTTTCCTAGTAGTGATGCCAGTGTTTCTTTGGTCAGGTCAATGTTAATTGATGTGAAACGGGCTGTAGCGTCAAAGGAGACCATTATTTCATCCTCTTCTATCTTGGTGTCTTTGATGGTGTTCAGGAATTCTTGGGTGGAGTGAATCTTCAGTTAGGTGTTTTAGTTTTTGGTAGAGTTCCTTGGCTAATCTGTATGTTGGTGTACCAGGTTGTGAGACTATGGGTCTGAAAGGTGCCCCAGGTTTCTGTATTTTTGTTAATCCATAGAAGCGTGGTGTGTTGGATCCATCTGGTTTCATATTTTGGAAGTCTGTCCTGTTTAATTCTCCTGATTTTTTAAGTGCTGTTAGATAGGGTGAGATTCTGTTTAGTAGTTGCAGGGTCGGGTCTATCGCCACCTGCTGGTATGTGTCAGTATCTGACAGTGGAGCATTTGCCTTTTTAAGATAGTCTGATTTGTTTAAAATAATGGTCATGTGTCCCTTGTCTGCAGGAATTATTACAATGTTTTTGTCTTTTTTAAGTCTTTCTAAGGCTTTATTTTCTTGAGCATTAAGTGTGTTTCTTCCTTTTTTTGGCCTAATGTAGGTGCAATACCTTGTCTTATGGTCTGTTATGTTTCCTCTGACAGACTGTTATTTTTTAATGTGGCTTCAAATGCTGTGAGATAATCCTTTTTGTCTCGCATCTTTGTAATTGTAGTTTAACCTTCTGACTAGGACTGTTTTTTCTATATTGGTAAGTGGACAGTCTGAAAGATTTTTTTTATCCAAGCATCAATGTTGTATAAAATGAATTTTTGTGTGAGTTTATCTAACTTATCTTGGCGTACCATCAACGCTGCACTGGAGACTCTCACTGATGATGTTACGTAGTCATGGTGATGAAACATCTGAAAGCAAACCTTCCAGCTCAGCGAGCTAACTTACAGATTTATCATCAATCTGAGCTACAAATCTTCTCAAAAATCACTAATACCAAGGCATACCAGAACTATAATTCAGCAAACATTGGTCCAAGGGCAGAAATGTTAAGACAGGTAAGTTTAAATAGGACTTTAAATAGGGAGAAGGAGACAAGGCTGATGAGGGAGTGCAACACTAGAGGCTGAGGTCCAGGAAACTGAAGGTGTTGACAATAACTGCAGGTTGAAGGAAGCTAAGGAGGAATAAGATCCCTGAGCTGGAGGAGTACAAAGTTCTGAGGCATCTGAAGGGCTGGCAGACTCACAGAGATAGTGAAGAAAGAGACCATACAGTGATTTGAACAAAGGATCAAGAACTCTTAAATGGCCTTCACTAATGTACTGACTACCTTGATGGATTCAAGAGTCCAGAGACAGTACATTTCTGTTAGGGTAAAGGGCAAAGTTGGTCAGTGTAGGGAATCCTGGATGAGTAGAGAAATTGAGGTCTTGGTCAAAAAAGAAAGAAGGAAGCATTTGTCAAGTACAGGCAGCAGGGATCGAGTGGATCCCTAGAAGAGTATAAGGCAGTAGGAGTATTCATTAGAGGGAAATCAGGAGGACATGAGATAGCTTTGACAAATACAGTTAAGGAGAATCCAAAGAGTTTCTACAAATATATTAAGGACAAAAGAGTAACTAGAGAGACAATAAGGCACCTTAAAGATCAGCAAGGCTGCTTTTGTAAAAGCTCAGGAAGGGGGGAGATAATAAACAAATATTTTGCCTCAGTGTTTACTATGGAGAAGGATATGGAAGGTAGAGAATATGGGGGACTAAATAATGACATCTTGAAAAAGGTCCATGTTACAGAGGAGGAGGTGCTGCATATCTTAAAATGTATAAAGGTGGATAAATCCCCAGGACCTGATCAGGTGTAATTGAGAACTCTGTGGGAAGCTAGGGAAGTGATTGCTGGGCCCCTTGCTGAGATATTTGTATCATTGATAGCTATGGAGGTTAGGGATAGAAGTTTGATTACTCTAGGTCAAGTCAGCATAAAGAGGGAGGAAGTGTTGGGTATTTTAAAAGGAATTAAGGTGGACATTCCCCAATCCGGATGGGATCTATCCCAAGTTACTGAGAGGAGTGAGAGAGGAAATAGCTGGGGGTTTAACAGATATCTTTGCAGCATCCTTGAACACGGGTGAGGTCCCAGAGGACAGGAGAATTGCTGATGTTGTCCCCTTGTTTAAGAAGGGTAGCAGGGATAAGCCAGGTAATTATAGAGTAGAGTTGCAGATAGATAGGATCATGAAGAAGGCGTTTGGTATGCATTCCTTTATTGGTCAGAGCATTGAATATGGGAGTTGGGAGGTCATGTTGCGGCTGTGAAGGACATTGGTTAGGCCACTTTTGGAATTTTGCATGCAATCTGGTCTTCCTATTGGAAGGATGTTGTGAAACTTGAAAGGGTTCAGAAAAGATTTATAACGATGTTTCCAGGGTTGGAGGATTTGAGCTACAGGGAGAGGCTGAATAGGCTGGGGCTGTTTTCCCTGGAGTGTCGGAGGCTGAGGGGTGACCTTATAGAAGTTTATAAAATCATGAGGGGAATGGATAGGATAAATAGACAAAGTCTTTTCCCTGGGGTGGGGGAGTCCAGAACTTGAGGGCATAGGTTTAGGGTGAGAGTGGAAAGATATAAAAGAGACCTAAGGGGCAACTTTTTCATGCAGAGGGTAGTGTGTGTATGGAATGAGCTGCCAGAGCAAGTGGTGGAGGCTGGTACAATTGCAACATTTAAAAGGCATCTGGATCGGTATGTGAATAGAAAGGGTTTAGAGGGATATGGGCCAAGTGCTGCCAAATTGGATTAGATTAGGTTGTGATATTTGGTCGGCATGGATGAGTTGGATCAAAGGGTCTGTTTCCATGCTGTACATCTCCATGACTCTATAGAGCGGTAAGCCTGACATCAGTGGTAGGGAAGCTGTTGGAGAATATACTGAGGGATAGGATCTATTTACATCTGGAAGAAAATGAGCTTATCAGTGATAGACAACATGGTTTCATGCAGGGAAGGTCATGTCATGCCAATTTAATAGAATTGTTTGAGCAAGTGACAAAGTTGATTGATGAGGGAAGGGCTGTGGATGTTATATATGTGGACTTCAGACTAGTAGAATGCCACAAGGATCGGTGCTGAGTCCACTACTTTTCATCATTTATATAAATGATTTGGATGTGAGCATAAGAAGTATGGTTAGTAAGTTTGCAGATGACACCAAAATTGGTGTAGTTGTCAGTGAAGAAGGTTACCTCAGAGTACAGTAGGATCTTGATCAGATGGGCCAATGAGCCAAGGAATGGCAGATAAATGTGAGGTGCTGCATTTTGGAAGGCAAACCAGGGCAGGAGATATACATGGAATGGTGAGGTCCTGGGGAGTGTTGCTGAACAAAGAGACCTTGGAGTGCAGGTTCATAGCTCCTTGAAAGTGGAGTCGGAGGTGGCTAGGATAGTGAAGAACAAGTCTGGTATGCTTGCCTTTATTGGTCAATGCATTGAGTATCAGAGTTAGGAGGTCATGTTGTGGCTGTGGACATTGGTTAGGCCATGTTTGGAATACTGCTGCAATTCTGGTCCTTCTGCTAGAGGAAGGATGTTATGAAACTTGAAAGGCTTCATAAAAGATTTGCAAGCAGGTTGCCAGGGTGGGAGGGTTTGTGCTATTGGGAGAGGCTGAATAGGCTGGGGTTGTTTTCCCTGGAGCATCAGAGGCTGAGGGGTGATCTTATAAAGGTTTATAAAATCAAGAGTGATACGCATAGGGTGAATACACAAGGTCTTTTTCTTGGGGTGGAGGAGTCCAAAACTAGAGGGCATTGGTTTAAAGTGAGATGGGAAAGATTTAAAAGGGACCTAAGGGGTAACTTTGTCATGTAGAGGGTGGTGCATATGTGGAAATAACTGCCAGAGGAAGTGATGGAGGTTGGTACAATTACGATATTTAAAAGGATTCAGAATGGGTGTAGAAATAGGAAGCTTTAGAGCAATATGGGCCAAATGCTGGCAAATGGGACTAGATAAATTTAGGATATCTGGTTAGCACGGACAAGTTGGATCAACAATACTGTGTCGGGGCTGTATAGCACTATGACTCTAAGTGCATTCCATAGAGGCCCGATTCTATCCTCAATTTGAATTTCTTACTTCAGTATTTGTAAAATTCTTCTTTAATTCTGCTTATGATTTCTGATGATTTAATTTTGAACTTTCTCTTTATTTTTCCAACTATTAAATTGAATCTTTTCATGGATACTTTGTTACTCGGTTTTATCACCCTCTTTGACATTGACATTTTGATTAGTTCGTGGCTTTTTTATTTGCTTTATTATTTCTCATTGCTTTCCCTATCTGAGGTGTTTCATTGCAAGATAGTTTGCTCTTTATTAAAGCAGAATATATTTCTGCAGAACTGTGCCTTTTAAATGACTCACTGCTGTCCAATCATTTTGTCAATTTCTTTTTTCTAATCTATCTACCTTTCTTTGTTTACATTTAATTTGTTTACATGCCCTATTATGATTTGACTTTGTCTCACTTACGCCCTTTGCAATCATTACATGAAACTTTGTTATCTTATCGCCTATATGTCCCAGTGCTTACTTTAGTTATCCACCCTGGAGAATTTATAGACACAGCAGTGATATTTATTGTATCATAGAGGTCTACAATACAGAAAAAGACCATTAAGCCTATCAAGTTTGCACCAGTCAGAAATGGCCACCTAACCATTATACTACCCAGCACTTGGCCCACAGCCTTGTATCACTAATGCACATTTAAATACTTCCTCAATATTAATAGGACGTTTCTGCCTCAACCACTCTTACAGGCAATGACTTCCAGATTCGTACCACCCTCTGAGTGATCATATTTCTTCGCATCTCTCATTAAGCCTCCAGCCGCTTACATTAGATCTAGTGATATTATTGCTAGACTGTTACCCAGGGATACACGTAATATTCTGGTGACCCGGGTTCAAATCATGCCATGGTGGATGGTGGAACTTGAATTCAGCAAAAAGAGGTCTGTAATTAAGAGTCTAATGATAACCACAAATCCATTGTCGATTGTTTGGAAAAGCCCATCTGGTTCACTAATGTCCTTTAGGGAAGGAAATGGCCATCCTGGTGCCTACTTTAGTTACCTGCCCTGGAGAATTTATAGACCTGTCAGTGATATTTATAGAATCATAGAGGTCTACAGTATAGAAAAAGACGATTTAGTCCATCAAGTCTGTACCAGTCAGAAACAGCCACCTAACTATTGCATTTCCCAACATTCCGCTTACAGCATTGTATTGCAAATGCACATTGAAATATTTACTAAATATTATGAGAGTTTATGCCTCTATCACTCTTACAGGCAGTGACTTCCATAATCATACCACCCTCTGGATGAAAAAATGTCTTCACATCCCCACTAAGCCTCGAGCTCCTTCCCTTGAATCTAACGGAGAGGCAATGGTCTAGTGATATTATCGCTAGACTGTTTATACAGGGACACAGTTAACATTCTGGGGACCCGGCTCAAACCATGCCATAGCAGATGGTGGAACTTGAATTCAGTTAAAAAAAAATCTGTAATTAAAAGTCTAATGATAACCATTGTCGATTATTTGGAAAAACCCATCTGGTTCACTAAAGTCCTTCAGGGAAAGAAACTCCCATCTTTACCTGGTCTGGCCTACATGTGAGTCCACACCACTACAACGTGAACTCTTAACACTACCTGGGATGGGCAATAAATGCTGGCCTAGCCAGTGGCCCTCTCATCCCACAAATGATTAAAACAAAGTGCTCACTGGTCGTTGATCCCTCCACTGAGGGGAAAAGTTACTCCCTACCCAGTCTATGCCCCTCATAATGTTATACACCTCAATCATGACCCTCTCAGTTTCCTATGTTCTAAGGAAAACAACCCCACAGTCTAGCCAATCTCTTTTCATAGCTAAAACTCTCTAATTCAGGCTTGCATCCTCTCTAGTGAAATGTGGGAATTGAGTCCATGCTTTTGGTGTCACTCTGCCAATTGAACTAACAAAGTCTCTAATGCTATGCCATAAGGCTGGCATATCTCTCTCTTGTACAGACTGATCTTGTCTCTTTTTGGACTTTAACTGATGTCACTGTTACACCATCATAGATCACAATCTCATTATTTGACAGCTTCTACAAATTGCTGCCTCCACATCCCCCATTTTCTTTCCCATCACAAAAACAATTTTAAAACTAATTTTAAAACTATTTAAAACTAATAGACTTATGATCATCGGTCCAAATGTACTCCCCGACTGATACCTCAGTCACTTGTCCTGCCTTATTTCCCAGGAATAGGTGAAGTTTTGCTCCTTTGCTAGTAGGTATAGCCACGTTCTGAACAAAAACATTTTCTGTACACGCTTAACAAATTCTTCTCCATCCCATCCCTTAACACTATGGCAGTCCCAGTCTATGCTCAGAAAGTTAAAATCCCTTACCATTACCATCCTATTATTCTTACAGATAATTAATTGACTAAAAATGAGGTGACACAGTAGTTCAGCGGTAAGCACTGCCGCCTCACAGCACCAAGGACCTGAGTTCAATTCCACCCTCAGGTGACTGTCAGTGTGGTGTATGTAGATTCTCCCTGTGTCTGCGTGGGTTTGCTCCGGTTTCCTCCCACAATACAAAGATGTGCAGGCTAGGTGAATTGGCTGTGCTTAAGTTGCCCATAGTGTTCAGAGATGTGTAGGTTAGGTGCATTAGTCAGGAGTAAATATAGGAAAATAATGTAGGCGAATGGGTCTGGGTGGGTTGCTCTTCAGATGGTCAGTGTGGACTTGTTGGGCTGAAGGGCCTGTTTCCACACTGTAGTTCTAATTGTTCTGCAGTTTACGCACTTTATGGTTGATCTAATCAGTACAAAATAGCATGATAGCCTCTTTCAAAGAAACAGGTTGAAGACAGAATAAAAGAAGACAGATGACTAACCACAAGATTTTGTGCTAATTTGTTTTTCAGTTGAAAAAGATTGAGGAAAGAGTTTTCAAACGTTCCGTGTTTGAAAGTAAAATCAACCCAGCTGAGGAGACTCTTGAGACCCTGGCCCTTCAGTTCACAGAGAGCGAGTTTGAAATAACTCAGAGAACCCTGAAAGAATGTGGATTTCACCTAAAGACAGAAAACGCTTCAATCTCATGTGAAATGAATCACAAAAATGAAGATATGTTCTGTTCCATCTTTGCTGCTCTGAGTGTTCTCAAAGCTTTAGATGACCAAAGATGTAATGATTTACATCAGTCAGCCATATTCCTTGAAGATTTACCCCTTCTCTTTCCAGTTAGCTCCCGGCTAATTCACAGCTGCGTTCTGTTTCTATTCTTGAATAAAGACAAAATACTGCACATGCTGAAATCAAAACCCAGCATGTCATCTGTTGAGAGAGAAATAGAGTTAACATTCCAGTGTGACCTTTCTTCAGAACATTCTCTTTTCTCTCTCTTTGGGAGTTTGAAGCATCATTGTTATTTGCAAAATGAGCTTTTCATGTTTTGTGCTTGCTTATATCAGTGAAGAACTGCAGGGTACATATTTCAGTCAGCGCTCTGCAAGCGAAGCTGGATATGTTACTGTATCTTGTCGTACCACCTGAAACCTGTTATAATAAAGTCTGGTGGAAAAGAAATAATTTACATTCACATTGTGCCTTTGATATCATTGGGACATTTCAAAGATCTGTGCAACTAATTAAATACTTGTGCATTGTCATCACTGCTGTAATGTAGGGGCATGGATTCTAAGACAGCCAACTCACACAAAGTGTACATGATGACCAGACGGTGTGTCTTCTCATTGAGGAATAAATTTTGGCTAATATTTGCTTCATGGTTTAATGGGAATGGGTATATGACAACAATGATTTAACTTGATGTGGCACCATATATAACAAAACATACCAAGGCATTTCACAGAACTATAATTCAGCAAACATCCGTCCAAGAACAGAAATGTTAATATAGCTCAAATTGTAGGTTAAAAGAGGGCCTTAAATTGGGAGAAGGAGACAAGGCCAATTAGGGAACTGACTGCCAGAGACTGTGACCCAGAAAACTATACACACGCAGTGGGTTGAAAGAATGCAAAGGAAGAACAAGAGGCCAAGGAGGAGTACAAAGTTCTGAAAGATTTGAAGGACTGACAGACTAACACAGATAGTGAAGAAAGATACCATACAATGATTTGAACAAAAGATCAAGAACTCTTAAATGGCCTTTGCTAGTGTCTGGAGGGCATATGCCTGAAACGTCGATTCTCCTGCTCCTTTGATGCTGCTTGACCTGCTGCGCTTTTCCAGCAACACATTTTTAAGCTCTGATCTCCAGCACCTGCAGTCCTCACTTTCTCCTTTGCTAATGTCTTGATCACCTTGTTTGCTTTGAGTATCTGGAGACAGCATGCTCCTGATAGGGTGAAGGCTAAGGCTTGTAGATGTAGGGAATGCTGGATGATGAGAGAAACTGAAGTTTTGGTCAAGAAAAAGAAGGAAGAATATATCAGATATAGATAGCAGGGATCGAGTGAATCCCTAGAAGAGTATAAGGGCAGTAGGTGTATACTTAAGAGGGAAATCAGGAGGGAAAAGAGGAATCATGAGATAACTTTGACAAATATGGTAAAGGAAAATTCAAAGGGTTTCTATAAATACGTTAAGGATAAAAGAGTAACTCAGAAGAGAATAAGGCTTCTTAAAAATTAGCAAGGCCACCAGTGTGTGGAACCACAGGAGATGGGGAGGTACTAAACGAGTATGTTGCATCAGTGTTTAATGTGGGGAAGGATATGGAAGGTAGAAAACATGGAGTAATAAATAGTGACATCTTGAAAAATGTCCGTATTACAGAGGAGGAGGTGCTGTACGTCATAAATGCATAAGGGTGGATACATCTCTGGGACCAGAACAGGTGTACCAAGAACTCTGTGGGAAGCTAGGAAGTAATTGCTGAGCCCCATGCTGAGATATTTGTATCATTGATAATCATGGGTGAGATGCCGGAAGACTGGAGGTTGGTGTAATGTGGTGCCACTATTTCAGCAAGATGGTGAGAAAAAGTCAGGGAATGACAGACCAGTGAGCCTGACATCAGTAGTGGGCAGGTTATTGGTGAGCATCCCGAGGGACAGGACTGATTAGGGACAGTGAAGATGGCTTTGCATCTGGGAAATCATATCTCACTAAGTTAATTGAGTTTTTTGAAGAAGTAATGAAGAGGATTGATGAGGACAGACCAGTGCAAGTGATCTATACAATTTCAGTAAGGCATTTGACAAGGTTCTTCATGGGAGACTGGTTAGCAAGATTAGGTCACATGGAATACAGGGAGTACTAGCTATTTGGATCCTGAACTGGCTCGAAAGATAGAAGACAGAAGGTAGTGATGGAGGGTTGCTTTTCAGGCTGGAGGCCTGTGACCAGTGGAGTGCCACAAGGTTTGGTACTGGGTCCACTGCTTTTCAATATTTATATAAGTGATTTGGATGTGAGCATAAAGGGTATAGTGAGTAAGTTTTCAGATTGGAGGTGTAGTGGACAGCAAGGAAGGTTGCCTCAGAGTACAACAGAATCTTGATCAGATGGGCCAATGGGCTGAGGAGTGGCAGATGGAGTTTAATTTAGATAAATGTGAGGTGCTGCATTTTGCAAAGGTAAACCAGGGCAGGACTTATATACTTAAAGGTGATGCCCCTGGGGAGTGTTGCTGAACAAAGAGACCTTGGAGTACAGGTTCATTGTTCCTAGAAAGTGGAGTTGCAAGTGGACAGAATAGTAAAGAAGGGGTTTGGTATGCTTGCCTTTATTGGTCAATGCATTGAGTTGGGAGGTCATGTTGCGGTTGTACAGGACACTGGTTGTGCCATTTTGAAAATTCTGCATGCAATTCTTCTGTCCTGTTGTAGGAAGGATGTCTAAAACTTGAAAGGGTTCAGAAAAGAGTTATAAGGATATTGCCAGGGTTGGAGGTTTTGAGCTATAGGGAGAGGCTGAATGGGTTTGGGTTGTTTTCACTGGAACATTGAAGGCTGAGGGGTGACCTCATAGAGATTTATAAAATCATGAGTGATATGCATAGAGTGAATGGACAAGATCTTTTCTCTGGGGTGGGGGAGTCCAAAACTAGAGGGCATAGGTTTAGGGTGAGAGGGGAAAGATTTAAAAGGGACCTAATGGGAAAATTTTTCATACAGAGGGTGGGGCATGTATGGAATGAGCTGCCAGAGAAAGTGGTGGAGTCTGGTACAATTACAATATTTAAAAGGCGTCTGGATGGGTATATGAATAGGAAGGGTTTAGAGGGCCAAATGCTGGCAAATGAGACTAGATTTATGTAGGATAAGAATAGAATAGAATCCCTAATGTGTGGAAACAGGCCGATTGGCCCAACAAGTCCACACCGACCCTCCAAAGTGTAACCTACCCAGACTCACTCCCCTATCCAATGCACCTAGCCTACACATCCCTGAACACTATGGGAAATTTAGCAAGGCCAATTCACCTAACCTGCATATCTTTGGATTGTGGGAGAAAACCAGAGCATCCAGAAGAAATCTATGCAGACATGGGGAGAATGTACAAACTCCACACAGACAGTGCCCAAGGATGGAATCAAACCCAGGTCCCTGGCGCTGTGAGGCAGCAGTGCTAACCACTGAGCCACCGTGCCACCCTGAGCCACCATGCTACCCTAACTGGTGGGCGTGGATGAGTTAGGCCAATTGGTGTGTTTCCATGCTGCACAGCACTATGACTGTAAGTGCATTCCTTAGAGGCCTGATCTTATCCTGAATTTGAATTTCTGTCTTAAGTATTTGCAAAGTATTTAGCTAATACTGTTTACAATTTTTGATTATTTAATGTTGGACTTTCTCTTTGTTTTTCTAATTGTTACATTTAATCTTTTCATGGATACTTTGTCACTCTGTTTGTCATTAACTTTTTGATTAGTTTGTGTCATTTTTATTTGATTTCTTATTTCTCATTGCTTTATCTTATCTGAGGTGTTTCATTGGGAGACAGTTGGCTTTTGTTTAAAGCAGAATATATTTCTGCTGTACTGCACCTTTTTAAATAACTCCCACTGCTGTCCAATCTTTTAATCAAAATCCTTCTTCTAATCTATCTACCTTTCTTTGTTTGATGTTCAGCCGCTGACAGTTTATTTCCTTCCAATCCCATTACTTTGTCTCATCTACGTCCTTTGCAATCTTTATTTGAAACTTTGTTATCTTATCACCTCTATACTGGTGCCTACTTTAGTTACCTGCCCTGGAGAATTTATAGACCTGTCAGTGATATTTATGGAATCATAGAGGTCTACAGTATAGAAAAAGACGATTTAATTCATCAAGTCTGTACCAGTCAGAAACAGCCACCTAACTATTGCATTTCCCAACATTTTGCTTATAGCTTTGTATTGCAAATGCACATTGAAATATTTACTAAATATTATGAGTTTCTGCCTCTACCACTCTTACAGGCAGTAACTTCCATAATCATACCACCCTCTGGGTGTAAAATTGTCTTCACATCCCCACTAAGCCTCTAGCTCCTTCCCTTAAATCTAACGGGGAGGCAATGGTCTAGTGACATTATCGCTAGACTGTTAATTCAGGGACACAGTTAACATTCTGAACACCTGGCTCAAACCATGCCATAGCAGATGGTGGAACTTAAATTCAGTTAAAAAAAAATCTGTAATTAAAAGTCTAATGATAACCATTGTCGATTATTTGGAAAAAACCCATCTGGTTCACTGATGTCCTTCAGGGAAAGAAACTCCCTTCCTTATCTGGTCTGGCCTACATGCGAGTCCAGACCACTACAATGGCATTGACTCTTAACAGTATCTGGGATGGTCAATAAATGCTAGCCTAGCCAGTGGCACTCTCATCCCACAAATGATTAAAACAAAGTGCTCCCTGGTCGTTGATCCCTCCACTGAAGGGAAAAATTACTCCCTACCCAGTCTATGCCCCTCATAATGTTATACACCTCAATCATGACCCCCTCAGTTTCCTCTGCTCCAAGGAAAGCAACCCCCCATTCTGTCCAACCTCTTTTTATAGCTAAAACTCTCTCGTTTGGGGAACTTTGGGGTATGTCTCCCTTGTACCCTGTACTATGCAATCATCCCTCTGGTAATGTAAATTCCTGAACTGCTCCCAATACTCTAGTTGGCAAATCAACTCTCTTATACAATTCCAGCACAATTTTCATTACTATTTCAAATTGTTTATATGTATAGATTTCAGGTTAAGAAATGAATTCTGTATTCACAACAAGGACAATATTGTGCCATTTCACTACCTCTGCTTGATGCTTAATTTTGGCAAGTTAAAATCTCTCATGATTATTGTTCTGTATCTTTTATTAAGTTAATGGATTTGAACGCATGTTTTTACTGCAGTTCCCTGACATTAGTAAGTGGTCTGGTAAATAAACATATGAACATTAGGGATCTCTTCTTGTCCTTTAGCTTAATCCATAGATTCTCTTTCTAGATTAATGTTAGGTATCTCTCTTTTTCCTAATATCATCATGCTATTTCTAACTAACACTGTAAAATCACCACCTTCCTTCTTCCCTATCCCTTTAATACTTTTCTTTTGTGCTTTGTTTCTATTTTAGATCCTATTTTACTGTCTCTGGCTAACTTGTGACCTGTCTCTATCTAAGTGTAACTTTTGAGGGTTCACGCAAATGTCCTTCCATTTACACTATGAAACCTTAAACACACGTACCAACAGATTTTGAAGTGCTTCTTCCCCGTTGTTATTAAACTTCTGAATGATCTCTCAAATCTTAAGTTCAATATTGATTTTGCTGTTTGTGCGCCTTCATTGCAGCCATAACATTGTGTTCCTCACTCTGTTCTATTACAGTTATGCCCTGGTATGACATGATCTGCCTGTACTGCACACAAAACAAAACTTTTCACTGTACCTAGGTATGATAGTAATAAATCAAATCAAAACCATAAAGGTAAAGTCACTATAGTCTCACCAGAAGTGAGAGAGATAGAGTCATAGAGTCATAGAGATGTACAGCACGGAAACAGACCCTTTGGTCCAACTCGTCCATGCCGACTAGATATTCCAACCGAATCTAGTCCCACCTGCCAGCACCTGGCCCATATCCTTCGAAACCCTTCCCATTCATATACCCATCCAGATGCCTTTTAAATATTGCAATTGTACCAGCCTCCACCACTTCTGCTGGTAGCTCATTCCATACACGCATCACGCTCTGTGTGAAAAAGTTGCCCCTTAGGTCTCCTTTATATCTTCCCCTCTCACCCTAAACCTATGCCCTCTAGTTCTGGACTCCGCCACCTTTATCTATTTATCCTATCCATGTCCCTCATACTTTTATAAACCTCTATGAGTCACCTGTCAGTCTTTGACACTCCAGGGAATACAGCCCCAGCCTGTTCAGATTCACCCGTGCTCAAATCCTCCAATCCCGGCAACATCCTTGAAAATCTTTTCTGAACCGCTTCAAGTTTCATAACATCTTTCCGATAGGAAGGAGACCAGAATTGCACGTAATATTCCAACACTGGCCAAACCAATGTCCTGTACAGCCGCAACATGACCTCCCAACTCCTATACTCAATGCTCTGATCAAAAAAGGAAAGCATACCAAACGCCTTCTTCACTATCCTATCTACCTACGATTCTACTTTCAAGGAGCGATGAACATGCACTCCAAGGTCTCTTTCTTCAGCAAGACTCCCCAGGACCTTACCATTAAATGTATAAGTCCTGCTAAGATTTGCTTTCCCAAAATGCAGCACCTCACATTTACCTAAATTAAGCTCCATCTGCCACTCCTTAGCCCATTGGCCCATTTGATCAAGATCCTGTTGTAATCTGAGGTAATCTGCTTCGCTGTCCACTACACCTCCAATTTTGGTATCATCTGTAAACTTACTAACTATACCTCCTATGTTCACATCCAAATCATTTATATAAATGAAGAAAAGTAGTGGACCCAGCATTAATCCTTGTGGCACTCCACAGGTCACAGGCCTCCAGTCTGAAATCAACCCTCCACCACCAACCTCTGTCTTCTACCTTTGAACCAGTTCTGCATCCAAATGGCTACTTCTCCCTGTATTCCATGAGATCTAACCTTGCCAATCAGTCTTCCATGGGGAACCTTGTTGACCGCCTTACTGAAGTCCATATAGATCATGTTCACCACTCTGCCCTCGTCAATCCTCTTTGTTACTTTTTCAAAAACTCAATCAAGTTTGTGAGACATGATATCCCATACACATAGTTATCCCTAATCAGTCCTTGCCTTTCGAAATATGTGTAAATCTTGTCCCTTAGGATTCACTCCAACAACTTGCCCACTACCGACATCAGGCTCACCAGCCTATAGTTCCCTGGCTTGTCCCTACCACCTTTCTTAAATAATGGTACCACATTAGCCAACCTCTAGTCTTCTGGCACCAAGCGAACCTCCATTCCTCTGGCACCCAGATGACTGGTGGTGTTTTAACCTAAGGGTCACCATGCCTCATGGAAGGGGAGAGGTTGAGAAGAAGAAGGGGAATTGAGTCCATTCTTTTGGTGTCACCTTGCCAACTAAGCTAACAAAGTCCCAAATGCTATACCCGAGGCTGGCACATCTTTCTCTTGTACAGACTGATCCTTGTCTCTTTTTGGACTTCAGCTGATGCCGCTGTGACATCATCATGTATCACAACTTCTTGCACATGGATCAATCCCATTAAACAAATATGTCTGAAGCTTGACTGAAGCAATTAGAATTTAGAATTGGCTTTATTGTCACTTACACACAAATGAGTGCTGTGAAGGGTTTGCTATGTTTCCACTTTGGTGCCATCTTAGGTACAGGATACCTGCCAGTAGGTACAGATACTTAAAGGCTTGTTACAGAATTGAAAGGGTAAAAGAAAGTCTAGAAAAGGAATACAGAAGTTTTTAAAAGTACTTAAATTTCTCAAAGTCCAATATAAGAATAAAAAGCTTTTTAAAACATTAATCAAATTTCAGTCCTTTTTACTAATTCCAGCCAACACCAAGTGCCCAGACCATGCCAGGTTTCAGAACTCAGTTGAGGGATAAATAGTGACCAGGAACCATCAGCTCCAAGGGCGAGATTACACAAGGGAATAACATGTAGTGAATGTGCAGACAATTTACAATCTGGATCATGTAGACTCGCCCTCAAACTTGACTTCCCTTCATGATGATGTTATATACACAATCGCCATTTACATCTGAGCATCCAAACGCATAGTATAATGCAAGTTTTCTAACATTTCCTTACAATGTAAGTTAAATTATTACAATTTTTAAAAACTGATTAATGTCACTGGCTATTCCAGTATTTATTGCCAATCCCTCATTGGTCAGGGGGCAATCAACTATTAGATTAGATTGCAGTGTGGAAACAGGCCCTTCGGCCCAACAAGTCCACACCGACCCGCCGAAGCGAAACCCACCCATACCCCTACATTTACCCCTTACCTAACACTACGGGCAATTTAGTATGGCCAATTCACCTGGCCCTGCACATCTTTGTCACTGTGGGAGGAAACCGGAGCACCCGGAGGAAACCCACGCAGACACGGGGAGAATGTGCAAACTCCACACAGTCAGTCGCCTGAGGCGGGAATTGAACCCGGATCTCTGGCGCTGTGAGGCAGCAGTGCTAACCACTGTGCCACCGTGCCGCCCACTAATTTCCATTTTTTTCTTAGCAGCCCTATAAATTCACCCCACAAAATATATGTGTGCATGTGGGTCTTTGTCTGTGTGTGTGTGTTTGTCTGGGTTGGGGGTTGTGAGTGTGAGA
The DNA here is from genome assembly GCF_037043375.1 of Chiloscyllium plagiosum. NCBI lineage: Eukaryota > Metazoa > Chordata > Chondrichthyes > Orectolobiformes > Hemiscylliidae > Chiloscyllium > Chiloscyllium plagiosum. The sequence goes on from NW_028270170.1 coordinate 11,373,544, forward strand.
AAGTGTCTGTAAGGGTGTGTGTAGTGAGTGCAGAGTGTCTTAAGTCTGTGAGGGGGTGCATGTGTGAGTGTGGAAGTGTGTGTGTCTGTAAGGGTGTGTGTGGGTGTCTGTGTGCACGTCTGTGTGTATGTGTGTCCGTGTGTATGTGTGTATAGGAGTGCCTATGAGAGTGTGTGCGTGTGTGTGTGTAGATCTGGAGTCATGCAGAGGCTAGACCAGATAGGAAATTAGTGAATCAGATTGGTTTTTCCCAATGACTGACAACATTTTATGATCCTCATTAGACTCCTAAATCCAGATTTTCATTGAATTCAAATTCCATCAGTTGCCATGGCAGGATTTGAACCCAGTGCCCAAAGCATCAACATTGGTCTCTATAATAGAGCCAAGCATTAATACCACAACGTTCACAATTATCAATAATATTATTCATAAATAACTGAGAACAACATTTGCTCCAAACACTGACACAGTGATTAAAATGAAGTGGGCCTCATAGAATATGAGCTGCCTGACTGGGGCTGTTAAACTGGGCAAATCAGGGAGCCCTGGCTGACAGATATGGTCAGGACAGTCAGGGGTTCTGTTCACCCTAGGAGCCGGCTCTGCGTCAGCTGGGTCCATGCCTTGTGCTGTGCTTGTGTAACTAAAGGTGACTTAGTGATGGGATGCCAACCTTTATGAACTGGGACAGGATTTATTTAAATGCTATCAATTATTTTCTGAATCAGACATTTCACACAGTCTTTAGGAGTTCTTACACAAGGCTGTAGAGTTGAGGGACCTATTTATTTTATTCATTTGTAGGATGTAGATGTTGCTGGCTGGGCCAGCATTTATTTCCCATTCTTGGTTACACTTCAGAAGATGATTGTGAGCTGCCTTCTTGAACCGTTGCTGTCCGTGTGCTGCGGGTAGACCATAATGCCATTAGGATAGAAATTCCAGAATTTTGACACAGTGGCAGTGAAGGAACAGCAAATATATTTCCAAGTCAACATGGTGTGTGGCTTGGAGGTGAACTTGCGGGTGGTGGTGTTCCCATGTATCTGCTGCTCTTGTCCTTCTAAGTGGAAGCAGTTTTGCATTTGGATGGTGCCGCCTGAGGATTTTTGGTGAATTTCTGCAGTGCATCTTATAAATAGTAGACACTGCTGCTACTGAGCGTTCAGGTGGAGGGAGTGGATGTATTTTGTGGTGCTAATCAAGCAGGCTGCTTTGCCCTGGATAGTGTCAAGTTACTTGAGTGCTGTTGAAGGTAGTGCTTTATAGATGGTGAACAGGTTTTGGGGAATCAGGAAGTGAGTTACGTGCCACAGTATTCCTAGCCTCTGAGATGCTCTTGCAGCCATTGTATTTATGTGGCAGGTCCAGTTCAGTTTCTGGTCAATGCTAACCCTCAGGATGTTGATGTGGAGGATTCAGTGATAGATACCAATGAATGTCAAAGAGTAGTGGTCCAGATTGTCTCCTATGGAGTTTTAATTGCCTGAAATTTGTGGCATGAATGCTGCTCTCCACTTGTCAGCCCAAACCTAAATATTGCCCAGATTTTATTACGTTTGAACATGGATTGCTCTACTATCTGAGAAATCATGAATTGTGCTGAACATCGCGCACTCTTCAATGAACATTCCCACGTCTGACATTATGATGGTGGGAAGGTTATTGATGAAGCAGCTGAAGATGGTTGGGTCTAGGACACAACCCTGAGGAACTCCTGCCAAGATGTCCTGGAGCTGACATGACTGACCTTCAAAAATCACAACCGTCTTTCTATTTGCTCGATATAAATCCAACCAGCAGAGAATTTGCCCCCGATACCATTGATTCCGGTTTTGCTAGGATTCCTTGATGCCACACCGTGGGTGGCCTTGTGGGCGGCACGGTGGCACAGTGGTTAGCACTGCTGCCTCACAGCGCCAGAGACCCGGGTTCAATTCCCGACTCAGGCGACTGACTGTGTGGAGTTTGCACGTTCTCCCCGTGTCTGCGTGGGTTTCCTCCGGGTGCTCCGGTTTCTTCCCACAGTCCAAAGATGTGCAGGTTAGGTGAATTGGCCATGCTAAATTGCCCTTAGTGTTAGGTAATAAGGGGTAAATGTAGGGGTATGGGTGGGTTGCGCTTCGGCGGGTCGGTGTGGACTTGTTGGGCTGAAGGGCCTGTTTCCACACTGTAAGTAATCTAATCTAATCTAATCTAATCACACTTGGTTGAATGCAGCCTTGATGTCAAGGTCTGTCACTCTAACCTCTCCTCTGGAATTCAGCTCTTTTGTCCCTGTTTGAACTAAGGCTGTAATGCAGTCAGGAGCTGAGTGGCCACGGCAGAACCCAAACTGGGCATCACTGAGCAGGTCCTTGCTGATTAGGTGCTGCTTGATAACACTGTTAATGACACCTTCCACCACTTTACTGTTGATTCAGAGTACACTGAAGGGGCGGTAATTGGCTGGGATGGATTTGTCCTGCTTGTTTTTGTGTACAAGATTTACCTGGGCAATTCTACACATTTGTTGGATAGATGCCAGTATTGTAACTGTACTGGAACAGCTTGGCTTGGGGAGCGGCAAGTTCTGAAGCACAAATCTTCAGTACTATTGTTGGAATGTTGTCAGGGCCTTTTACGTATTCAGTGCTGCCAACCATTTCTTGAGATGACTTGACGTGAATCAAATTTGTTGAAGACTGCTATCCGTAGCTGAGATGTATCATCCACTTGGCACTTCTGCCTGAAGATTGCTGTGAAAGCTTCAGCCTTTACATTTGATATGTTGAGCTCTTCCATCATTGATGTTAGGGATATTGTCATAGTCTCCTTCTCCAGTGAGCTGCTTAATTGTCCACCACCATCCTTGACTGGATGTGACAGGACTGCCAAGTTTAGATCTGATCCACTGATTGTGGGATCAATTGGCTCTATCTACTACTTGCTTCTTTGCTATGCAAGTTGTCCCGTTTGGTACCTTCATCCAGTTGTCACCTCATTATTACATATGCCTCGTGCTGCCCCTTGCATGCCCTCTTGCACTCTCCATTGAACCAGGGTTGACGTCCTGGCTTGATGATAATGGTTGAGTTGGGGATATGCTGGGCCATACAGTTGCAGGTTGTGCCAGAGTATGGATCTGCTGCTGTTGATGGTCCTCAGTGCCTCGTGGATGGTGCTTAATCCACTTTAACATCTGAAAGATTAAGACATCCTCCTCAGCTTCTCCATACAATAATTCCCAGTGGCATTGATTCTATTAATGTCCAACCATGATCTTTGGCATATCTGAGAGATTTAAAATCTTGAAATGATGAATACATTGTGTCAATATATTGTGGTTTAAAATTCCACAAAGAGCTGGAGTGCACATGCAAGCAGTGGATAACAAGGTCAATAGTGCTGAAATGGCTGGAGAAACTCAATAGGTCTGTCAGCATCGGTGAAGAAAAAACTCCAGCATCTATTGATCTTTGTTTTAATTTAAGGTCAATAGGCCATTCATTCTATTAGGCAGAAGTGAGGACTGCAGATACTGGAAACCAGAGTCTAGATTAGAGTGGTGCTGGAAAAGCACAGCAGGTCAGGCAGCATCCGAGGAGCAGGAAAATCAATGTTTCGGGCAAAAGCCCTTCATCAGATTCATTCTATTGACAGTTTTGTTCATAAAACTTGGCATTATTTGATCTTTGATTCCTCAAGGGCTCGGGAAATGTTATCGAGGTCACAGAATGCTGGAGAAATTCAGAAGGTCTGACACAATCTGTAGATACTAAATAGAGCTAATGCTTCATTTGGGTATGACTCTTCCACAGAACTGAAAGTTCACAGATGCTGCCAGACCCGTTGAATTTCTCCAACATTGGCTGTGTTTGCTTCAGTTTTCCTGCATTCACAGTACTTTGCTTGTGTAACATTATCAAAGTGGCTGAGCTCAAAGGGAGCAGCAGCTCTTACAGGCTTAGTGTTTGATTTGAACGTGTTCAATGGAGGGTTGCCAAGCTTGACTGAGTGCATTGGCTTTATTTGTTGCAAGTCGTCACCTTGTTAATTGGTAACTGTAAGAATGATAAACAACAGCCTGCGTCTGAAAAAAGAACTCATTGTCATGTGCTTTCAGAGAAAGAAAAACATCCCACCAGCAGAGGGAGCAGTTTGCTGAATTAAAATTTCCATGGTGGAATCTGACGTCTGAACTCACATTCTTTCGATTATTTGTGGATGCCATAGAGTCGTACAGCATAAAAACAGGCCCTTTGGTCCACCATGTCTATGCTGACCAACAAACACCAAATCATACTAATCTTGGATATCTGTGTTTGGTCCATTTTACTTATCTGTTCACGGGATGAGGGTGTTGCTGGCTAGGCCAGCATAAACTCAGACCTGCTGAATTTCTCCAGCATTCTCTGACTTTGATAATGTTTCCCATCCCTCATTACTCAGTGGGCAGTTAAGAGCCAACCACACTGCTGGTTGAGTCTTGAGTCACATGTCGGTCAGACCAGAGTCATATGCAAACCAAATAGGTTTGTCCAAAAATCAATTCATGGGTCATCATTTGACTATTTCCAGATTTTTAATAAATCCAAATTCCACTATCTGCTGTGGCAGGATTCAAACCCACATTCCCAGAATATTATATGGCTCTCTGGACTAAAAGTTCAACAATAATACCACTCGGCTCCCATAGCTTTCTATGCCCTGGCATTTTAAGTGCATTTCAGTTACTTGTTCATTCAGGCAATCACCATACCACTTTAAACAAAAGGGTCTTTTTGAGAGTGCTTCTGTGCATGAGAATGCCAGCAAAGTTTTCTGCTGTCTTTTTGTTCTGATGCTTCTTTAAAATTACTTCATTTGAATCCTTAATATTTTTCAGTTAATTGTCCTTCAACTATATTATATAGTTTTGGGGTGACATGATGGCTCAGTGGTTATCACTGTTGCCTCACAGCGTCAGGGACCCTGGGTTCAATTCCCACCTCAGGCGACTGTCTGTGTGGAGTTTGCACATTCTCCCCGTGTCTGCATGGGTTTCCTCTGGGTGCTCCGGTTTCCTCCCATAATCCAAAGATATGTAGGTTAGATGAATTAGCCATGCTAAATTGCCCATAGTGTTCAGGGATGTATAGGTCAAGGGTAAATGTAGGGGAATGGGTTTGGGTGGGATACTCTTCGGAGGGTTGGTGTGGACTTGTTGGGCCGAATGTCTTGCTTCCACATAGTGGAAATTCTAATTCTAATTCAATCCTTCCCTCAATCGCTGCTTTCGGCTGTTGCTCAGAAATGCATCTGTTTCTCGTCCTGAATTTCTTTTAAATCTTGCCTTAAACCCCACATTTCTTTCTTTTGATTTGATTGAATTTATTATTATTACATTTACCTAGGTGTAGTGAAAAGTTTTGTTTGGCGTGCAGTACAGGCAGATCAGTGAGCGCAAATGTTACAGCTGCACAGACAGCAAGGTCAACATGTAAATTTAAAATTTGAGAGGTTCATTCAGAAGTCTGATAGCAGCAGGGAAGAAGCTGGTCTTGAATCTGTTGGTAATTCATTATCCTTTGTCTTTAGATCACAAAATAAGTCAGTATTTCTTTGTCCTTACATCACATGGATCACAGTAGTTCAAGAAAGCATCTCAACCTCTCAAGAACTATCAACAATGGCAACAAACACTCATCTTGTCAGTGATAGTCACACCTAAGGAAGGATAAATAACATCTAAGGTTCCCTAGAACCGAAGAAGGGTCTGGAAGAAAGGTCACTGGACCTGACACATTAACTCTGATTTGTCTCCAGAGATGCTGCCTGACTTGCTGCGCTTTTCCAGCAATTTCTGTTTTTGTTCCTTCTGTTTGTACTTCACCCAGTAAATAAAATGACAACCTGTTTGTGGGACAGTGTAGAAATTAAAGCACAGAACAGGCTTGAGGAACTCAACAGTTCCTTCCTGTTCTTGCGTTTCAAGGCATGATGACTAGAGTTGGAAGCAACTTTGCTCCAAGGAGAAGTAGGAAAATTGTGGAACTTAGCTACAATTAAAGCATTTATTATTTTTGTCTCTCTTCTGTAAAGAGGGAAAGCATACTCAACTTGTACCATCTTCACGTAGCCAGTAAAATAATGGCCTGCCACAATCCTAGATAGTTTTTAGAGTCAAAGAGACGTACAGCACACAAACAGACCCTTTGGTCCAACCCGTCCATGCCAACAAAATATCCCAACACAATCCAGTCCCACCGCCAGCACCCAGCCCATATTCCTCCAAACCCTTCCTATTCATATACCCATCCAGATGCCTTTTAAATGTTGCAATTGTACCAGCCTCCACCACTTCTTCTGGCAGCTCATTCCATACATGTACCACCCTCTGCATGAAAAAGTTGCCCCTTAGGTCTCTTATATATCTTTCCCCTGTCACCCTAAACTATGCCTTCTAGTTCTGGACTTCCCTACCCCAGGGAAGAGACTTTGTCTATTTATCCTATCCATGCCCGTCATAATGTTATAAACCTCTATGAGGTCACCCCTCAGCCTCCAACGCTCCAGGGAAAACAGCCCCAGCCTGTTCAGCTTCTCCCTATAGCTCGGATCCTCCTACCCAGGCAACATTCTTGTAAATCCTTTCTGAACCCTTTCAAGTTTCACAACATCTTTCCGATAGGAAAGAGACCAGAATTGCAAGCAATATTTCAAAATTGACCTAACCACTGTCCTGTACAGCCGCAACATGACCTCCCAATTCCTGTACTCAATACTCTGACCAATAAAGGAAAGCATACTAAACGCCTTCTTCACTATCCTATCTACCTGTGACTCTACTTTCAAGGAGCTATGTACCTGCACTCCAAGGTCTCTTTGTTCAGCAACATTCCCTAGGACCTTACTATTAAGTGTATAAGTCCAGCTAAGGTTTGATTTCCCAAAATGCAGCACCTCACATTTATCTAAATTAAGCTCCATCTGCCACTTCTCAGCCCATTGGCCCATCTGATCAAGATCTCATTTAAACCTGAGGTAACCTTCTTCGCTGTCCACTACACCTCCAGTTTTGGCGTCATCTGCAAACTTACTAACTATACCCCTTATGCTCGCATCCAAATCATTTATCTAAATGATGAAAAGTTCTGGCCCCAGCACCGATCCTTGTGGCACTCTACTGTTCACAGACCTCCAGTCAGAAAAATAACACTCCACCACCACCCTCTGATTTCCACCTTTGAACCAGTGCATTCTCCCTGTATTCCGTGAGATCTAACCTTGCTAACCAGTCTCCCATAGGGAACCTTGTTGAACGCCTAACTGAAGTCCATATAGGTCACGTCTACCGCTCTGCCCTCATCAATTCTCTTTGTTACTTCTTCTAAAAATTCAATTAAGTTTGTGAGACATGATTTCCCACACACAAAGCCATGTTGACTATTCCTAATCAGTCCTTACCTTTCCAAATACATGTACACCCTGTCCCTCAGGATTCCCTCCGACAACTTGCCCACCACCGACGTCAGGCTCACTGGTCTACAGTTCCCTGGCTTGTCTTTACCACCTTTCTTAAACAGTGGCACCACGTTAGCCAACCTCCAGTCTTCTGGCACCTCTCCTGTGACTATTGATTATACTAATATCTTAGCAAGAGGCATGGTAATCACTTCCCTAGCTTCCCACAGAGTTCTGAGGCACACCTGATCAGGTCCTGGGGATTTATCCACTCTTCTGCATTTCAAGACATCCAGCACTTCCTCCTCTGTAATATGGACATTTATCCAGATATCACCATCTGTTTCCCAACAGATAGTATTTTCCATGTCCTTCTCCACAGTAAATACTGATGCAAAATACTCGTTTAGTATCTCCCCCAACTCCTGCGGCTCCACACAAAGGCTGCCTTGCTGATCTTTGAGGGATCCTATTCTCTCCCTAGTTACCCTTTTGTCCTTAATATATTTGTAAAAACCCTTTGGATTCTCCTTAATTCTATTTGCCAAAGCTAGCTCATGTCGCCTTTTTGCCCTCTGATTTCCCTCTTCAGTATACTCCTACTGCCTTTATACTCTTCTAAGGATTCATTCGATCTATCCTGTCTATACCAGACATATGCTTCCTTCTTTTTCTTAACCAAATCCTCAAGTTCTTTAGTCATCCAGCATTCCCTATACCTCCTAGCCTTTCCTTTCACCCTAACAGGAACATACTTTCTCTGGACTCTCATCTCATTTCTGAAGGCTTCCCATTTTCCAACCATCCCTTTACCTGCGAACGTCTGCCCCCAATCAGCTTTTGAAAGTTCTTGCCTAATACCATCAAAATTGGCCTTTCTCCAATTTAGAACACCAGCCTTTAGATCTGGTCTGTCTTTTTCCATCACTATTTTAAAACTAATGGAATTATGGTCGCTGGCCCCAAAGTGCTCCCCCACTGACACTTCAGTCACCTGCCCTGTCTTATTTCCCAAGTGTAGGTCAAGGTTTGAACTTTCTCTAGTAGGTCCATCCACATATTGAATCAGAAAGTTTTCTTGTACACACTTAACAACTTTCTCTCCATTTAAACCCTTTATGCTATGGCAGTCCCTGTCTATATTTGGAAAGTTAAAATCCCCTACAATAACCATCTTATTATTCTTACAGATATCTGAGATCTCCTTACAAATTTGTTTCTCAATTTCCCTCTGACTATTAGGGAGTCTATAATACAATCCCAATAAGGTGATCATCCCTTTCTTATTTCTCAGTTCCACCAAATAACACCACTCCCTTTCTTCTCTTGCCTCCCTTTCTATCTTTCCTGTAGCATTTGTTTCCTGGAACATTAAGCTGACCGTCCTGTCCATCCCTGAGCCATGTTTCTGTAATTGCTATGATATCCCAGTCCCATGTTCCTAACCATGCCCTAAGTACATCTGCCTTCCCTGTTTTAAACAACCATTTCAGAGATATTATTACACACCTTGGGAGCAGATGGGATTTGAACTAAGTCCTTCTGGCTCAGAGCTAGGGACACTACTACTGCACCACAAGAGCCTCTAAACATTGCTGTTTGTGCCCTTTTCTTCTATTTATTTGGACTGCCTTAACATGTGATAACTACTGAAAATCCAAAACCCCGCTGAACAGCACAAGAGTATTCATTTTTCACTTCTGTAACAAAGGGCTGACCCAGATCTGTTGGGCCAAATGGCCTTTTTATGCACCATTAGAAGATTACCCTGTGCCTCTGTAGGCAGTGTTTTTAATTCTCTTGCTCAATAGTTCGTCCAGGTTATTTTCAGAACGTTGCTGCTTTCTCAGTCATTGGAGATTCGAGCCTGACTCAGGGAGAAACCTCTTAAGTCAGTGCACACTGGAGGTTTCTTATTCCTTTAGATCTCATTGGGACAGTCTGTGGCTTTTCCGGACTCCTCTTTATTTTCCGGTCTCTCATTCCTTCAGAACCACCCTCACCCAACAGCAACACGCCTCCCCCAAACCCTATCAGGCTCTGGCCTCTGAACTATATGGGCTGAGTTGATGACATGTTTCACATGTGTCGCCAACTTCAAGATGTAAATAAGGCCCAGTAAGTTATAATAGACTCTGCCTCCCTGAACCGACAGCCCACCCATCCCACTGACTTCCCACCCAGGAGTTCAAACCCCCCCCATTTATAATGTCTCCGGTCCTCCATGTTCGACTTAACACAAAGAATAACATCTGTTTTGAATAATTGTGACTTGCACTGAACAAAACCAGACAGAAATTCCTATTTTTGTCACCGCTCCACTCATGTTAAACCACCAAAAGTGAGCTCAGATGTACATAATTCCTACTTCAGTTCAGAATTCAGAAAACCTGATCTCTATGCAACTCTGTAATCCTTTCCCTAAACTGTAATCATTCTTAAAATGGAAGTCATTAAATGGGACATGCTTCAGTCTAATTTGATCGCAAACTATGGTTTATTCCTCAGCTCTGCAATCTTTTGATGCAAGAAAAAAAGACCAAGAAGACATCTTAAAGAAAAAATGATGGGAAAGTCATTCAAAGCGAGGACTGGATCTAAGTTTTACTTTTTTGACTTTTGCTTCAAGTTCAGAGATAGGAGAAGTTGGTGTCTACATGAACAGCTCTCACTACCAATTCCTTTGGACAATGTGGAGGTCTTCCAGACATCAGGAACATCAAGGGAATACTAAGCTGTGCTTTTCAGACTGACAGACTGCCAGAAGATGTGGGCACAGCCACAGAAATCCATTTAACATAGATGACTAGACACAGACCACAAGTAGACCCCTGGGAAATTGGATGCTTCCCACCAGACCACTGTGTATCTAAAGGAAAACGCCTATGCTTGTTGCTGTGTCACCCAACAACAACAACTTGCTTTTTTATAGCGCCACTAATGAAATAAATCATCAAAGCCCGTTCACAGGTGGGTTATCAAAATGACTGATCATCGGCAAGCTACTTGGAAGATAAATGGTGTGTTGACCTTTGATGCAAGAGAATTGGAGTACAGGAGAAAAGGTGTTTTACTGCAGCTTTCAAGAGCTGGTGAGACTACACTTGACGTATTGTCTTCAGTTTAGTCTCCCTACCTCAGAGAGGTTACACTTAAAGGAAGCACAGTGAAGGTTCACCAGACTGATTCCTGGGAAAGCTGGATTAGTCACTGAATGGAAGAGGAAATTGGAATGTAAAAAGGGGGCAGTCACATTGTTAGAAGTGCGTTAAAGGCCTCCAAACAGTCAGTGGCTATTTGAAGAGCAAATATGTAGATAATTCACTGAGGTGCGTAAAAGTAACAATAGACGAAGTATATGAGGCAAATTTAACTTCCCCAACATTAATTGGAATAATTACATATAAAGGGCTTAGACAGGGCATTAATGTATTCAAGAGAGCTTTCTCTATTACCATGTGGAAAGTCCTATAATGGATGTCCAGTGCTGGAACGAACTCTGAGGAGCAAAGATAGACAGTCTGAGGTGACAATGGGAGAATGTTTCAGTGACAGCGAGCACAACAACATACAGTTTAAGTTTGTGATGGAGAAGGAAAACAAAGGTCTGCAAAAAAAAAGGCCTTTGCATTGGGTGAAGGCAGATTTTATTAATATAAGGCATACTTTGGCCAAAATAGACTGGGAACAGCTACTGGAAAGTAAATCTTATGAGAGAATAGTGGGAGGTATTTCAAAACGAATAAGGAGAGTACAAGCCCAATAATGCTCCCTTTATAGCGTCATAGAGATGTACAGAATGGAAACAAACCCTTCAGTCCAACTCATCCATGCCAACCAGATAGCCTAAATTAATATCCTAGTCCCATTTGCTAGTACTTGGCCCATATTCCTCAAAACCCTCTTAATCATATACACATCTAGATGCCTTTTAAATGTTGTAATTGTACCAGCCTCCATCACTTCCTCTGTCAGTTCATTCCATACATGTACCATCTTTTGCGAGTAAAGGTTCCTTCAGTCCCTTTCATATCTTTCCCCTCTTACCCTAAACCTATGCTGTCTAGTTCTGGGCACCCCCAACCCAGGGAAAAGACCTTGTCTATTTCCCTATCCATACCCCTCATAATTTTATAAATCTCTATAAGATCAACCCTCAGCCTCAGAGGCTCCAGGGAAAACAGCCCCAGCCTATTCAGCCTCTTCTACAGCTCAAACTCTCCAACCCTGGCAACATCCTTGTAAATCCTTTCTGAATCCTTTCAAAAACTGAACATAATTCCTATACTAGGAAGACCAGAATTGCACACAATATTGCAAAAGTGGCCTAACCAATGTCCTGTACTTGCAGAGTGCTTCAGAGAACATCTCTAGGATACCCACACCAACCCTACTGCACCATGGTGGAACACTTCAACTCCCCCTCCCACTCCACCGAGGTCATGCAGGCCGTGGGCATCCTCCATTGCCACACCTTCACCACCTGACGCCTGGAGGAAGAACGTCTCATCTTCCGCCTTGGGGCCCTCCAACTACACGGGATCAATGTCAATTTCACCAGTTTCCCCATTTCCCCTCCCCCCACCTTATCCAAGATCCAACCTTCCAAATCAGCACCTCCCTTATGACCTGTCCTACCTGTTCATCTTCCTTCCCACCTATCCGCTCCATGCTCCCCTCCAGCCAATTGCCATTACCTTCACCTCCATCTATCTATTGCACCCTAAGCTACCTCCCCCCCAGCCCCAACTCCCTCCCATTTATCTCTCCACCCCCTCGGCTCAATCCTGATGAAGGGCCTTTGCCCGAAACATCGATTCTCCTGCTCCTCGGATGCTGCCTGACCTGCTGTGCTTTTCCAGCACCACTCTTGACTCTGATCTCCAGCATCTGCAGTTCTCACTTTCTCCTGGACAGAGCAGAGTTTCAATGGATACTGTTCCAGAAACTTGTCCCATGCTTCATGGTGAAAAGGCTCTGAATAAAGATCGATTGTGCTGCTAACACACAGAACTCAAGACTCATCTTTGACATCTCTCTCTTATAGCGAGTCTGACATTGGGCTGGAAGATTAACTGTATTGGAACAGCAAACTCAATGGGTGGAATTGCCTGTCCTTGCTTCTATGTTCAATATTGGGCCAGTCATTTACTTGATCAGATCAATGCCATGAACATGTCATTCTTTAGCATTTTAGGCTTAGGGGTTCTTGCCGTGCTGTGAAAGTGTCCCTAAGCAAGAAGACCTAGGTTCAAGTCTCACCGACATACAAAGGGATGTAATAAGTTGATTAGAAAATCATAGAATCATAGAATCCCTACAGTGTGGAAACAGGCCATTTGGCTCCACACCAACTCTCTGAAGAATAACCCACCCAGACACATTCCCCTTCCCTATACTCTACATTTCCCTTGACTAATGCACCAAACCGACACATCCCTGAACACTATGGGCAATTTGGTACGCCCAATTCACATCGTTGGACTGTAGGAGGAAACTGGAGCACCCAGAGGAAATTCACGCAGACACCGGGAGATCGTGCAAACTCCACACAGGCAGTCACCTGAGGCTGGAATCAAACCCAGGTCCCTGGTCCTGTGAGGTAGCAGTGCTAACCACTGAATCATTGTGCCGACCAAAATATTTATTTAAAAATCACACAACACCAGGTTATAGTCCAACAGGTTATTTTGGAAGTACAAGCTTTCAGAGTGCTGCTCCTTCACCAGGTAGCTGGTGGGGCAGGACCAGAGGACACAGAATTTATAGGAAAGGATCAAAGTGCCATACAACTGATGCGAAGTACTGTACAAACCTAGATTGCTGTTAAGTCTTTAATCACATGGAATGGGAATGCAGGTTTTGAGTGATTAATATGTAAATTCCAGAACTACTTTCAAGTCACATTCCCAAGATAACTTGAAGATTTGTAAAATAAAGGTGATATCTCCACTGAGACAATGCATTAAAGGTGTGATGTTAGAGTCTGTCTGCATCACAATCTTGAGTCACACTGGTTCTATTTCCAAAGTCGGAATTTATAAAATGTCACATGGACTGACTGCCTACAGATAGTGTGCTTTTTGAACAAAATAGAATGTATCTGCAAATACAAATTCACCCCAAAGATTTATGTGTGTGTGTGTGTGTGAGGGAGAGAGAGAGTGTGTTTATGTGTGTGCTTCATAGTCTGTATGCATGAGTGTGATGGAGTATGTGCCTGTGAGAGGGTGTGCGCATGAGTGTGTGTGGGCGTGTGTATGCGTGCGTGTCTGAGAGAGCACGTACATGAGACAGGGTCTGTCTGTATGAATGTGAGTGTGTAAGAGTGTGTGTGTATGTGTGCTTGTGTGTGAGTGTATAGTGCAGTGAGGTCACCTGTAGAGTGACATGAACCAAAGATCCCAGTCACACTCACACTCTATCCAGCATGCACATACGCACACTCTCACATGCACACACACCCACTCTCTCCCTCTCCCCACACATACACACACACATTTGCATTTGCAGCTTTGTATTTGCAGAAACATTCTATTTTGTTCAAAAAACACACAATCTGTAGGCAGTCAGTCCATGTAACATTTCATAAACCCCTACTTTGGAAATAGAACCAGTTCAACTCAACCTTGGTATGCAGACATACTCTAGCCTCACACCTTTAATGCATTGTCTGAGCTGAGACATCACTTTCTTTATATAAAACCTTAAGCTATCTTGGGACTGTGACTTGAAAGAAGTTGTGGGACTTTCATATTAATCACTTGAAACCTGCAACCCATTCTGAGTGATTAAAGACTTAACAGCAGTCTAGGCTTGTTCAATACATCATATCAGTTGTTTGACACTTTGATCCTGCCCCACTAGCTACCTGATGAAGAAACAGCACTCCATAAGCTTGTACTTTCAAATAGACCTGTTAGACTATAACCTATGCCTGTCTACATGTCCTATGGCCATAGAGGGTGCTGTTTTACACTCAATGATCAGCTCTGTATTATTCCCCAGAAAAATGATCCTTTTGTCAGATTGATCAGCTGATTAAAACCATATGACCATGCTCTCAGCATGGCTCAATATTGACTAATTGAAATCCCACAAGAAACCTCTCAGTCAATGGTAAATCTATCTTGTGCCTAATCTTTCCCAGAGCACAAGACTCAAATCCAACTAACCAGTAGATTTGTCACCTAGAACTGATCTGATATTAATGTGGCAAGGTTTTAACTCTCTCTCAGCCAAAGACTCCCCAGAAATATTGAAAGGAAAAATGAAAGGTGAGATTGCCCCAAATCCACTTTCTGCTAGGTCAGTTGACCTTGGCCAGGCAGTATTTGATGATTAGGTATAAACCCACAGATTTTTTTGTCTCAGCCAATGCAGAACCAGGTTGTTGTGGTAAAGTGGTAGTGTTCCTACCTCTCAATGAGCTGTGTGAAACCATGTCAAACTTGACCTACTCTTGGGAAATAAGGCAGGGCAGGTGACTGAGGTGTCAGTGGGGGAGCACTTTGGGGCCAGCGACCATAATTCTATTTGTTTTAAAATAGTGATGGAAAAGGATAGACCAGATCTAAAAGTTGAAGTTCTAAATTGGAGAAAGGCCAATTTTGATGGTATTGGGCAAGAACTTTCGAAAGCTGATTGGAGGCAAATGTTTGCAGGTAAAGGGATGGCTGGAAAATGGGAAGCCTTCAGAAATGAGAAAACAAGAATCCAGAGAAAGTATATTCCTGTCAGGGTGAAAGGGAAGGCTGGTAGGTATAGGGAATGCTGGATGACTAAAGAAATCGAGGGTTCAGTTAAGAAAAAGAAGGAAGCCTATGTCAGGTACAGACAGGATAGATTGAGTGAATCCTTAGAAGAGTATAAAGACAGTAGGAGTATACTGAAGAGGGAAATCAGAAGGACAAAACGGGGACATGAGATAGCTTTGGCAAATAGAATTAAGGAGAATCCAAAGGGTTTTTACAAATATATTAAGGACAAAAGGGTAACTAGGGAGAGAATAGGGCCCCTCAAAGATCAGCAAGACGACCTTTGTGTGGAGCCACAGAAAATGGGGGAGATACTAAATGAATATTTTGCATCAGTATTTACTGTGGAAAAGGATATGAAAGATATAGACTGTAGGGAAATAGATGGTGACATCTTGCAAAATGTCCAGTTACAGAGGAGGAAGTGATGGATGTCTTGAAACGGTTAAAAGTAGATAAATCCCCAGGACCTGATCAGGTGTACCCGAGAACGCTGTGGAAAGCTAGGGAAGTGATTGCTGGGCCTCTTGCTGAGATATTTGTATCATCGATAGTCACAGGTGAAGTGCCAGAAGACTGGAGGTTGGCTAACATGGTGTCACTGTATAAGAAGGGCGGTAAAGGCAAGCCAGGGAACTATAAACCAGTGAGCCTGACGTCAGTGGTGGGTCTTTTGTTGGAGGGAATCCTGAGGGACAGGATGTACATGTACTTGGAAAGGCAAGGACTGATTTGGGATAGTCAACATGGCTTTGTGCGTGGGAAATCATGTCTCACAAACTTGATTGAGTTTTTTGAAGAAGTAACAAAGAAGATGGATGAGGGCACAGCAGTTTCCGCTGATGGGTGAGTGCTGAACCAGAGGACACAGCTTAAAAATATGGGGTAGACCATTTAGAACAGAGGTGAGGAGAAACTTCTTCACCCAGAGAGTGGTGGCTGTGTGGAATGCTCTGCCCCAGAGGGCAGTGGAGGCCCAGTCTCTGGATTCATTTAAGAAAGATTTGGATAGAGCTCTCAAGGATTGTGGAATCAAGAGTTATGGAGATAAGGCAGGAACAGGATACTGATTAAGGATGATCAGTCATGATCATATTGAATGGTGGTGCAGGCTTGAAGGACAGAATGGCCTACTCCTGCACCTATTGTCTATTGTCTATTGTCTAGAAGTGATCTATATGGACTTCAGTAAGGCGTTTGACAAGTTTTCCCATTAGAAACTGATTAGCAAGGTTAGATCTCATGGACTACAGGGAGAACTAGCCATTTTGATACAGAACTGGCTCAAAAATAGAAGACAGAGGGTGGTGGTGGAGGGTTGTTTTTCAGACTGGAGGCCTGTGACCAGTGGAGTGCCACAAGGATCGGTGCTGGCCCTCTTTTTGTCATTTACATAAATGATTTGGATGCGAGCATAAGAGGTACATTTAGTAAGTTTGCAGATGACACCAAAATTAGAAGAGTAGTGGACAGCGAAGAGGGTTTCCTCAGATTACAACAGGATCTGAACCAGATGGGCCAATGGGCTGAGAAGTGGCAGATGGAGTTTGATTCAAATAAATGCGAGGTGCTGCATTTGGGAAAGCAAATCTTAGCAGGACTTATACACTTAATGGTAAGGTCCTAGGGAGTGTTGCTGAACAAAGAGACCTTGGAGTGCAGGTTCATAGCTCCTTGAAAGTGGAGTCGCAGGTAGATAGGATAGTGAAGAAGGCATTTGGCATGCTTTCCTTTGTTGGTCAGAGTATGGAGTACAGGAATTGGGAGGTCATTTTGTGGCTGTACAGGACATTGATTAGGCCACTGTTGGAATATTGCATGCAGTTCTGGTCTCCTTCCTATCGGAAAGATGTTGTGAAACTTGAAAGGGTTCAAAAAAGATTTACAAGGTTGTTGCCAGGGTTGGAGGATGTGAGCTACAGGGTGAGGCTGAACAGGCTGGGGCTGTATTCCCTGGAGGGTCAAAGGCTGAGGGGTGACCTTATAGAGGTTTACAAAATTATGAGGGGCGTACATAGGATAAATAGACAAAGTCTTTTACCTGGGGTCGGGGAGTCCAGAACTAGAGGGCATAGGTTTAGGGTGAGAGGGGAAAGATATAAAAGAGACCTAAGGGGCAAATTTTTCACGCAGAGAGTGGTACGTGTATGGAATGAGCTACCAGAAGATGTGGTGGAGGCTGGTACATTGCAACATTTAAGAGGCATTTGGATGGGTATATGAATTGGAAGGGTTTGGAGGGATATGGGCCGGGTGCTGGCAGGTGGGACTGGATTGGGTTGGGATATCTGGTCGGCATGGATGAGTTGGACCGAAGGGTCTGTTTCCATGCTGTACATCTCTATGACTCTATGACTCTATGTCTGAACAGATTGGTTAGGAAAGTATCTGTACAACATGAAGAGCATGTGCTACCAATGTACAGCAGAAGAGGGCACTCCTGTACCATTCACAACTCACCAATAACTGTGTCAGTGTACGACCACAGATTGTAATGTAGACCATTTAGTCTGTTTCAATATTCCAGACGTTGGGCTGTCAAAGCCTTACTTATTTGGTGGGAAATTCAGTCATTTACATTTTGGACGTTGTTGAATATCTGTCTCTAACATGTCCATCCTGCCACCAATGGCACCAGGAGACCATTCATCTCCAATTAGAAGTAGCTTCAACTTAACATTTTGTACAAAAGATAAATATCTCTGAGAACGCAAAACTCCCTCAGAGCTGCATTGAAGTTTCTACCGAGATTGTGTTCTCAAATCCTGGAGACCCATATCAAAGTCGATAGTGTTACAATTGAACTGTGACTATAAGATCAAAACAAAGACTAGAAAAGAAACAGGGCAGGAGTAGGACCTTCAGCACCTTGAGACAGCTCCACCATTCAATAGGATCGTGGCTGATCTGACAATTTCCTGCCCTTTTCCCTTAACCCTAATTCCCCTACTGATCAATAATCCATTTATTTCAGCCTTAAACATACACAACTTTCTGCCATCACAGGTCTCTGTGGCAAGGAGTTCTACAGATTTCCGGGAGATTAAATTCCACCTCATCTCAGTCTTAAGTTGTGTTCCTTTATTCTCTGCCCTCTGGTCCTAGTATCTCCGATAAGGAAAGACATCCCCTCAGCATTTACGCTGTCAAGTCTTTAAGAGTATATTTCTGAATGAGATCACATCTCATTGTTCGAAACTCCAGTGAGTAGAGTAGAACATTAAATCTGTTTAACCTTTGCTCATAAGACAATACATCCATACTGGGGATCATGTTAGTGAACCTTCTCTGAACTGCCCCCAATGAAATAATATCATTCCTTCAATAAGGGGAGTAAATCTGTTCACTGTATTCAAGGTGTGGTCTCACCAGCACCTTGTACAGTTTCAGCAAGACTTCTGTTCCCTTGTATTTCATCCGTCTTATCTGAAGACCCAAGTTCCACTATTTCATCTGAGAATGGCATGTCAAACAGTCATGTATTCTTTCAGTATTCCCGCCTTTCTAGTTTATATGTGCAATCTTCTGTGCAAGGGTCAACAGGGCAGCGGAGCCAGGCTACTCAGCTGCATAAGAACACATACTAATAAAAATGAAGTACGGCAGATGCTGGAAATCTGAAATAAAGACGGAAAATGCTGGCGAAACTCAGGAGGTCATTCAGCATCTGTGGAGTCAGAAACAGAGTTAGTATTTTAAATCCAGTATGAATCTTCTTCAGAACTTGAAGGGACCTGTAAATGTGGCAGTTCTTATGTTGGTTCAGAAGAGAGAGAGAGGGGGAGCAAGTAAAAATGCACAGATACACAGCAAAGGGATTGCTAACTGTGGGAGAGGTGCTAGGTGCTAGAGGTGATGGCCTAGAGATATTATCACTGGACTGTTAATCCAGAGACCCCGGTAACATTCCAGGGAACTGGGGCAAAAATCTACCATGCCAATAAAAGTCTGGAATGAAGAGTCTAATGATAACCATGAATCGATTGGTAGTTATTGGAAAAATCCATCTGGTTCACTAAGATCCTTTAGGGAAGGAAACTGCCATCCTTACCTGGTCGAGCAAGAGGCTGGAAGAAGACAGCAAGCCAGGCAGCATCAGGAGGTAGAGAAGTCGATGTTTCGGGTGTAACCCTTCTTCAGGATTGGGGGTGGATATAGGGGAAACTGCAACTAAAGGGGGTGGCAGGGGCAGGGTGGTGAGGTGGGGATAGGTGAAAGCAGGTGGAGGGTACAACCTGGTTGGTCAGTGGGAGGAATGAATCCAGTAGGTGGCAGGGAGGAGTGGAAGGGAGCAGGAGGGGCTGGGAAGGGAGTTGGGGTATGGAGAAGATTATTTGAAATTGGAGAACTCTATGTTGAGTCCTCCGGGCTATAGGCTGCTCAGGCAGAAAACAAGGTGTTGTTCCTTCAGTTTGCAGTTTGGTTCATTGTGGCAATGGAGAAGGCCAAGGAGGTCATGTCGGAAAGGGAGCGGGAAGGGGAATTAAAATGGGTAGTGACTGGGAGGTCCAGTCGGCCTATGTGCCCGGCTGAGATGCTCAGTGAACTGTTCTCTAAATTTACGTTTGGTAGACCATATTGGGAGCACCTGATGCATTAAACTAGGTTGGCAGAGAGGCAGGTGAACCTCTGTCTCACCTGGAAGGGCTGTTTGGGCCCTGGATAAACCAATTTTTAGGTTCAGGTAAGGTGTATGAACCACACGTCCATTTCTATTGATTAAACCTCATTGTATGCTAATTACATGTTAAGATATTCTATTGTATTAATTTTAAGAGTGATGCAACAGGTCTATTAATCAAACACAGTGCAGTATAAGTTCTTACAAGGTCTAGGGTTCAAGGAATGCATCTCATTTCAAATCACTAACCCCTCCCTCCAAGGTAAATCATGTTTAATTACTGATTAGAATTATGAGAGCTTCCATATGAAATCAAAGTTTTCAAGCAGTTTAAATATTCCTTGACTAGGTCCCTTGAGGTGCAGTGGTAGTACGCTTACCTCTGAGCCAGGACGCCTGGGTTCAAAACCCACCTGCTCCAGAGGTGTGCAATAATATCTCTGAACAGGTTGAATAGAAATTATCCATATGCTCTCCGGAATGGTAACCTCATTCCATTTTCACTATTTTTTCAAATGGAACCTACATCAAGAGCACTAAAAAAACAGAGAAGCTTTGTTGATTACCTTAATCCCAGTTGCTTGGGGACATCACAGTCAGGGAGGAACAAAAATGGTAATTTTTGGAAATGAACACTGTAGGGATAAGGAGCAAGAATAGACCACTCAACCCTTCAAACCTGATCCGTATTTCAAAAAGACCATGGTTCATAGAGTCATAGAGATGTACAGCATGGAAACTGACCTTTCGGTCCAACTTGTCCATGCCGACCAGATATCCCAACCCAATCTAGTCACACCTGCCAGCACCCGATCCATATCCCTCCAAACCTTTCCTATTCATATACCCATCCAAATGCCTCTTAAATGTTGCAATTGTACCAGCCTCCACTACTTCCTCTGGCAACTCATTCCATACATGTACCACCCTCTGCGTGAAAAAGTTGCCCCTTAGGTCTCTTTTATATTGTTCCCCTCTCACCCTAAACCTATGCCCTCTAGTTCTGGACTCCTCAACCCAGGGAAGAGATTTTGCCTCTTTACCCTATCCATGCCCCTCATAATTTTGTAAACCTCATGGTTGATCTGATTTTAACCTTAACTCTACATTCCTGCATATCCCCTGATAATCGTTAATTCGCTGGTAATCAAGACTCTGCCTACCTCTGCTGTAAGCATATTTAAAGATTCTCCAGCCACTGCCTTTTGAGAAAGGGCATTCCAAAGACTCTCAACTTTCTGTGAGAAAAAAAATCTCCTCATCTCTGTTTTACAGAGGCACCCCACTACTTTAAGCATTGATGCCTAGTTGTAGACTCTCTCTCAAGAGGATTCATCAGATTGGCCGATGGGCCGAGGAGTAGCAGATATAGTTTAATTTAGATAAATGTGAGGTGTTGCATTTTGCTAAGGCAAACTAGCGAAGGACTTATACAGTAAATGGTAGGGTGCTGGGGAAGGTTGCCAGACAAAATGACCAAGGGGTGCAGTTGCATAGTTACTTGAAAGTTGAGTCACAGGTAGACAGGATGATGAAGAGGGCATTTGGTACACTTGTCTTCATTAGTAAGTGCATTTAGTATAGCAGTTGAGATGGCAATTTGCAGCTGTACAGGACATTGGTGAGCCCTTTAGAATACTGCGTACAATTCTGGCCACCCTGCTATAGGAAGGATATTGTGAAACTTGAAAGGGTTCAGAAAAGATTTACAAGGATGTTGCCGGGGTTGGAGGGTTTGAGCTATAGGGAGAGGCTGAACAGGCTGGGGCTGTTTTCCCCTAAAGCTTCAGAGGCTGAGGGATGACCTTATAGAGGTTTATAAAATCATGAGGGGTATGGATAGAGTAAATAGGCAAGGTCTTTTTCCTAAGGTAGGGGAGCCCAAAACTAGAGGGCATAGGCTGAAGGTGAGAAAAGAAAGATTTTACAAATGACTCGAGGGGCAATTTTATCACGCAGCGGGTGGTGCATGTATGGGACTAACTGCCAGAGAAAGTGGTGGGGGTGGTACAACTACAACATTTAAAAGGCATCTGGATGGGTATATGAATAGGAAGGGTTTAGAGTGATACATGACAAATGCTTGCAAATGGGACTAGATTTATTTAGGATATCTGGTCAGCATGGACAAGTTGCACCAAAGGGACTGTTTCCTTGCTGTATGACTTTATGACTCCATCATTTTGACATCCACCAGGTGAAGTCCTCTCAGGATCTTACAAGTTTCTATTAAGTCACCTTTGATTCTTTAAACTCCAGAGGATACAGGTCTTGCTGTCTAGCCTTTCCTCATTAGGCAATCTGTTCATTCCAGATGTCAGTCTAGTGAATATGCTGGAGCTCTATTTTGAGTTACATAAGATGAGGTGGGCCAGTATGCATCATTCACAGGATTTACTGGTTTAATGACTCTCTTCTGCTTGTCTACCTAGAATTTGCTGGGATCGAGGAAGGGGCAGTGGAAAATGCAGGAATACTGCCAACTTCCGCAGTTGGGAATCCCCTTCCTGCAACAATTACCCAGACTAATACGAACTGTGATGTCACAGGCTTTCGTATGCAAATTGTGGTGGAGCAGGGAGAGAGCCTGGCTTGCTGAGGTGTTTTCCCTGCGGTGTGAGTCAGAATCAGAATTAGAATCCCTACAGTGTGGAAACAGGCCCTTTGGCCCAACAAATCCACACCGACCCTCCGAAGAGTAACCCACCCAGACCCATTCCTCTATCCTATATTTATCCCTGACTAATGCACCTAGCCTACACTATGGGCAATTTTATCATGGCCAATCCACCTAACCTGCACATCTTTGGATTGTGGGGGGAAACCGGAGCACTCGGAAGAAACCCACACAGACACGGGGAGAATGTGCAGGCTCCACACATAGTTGCCCGAGTCTGGGATTGAAAAAAGGCCCTTGCCACTGAGCCACTGTGCCACCCGAGTTAGCCATGGCACAGTGATAGCACCCTCACTTCTGAGTCAGATGCTTTACATCAAAGACCCACTCGAGAGATTCGTGTAGAGAAACTCCATAATGAGCGAGCATTGCACTGTTGGAAATGGTATTGCTTGATAAGCTGCAAAAATAAAGTCTGCTCACTGAGTCATTTTGAAAGATCCCATGGCACAATTGGGAAAGGGGTTGTGGAGTACTCTCACACCAGATGCCATCACATCAGCACTGAAATTCACATATCACATTAATCATTCATCTGACAGGTAGAAGATCTTTGTGGTTTGACAGCAACATCCTGTTAGTGGCAATACAACACTCATGTTGCTACTACACAGTAGCAGAGTGAAACCAATTAAGTTTCAGTGCACTAGTTTTGAGCAAGAGTGGTTGAAAGAGGCTTCGCTAATCCCTGAGATGAGAGAAACTCGTGACCATGCAAGAAGTGACATCAAGTGTCAAAGGGATGGCAACATTCAGTGATCTGTATGGCTGAGAACTTAAAATACTAACAACTAAAAACATAAGAACGTAAGAAATAGGAGCAGGATTAGGCCATCCGACCCTTCGGGCCTGCTGCACACCTCAGTAAAATCATGGCTAATCTTTTCGTGGACTCAGCTCCACTTACCAGCACGCTCACCGTATATAGTACACTATATGACCCTTGAGAGAAACAAATTCCTCTGCTTCTCCATCTTACATGAACAACCCTTTATTTTGAAACTGCCTTGAGTTCAAAGTCTCCCCATGAGGCAAAACATTCACTCAGCATCTTTCCTGTCAAGCCCCCCCCCCTCAGAATGTTTCACAGAGAGACACTCATTTTGCTAAGCTCCAGCGATTATAGGCCCAAACAGCTCCACCTTTCTTCATAAGACAACTCTCTCATTTCAGGAATCAGCCTTGTCAACCTTTTATAAACTGCTTCCAATAGAATTATATTCTTCCTAAAATAAGGAAATTAGCACTGTAGACATACTGCAGGTACCACCCCTGTTTTTGTTTGCTCTATCAGTGTTGCATTAAAAACAATACTCCATTTGCCCTCCTAACCATACAAGCATGCTAATCTTTGGCAATGCATGTCTTTCTCTTCTGCAACCTCTTTTGATTTAAGTTATACTTGACTTTTCAATTCTTCCTGCAAAGTTGACAAACTCACATTTCTGACATTATACCTCACTTGCCAAATTACTGCTTGCACACCCAATCGAGATTAGATTAGTGTGGAAACAGGACCTTCAGCCCAACAAGTCCACACCAATCCTCCAGACCCAATTCCCTCTGACCTATGCACCTAACACTCTGGGCAATTTAGCTTGGCCAATTCATCTAACCTGCACATCTTTGGACTGCGGGAGGAAACCCGTACAGACACGGGGTGAACATGCCAACCCCCACACAGATAGTCACCCGAGGCTGGAATCAAACCTGGGTCCCTGGTGCTGTGAGGCAGCAGTGCTAACCACTGAGCCACCATGCCGCCCTATCTATCTTCTTTTGCAGACTCATTGCAAAAAACTTGTTTTCCTACTTAACTTTGTATTCATCGATCCCTTCATTCAAATCATTAATATCAATCATAAATAATTGAGGCCCGAGCATCAAGCTTTGCAGCCCTTCCTCAGTTACAGTTTGCCAATCTGAAAATGAGCTATTTATCCTAACTTTGTTTCCTATTAGCCATTGTTAACCATCTGCCCACCATATTCCTATTTGTACCTCAAGGATACTACCATAACTCCTAAGAGGCATAAGACAGGTGGGACAATAGGAAAGTTCCACTGTAAAAGATGTCCATTCATTAAAGCACTTGACTTTTTGACTCTCAACATCTTATTTTTTAATAGCATTTTGTATTGCTATGAAAGCTTTATGAGTCAGAATCTTTCACATCAATTATACAGTACAGCCCACTCTGTGCATCTTATCTGCAGCTGTAAGATTGTATCCCTTGCTCTATTCTATTACCCAAATGCACTTTGTAATGGCAGGATCTGCCTGTACTACATGCAAAACAAAGCTTTTCACTGTATCTAGGTACATAGAGTCATAGAGATGTACAGCATGGAAACAGACCCTTCGGCCGACCAGATATCCCCAACCCAATCTAGTCACACCTGCCAGCACCCGGCCCATATCCCTACAAACCCTTCCAATTCATATACCCATCCAAATGCCTCTTAAATGTTGCAATTGTACCAGCCTCCACCACTTCCTCTGGTAGCTCACTCCATGCACATACCTCTCTCTGCATGAAAGATTTGCCCCTTAGGTCTCTTTTATACCTTTCCCCTCTCACCTAAACCTATGACCTCTAGTTCCCCGACCCCAGGGAAAAGACTTTGCCTATTTATCCTATCCATGCCCCTCATAATTTTGTAAACCTCTATAAGGTCACCCTTCAGCCTTCGACCCTCCAGGGAATACAGCCCCAGCCTGTTAAACCTCTCTCTGTAGCTCAGATCCTCCAACCCTGGCAACATCCTTGTAAATCTTTTCTGAACCCTTTCAAGTTTCACAACAGCTTTCTGATAGGAAGGAGACCAGAATTGCACGCAATATTCCAACAGTGGTCTAACCAATGTCCTGTATAGTCGCAACATGACCTCCAAACTCTTGTACTCAATATTCTGACCAATAAAGGAAAGCATACCAAACACCTTCTTCACTATCTTATCTACCTGCAACTCCACTTTCAAGGAGCTATGAACCTGCACTCCAAGGTCTCTTTTTTCAGGAACACTCCCTAGGACCTTACCATTAAGTGTATAAGTCCTGCTAAGATTTCCTTTCCCAAAATGCAGCACCTCGCATTTATCTGAATCAAACTCCATCTGCCACTTCTCAGCCCATTGGCCCATCTGGTCAAGATCCTGTTGTAATCTGAGGTAACCCTCTTCGCTGTCCACTACACCTCCAATTTTGGTGTCATCTGCAAACTTACTAACTGTACCTCTTATGCTCGCATCCAAATCATTTATGTAAATGACAACAAGTAGAGGGCCCAGCACCGATCCTTGTGGCACTCCACTGATCACAGGTCTCCAGTCTGAAAAACAACCCTCCACCACCACCTTCTGTCTTCTACCTTTGAGCTAGTTCTGTATCAAAATGGCTAGTTGCCCCTGTATTCCATGAGATCCATCCTTGCTAATCAGTCTACCATGGGGAACCTTGTCGAACGCCTTACTGAAGTCCATATAGATTGCATCCACTGCCCTGCCCTCATCAATCCTCTTTGTTACTTCTTCAAAAAACTCAATCAAGTTTATGAGACATGATTTCCCACGCACAAAGTCATGTTGACTATCCCTAACCAGTCCTTGCCTTTCCAAATACATGTACATCCTGTCCCTCAGGATTCCCTCCAACAACTTGCCCATCACCGAGGTCAGGTTCACCAATCTATAGTTCCCTGGTTTGTCTTTACCGCCCTTCTTAAACAGTGGCACCACGTTTGCCAACCTCCAGTCTTCAAGCACTTCACCTGTGACTATCGATGATCCAAATATCTCAGAAAGAGGCCCAGCAATCACTTCTCTAAATTCCCACAGAGTTCACAGGTACACCTGATCAGGTCCTGGGGATTTATCCACCTTTACCCGTTTCAAGACATCCTGCACTTGTAATCTGGACATTTTGCAAGATGTCACCATCTATTTCCCTACAGTCTATATCTTCCATATCCTTTTCCACAGTAAATACTGATGCAAAATATTCATTTAGTATCTCCCCCATTTTCTGCGGCTCCACACAATGGCTGCCTTGCTGATCTTTGAGGGGCCCTATTCTCTCCCTAGTTACCCTTTTGTCCTTAATATATTTGAAAAAACCCTTTGGATTCTCCTTAATTCTATTTGCCAAAGCTATCTCATGTTCCCTTTTTGCCCTCCTCATTTCCCTCTTCAGTATACTCCTACTGTCTTTATACTCTTCTAAGGATTCATTCAATCTATCCTGTCTATACCTGACATATGCTTCCTTCTTTGTCTTAACTGAACCCTCAATTTCTTTAGTCATCCAGCATTCCCTACACCTACCAGCCTTTCCTTTCACCCTGACAGGAATATATTTTCTGTGGATTCTTGTTATCTCATTTCTGAAGGCTTCCCATTTTCCAGTCGTCCCTTTACCTGCGAACATCTGCCTCCAATCAGCTTTCGAAAGTTCTTGCCCAATACCATCAAAATTGGCCTTCTCCAACTTAGAACTTCAACTTTTAGATCTGGTCTATCCTTTTCCATCACTATTTTAAAACGAATAGAATTATGGTCGCTGACCATGGGAGACCAAAGTGCTCTCCCACTGACACCTCAGTCACCTGCCCTGCCTTATTTCCCAAGAGTAGGTCAAGGTTTGTACCTTCTCAAGTAGGTGCATCCACATACTGAATCAGAAAATTGTCTTGTACACGCTTAACAAATTCCTCTCCATCTAAACCTTTAACACTATGACAGTCCCAGTTGATGTTTGGAAAGTTAAAATCCCCTACTATAACTACCCTATTATTCTTAGAGATAGCTGAGATTTCCTTACAAGTTTGTTTCTCAATTTCCCTCTGACTATTGGGGATCTATAATACAATCCCAATACGGTGATCATCCCTTTCTTATTTCTCAGTTCCACTCAAATAACTTCCCTGGATGTATTTCTGGGAATATCCTCCCTCAGCACAGCTGTAATGCTATCCCTTATCAAAAATGCCACTCCCCTCCTCTCTTGCCTCCCTTTCTATCCTTCCTGTAGCATTTGTATCCTGGAACATTAAGCTGCCAGTCCTGCCCATCCCTGAGCCATGTTTCTGTAATTGCTAGGATATCCCAGTGCCATGTTCCTAACCGTGTCCTAAGTTCATCTGCCTTCCCTGTTAGGCCCCTTGCATTGAAATAAATGCAGTTTAATTTATTAGTCCTACCTTGTCCTGCCTGCCCTAACTGTTTGACTCACTTCTGTTCTCAACTGTACCAGTCTCAGATTGATCTCTTTCCTCACTATCTCCCTGGGTCATGGCCCCCCACCTTACTAGTTTAAATCCTCCCAAGCAGTTCAAGCAAATTTCCCTGCCAGTATATTAGTCCCCTTCCAATTTAGGTGCAATCTGTCCTTCTTGTGCAGGTTATGTGACAGTAATAAATAAAAATCACTCCTTTTTGATTTGATTTATTGTTGTCATATGTACCTAAGTACAGTGAAATTTTTTGTTTTGTGAGTAGTACAGGCAGATCATAACAAACAAGAGCATAAAAATCATTGGGTACTTAGGCAGATCAAAGTTACGACTGCACCGAAGAACCTGTGAGTTACTTATGAAATGCTCTCTGCTGTGATTTTCCTGATGATTGATCAGGACTCACTCCTGCAGGAAAATCTTTCCCTCCATGGTAGAGGTAAACCAACATATGGTTGATAATTAGTACCATTGGAGAATTGAGGAAGACAGACACTGCTTAAGGCACAAAGTATAGGTTCAATTCCCACATTGACTGAGGTTACCATGAAGGACTCTCCTTCTCAACCTTTCTCCTTGTCTAAGGTGTGGTGATCCTCAGGTTAATCACTACCAGTTTCCTCTCTCTAATGAGACAGCGGTCCTATGGCACACTGGGACCATGGTTTCTTTACTATCATGGGAAGCACCACTGTCTAACATGGTTGGTTCATTCTCTGAGATGCCTTGATTTCAGATATTTTGATGTCACATTACAAAAGTAGGTGGGCTTAAGACTGTGCACGATTCTTGATGCCACGTTTCCGGAAGAGAACCCACTTGATTTACAAATTTGACAAATTCTAACACAGGATTCGTTTATACTACTCCCTGGGGGGACATTAAGGGTCTGCCCAAATTACTCTATGTAACTGGATCACGTACGGTTGCTTGACTTCCAGTTTTACTAGCCCCATTTTTTTCAATATAAGAAAAAACATTTTTCTCAGAATCAGACAGGGTCACTATCCTTCTGTACATTTAAGGAATATGCACTAACAGGCTTCTAATTATTTTTGATCAACTTGTTTGGATATACAGTGACACACCTTCAGGACAGGTGGGACTTGATTCTGGATCATCTACTGCAGAGGTGGGGACTCTATCACCGCAGCACACGATCTTCTTTAAAAAGCTATAGTCATGATGGATTTGTGGTCCCTGTGCATAAATTATGAAAAACTGTGTGAAGGAATTTAGTAAAAGCTACAAGTTGAGCAAGTAATACGGAAGGTAAATGGAATGTTGGCCTTTATTATAAAGGCTTATTGACTTGTCCATCCTTTTAGTGCATAGTTCCTTTATACAAAAAATGTATAACATTTTAAAGCCTTTCATGGAACAAAACTATGTTTTGGAGAGTTACCATTTCAACTTGGAAAGCAAGTGGGCTTTCTGTTTATTGCCTGCTCTCATTCCTTAAATTTCACTCTTTGTACCAGCATTTGGCATAATGATGCATGTTCCATGTTGTTTTTTTCTAAACAAACATTTTTAGTTATACATTTCTAAGATAAAAACACATTCCACAAACTGCAATGCTCATGATACTTTCGTCAATACTTTTGTTAACTAATTATCCAGTAAAGAACTGAACATACCGACCTGAAATATCACAGGTTCAACCTTCAGTTGTGCTAAATTTGCTGAATTGGGCTCGACAATTAGTTTCATCTCCTTGGGCTAGTAAGGAATAAATGAATCTGTATGTTTCTGTCTGTGCTTGTGTTCTTGTGTATACCTGTGTTTGTGTCTGTGTTTTTATGTTTTGAATGTCTGCATATGTGTCTGTGTCTGTATTTACATGGCTATATGCATCCTTGTTTGCGTGTCTGTGTTGTGTGAACATCAGATGAAGCTGTGATTCTACCACTTGAGCAAATAGCCTGCAAATTCTCATTCAGGCTCGCTCTGGAAGAATATGCATTTGAGTGAGGTTCCAGACAGTAATGGGTGCCTTTGAAATTGCCTCCCAGGGAAAGAGGAAATGGCAAACTATTCTGCCTTTGAAAATTATCCTATAAACAGCTCTATATCAGAGATGGATTCATATTTGCAATTACTGAAACA
Organism: Chiloscyllium plagiosum; assembly: GCF_037043375.1. Taxonomy (NCBI): domain Eukaryota; kingdom Metazoa; phylum Chordata; class Chondrichthyes; order Orectolobiformes; family Hemiscylliidae; genus Chiloscyllium; species Chiloscyllium plagiosum. Next base: position 11,403,366 of record NW_028270170.1, read on the forward strand.
ATATGATGTGCAATGGGCGTGCCAACATCTTTTTTGGTGGAATCTCAATTGTCAACACCTTCATGACCAACTTGTCCTAGCAGTTTGAGATACAATGATATTCTTGATGTTTTGTTTTATCATCCTAACAGCTGTCAACTGTTAATCTCCACAAATATATACAGCCACAGTTTGTTAGCAGGCCTTGATGTGTAACCTGTAGTATAGTTTCTGAATGAGAGACCTATCGGACTCAATGTTAACTTTGATTCTCTCTCTCAGAACCTGACATTCCTGCTGAGTTTTTCCAGAACTTTCTGATTTTTTTGTTAATGTTGGTATAGATTTCCGTGCCTGTTTATATGAAATGTATTCTTTCCTAAAGTAGACTAAGTTTGCATTATTACCAAGACATTTACTTTGCCAATAGTAATAGGCTAACTGATAATGATTTTATGAGCCCAAAACAGTGGTGTTTCACATTATGGCTTTAAAGCCCTTTATCATGGACAGCAAAATATTGCATCCCATCCGTTATTATATAACATTCAAGCTTTCCTTGATTTACATACACTTACAATGTGAAAAATTTACATTTACAATGTGAAAAATAATGGGAATACACAATGTAATTCCAAATATATTACACCCCTCAATCACACATTTCTGGAAAATTGATTCTTACATTTTGTTTCTAAGAGGAACAGAAGAACAGAGGAAACAAACAAATAATTTACAAAACTGATTTATTCAAATATGCAGGGCACAAATTCTAAGAAAGGATGTCATGAGAACTGCAGAATGAGTTCCTGCAATAACTTGGTTTCAAGTAGTTTCTATATTTCATAACCATGATAAAACAGGGAATTTTAGATCCATCAGTCTTATCACAAATCTATGTGAAGGTTGTGCGTACAAAAACAACCTAGTAAGCAAGTCAAAATGACAGTCAGTGGGAAAATCTCTGAAACTGTGCACTTGGGCATCTGATACAGTTCCACATGTAATGCTTTTCATTAATATCAAAGTGATGCAAACTCATCTAATATGTGGCAATAGTTAAGAGTTAAGGGTAAAATCTGGTCTGGCCAAGACATTTCGGGTAGCACCAGGTGGGAGGTTCCTGCAGGACTTGTGTCGGGACCTCTACTTTCTCCAACATTCAGAGATTCGGGAATGAATTTTCTTTGGATGATTGAGGTTCCACCGCAACTTTTAAAGGTTTGAGGTGACTCCACATAGGCAATACCCACAAATGTACCTTCCTGCTTTAGCAAATTGAATGACTGCCATTGGGATTGACATCGCTTGGAGTCAGTGGCCAAGATCTGTTGACTCAATCAACCTTAGTAGTGCCACCTCTGATGGTGGGCATTGCTGAACTTGGCAAATATGGTCACGTCAAAGGCTGTGCACCCTCAAAGACAGGCAAATAGAGCCAGGGAATGATGAGGCCAGGCAGGCCCTGGCCATCTATTTTTAGACCCCAATCCCATTGTTACCCTATCTTCACAAATATGTTGCCTGTTTAAACAGGAAAAAGTCCTTAATTGGCCCCTTAAGTGTCTCAACAGAGCTCCCAGTGAGTACTTAGAGTCATAGAGTCATGGAAATGTACAGCACAGAAAAAGACTCTTCAGTCCAACTCATCCATACTGACCAGATAGCCTAACGTAATCTAATTCCATTTGCCAGCATTTGGACAATACCCTTCTAAACCCTTCCTATTCATATACCCATCAAGATGCCTTTTAAATGTTATAATTGTACCAGACTCCGCCACTTCCTCTGGCAGATTATTCCGTGCACCTACCACCCTCTGTGTGAAAACGTTATCCCTTAGGTTCCTTTTAAAATTTCTCAGCCTCATGCTTTTTGCAAGTGCAGCGTGAAGATTGGACATCAACTGACGCCTTCCCTGGCAAATCCCTCCCTCATTCCTCCAGGGTCAGGAAGTCTGTCAGGAAACCCGAAGGGTGATAGCAATAGAAACGGCAGCTAAACTAAAGTAAGCTGATTATATGAAATAAGTTAAGGAAATAGGGGAGTGAGCAAAACATAGATGGGTGAAATTTAATGCTGACTAATATGAAGTATTGTTCACAGGAGGAACAATTGGATGACATGTACTTCAATGCATTCTGTAAAATAAAACTGTAAAGGACGTTGAAGAACATGAATGCTCAATATATAGCTAAAGCCAACATAGCAAAAATAATTGGATGCAAATTACCAGAGGGTGTGATCACACTCTTCAGTGGTGTGGTCAAACCTTGCACTGAGTAATGTTTTTATTTATGGATTACTAAGAAAGAAGAGAAACATTAAAATTAAAATACCACATTAACTTGATTTGTGTGCCTGGTACAGGCAAACATAGGTTCACAGAGGTGAAAGGTAAATTTAAGGTCTTAATGCAGACAGTGATCAATATTTGCACAGCAACAGCTAACAGAGAAATGGAGATAAAAGTCGTGGAATCATTAAGGAGCTGTTTGAATGCAACAGCAGTGGGACTATAGTGCTGGATGGATGGATGATGTAGGATGGGGCTGAATGGTATCTCTATCCTTGACTGGTGCAGTGAATTTTTGACTATTGAGCAGCTGGTGTACCTGACTGCCAGATATAACTGGAGTACCTTTAGGAGTTATATGTCCCAGTAGAGAACCTTGTGTGCTGGTAATGTCACCCAGAAGATGTGCACTCTTTTATTACGCTATCTAAATTAGTTTTCATTCTGGGGAGGAATAACGGAAGCGGTTTGACATGGTTAATCTTTAAGAAAGGCTACAAGCTTATCTGGCTAATGGGGTTTCCCTGGTTGAAACATTCAGATGTAGAATCTGCTGAGGTTTGCTGTCCATATGCATTTTGATCACAATCTTATACTGTGGCCCAGAATATGATTCACTCAGAAAGAGTACTTACATTAAACGATAGTTTACTGTTGCTTAAAGAGAATCAGAATATCATAGTCATATCGGCTAGACTCTAGTAGGTAATAGAACAATTATCAAATTAGCACTTGCAGTGCATAAAAACAGGGATGTTGACTCCACATTTAAACATTCGACAGGCGAGGAACCTTATCATTATACACAACAGACAGACCTCCACAAGGGTAAACACGACAACATCCTGTCTTTGGAAAAACAATGCATTTAAAATCAAATTATGTGGAGTAGACGGTGCAGCATATTTTGACTTTACATTCACTCACAGTGCCAAGTATCATTAGCTGGTCCTGAATGGCGCCAAGGTTAGCAAAAGCATTACACTTTCCATTAAGTATACTGTGATAATGATTTGAAATTTGGCACTCTTGTGTTTGTCCTGATGAATGTAATATGAAAACCGTCAGTAACTTGTCACCTTTTTTCAGCGATAAGTATATTGTCCTCAAGTCCTGCCTCAGCTGTGCAAGCTAGGTTTCTGCCTCAGCTGTGCAAGCTATTGAATATGATCACACACACACACACACATACACACACACACTCACACATACACACACACACTCACATACACACACACACACACTCACACACATACACAAACACAAACACACACACACACACATACAAACACACTCACACACACATACAAACACACTCACACACACACATACACACACACACTCACACATACACACACACACACTCACCCACACACTCACCCACACACACACACACAACACACACCCACACACTCACCCACACACACACACACAACACACACACAACACACACACACACACACACAGTTCCAAATACTGGCAATCAGAAATCTATCCATCAATGGTCATTCAGATAATGGGGATGGGGTGGGTAAAAGGCACTGAAGTGTTCAATCATCCATGATTGTATTGAATGACAGGATCATAATTGCTTCTTTAACAGAGCATATTATAAAACTCACAGGTAATGGTTTCATCTCTCTTTTTTTCACACTGACCTGCATTCTATTTGTCTTCCAGGTCAGAAAGCATAGCCATCTCATAGAGTCATAGAGATGTACAGCGTGGAAACAGACCCTTCGGTCCAACCTGTCCATGCCGACCAGCTATCCCAACCCAATCTAGTCCCACCTGCCAGCACCCAGCCCATATCCCTCCAAATCCTTCCTATTCACCCATCCAGATGCCTTTTAAATGTTGCAATTGCACTAGCCTCCACCACTTCCGCTGGCAGCTCATTCTATACACATACCACCCTCTGAGTGAAAACGTTACACCTTGGGTTTCATTTATATCTTTCCCCTCTCACCCTAAACCTATGATCTCTAGTTCTGGGCTCCCCCACCCCAAGGAAAAGACTTTGTCTATTTATCCTATCCAAGCCCCTCATGATTTTATAAACCTCTATAAGGTCACCCCTCAGCCTCTGATGCTCCAGGGAAAACATTCCTAGCCGATTCAACCTCTCCCTATAGCTCAAATCCTCCAACCCTGGCAGCATCCTTGTAAGTCTTTTCTGAACCCTTTCAAGTTTCACAACATCTTTCCAACAGGAAAGAGACCAGAATTGCACGCAATATTCCAACAGTGGCCTAATCAATGTCCTGTACAACCGCAACATGACCTCCCAACTCCTGTACTCAATACTCTGACCAATAAAGGAAAGCATACCAAACGCCTTGTTCACTATCCTACCTACCTGCGAATCCACTCCATTGACACCATTTGGCAATTATGATGTGCAAGGGCAAATTACATTCTTTCTGTAACGGAAGGATAAACCAGCCTGTTAGGAGAGGTTTCTATGGTATTTCAGGAAAATGTACATTTTATCTGCAAAAATGGTAAGCCAAATGCTCACCAGAAATGAAGAATGAAATGATCTTCACGGCAGAGAAACATAACAATTGCTGAATGAAAAATGTCCAGGGTCCTTCTACCACATATTCTACCTTGTAGCTGCATGACACAATAATATTGGAGCTCTTGACTAAGCATGGTAATGAACAAACCGGTCATCAATATCAGGAAGTGGAATTGAAGACATACCCCCTACCTGTATCAATGGTCCTGAGGTGGAGATGGTTGAGGATGTCAAGTTCCTATGAGTAAAGATTACCTACTATCTGTCATGGCCCATCCAGTTCAACGCTATAGTCAAGAAAGCATACCAATGCCTCTATTTCCTCAGAAGGCAAAGGAAATTCGGCATGTCCACAATGACTCTTACCAATTTTTATAGATACATCATAGAAAACATTCTATCCAGGTGCATCACAGATTGGTATGAAAACTGCTGTATCCAAGACCATAAGAAATTACAGAGAATTGTGATTACAGCCCAGTCCATTATACAAATCAGCCTTTCATCCATTGACTCCTTCTGTACATCTCACTGCCTTGGGAAAGTAACCAACATAACCAAAGACCCTTCCCACCCCAGTTATACTCTTTTCCATCCTCTTCCATCGGGCAGAAGATACACAAGTTTGAAAACATGTACTGACAGATTCAAGAACAGCTTCTTCCCTGTTGTTATCAGACTTATGAACAGACCTCTGTTGATCTTTCTCTGCACCTTCTCTGTAGATTTAACACAGTATTGTGCATTCTATTCTATTACACTGATGTATTTGCATAAGTTATGATTTGCCTAGATAGCACCCAAAACAGTAGTTTTCACTGATATCACCGTACATGTGACAATAATAAATCAAGTCAAATCCTCCATTTCTTGGTGTAGAACCTATCTAAATGGGAAGCTCTGATGCTGAAATCTTTGGAAACAATGGGTAGAATTGAACCCTGAGGTCTGGACTAATATTGGGTCCCAACTCCACTGTGTAAGCTGGCCTTACTATTGAATTTCTTTAATTGAATTCAAATTTGACCATCTGCTATGGTGAAATGTGAATCTATATTCCCACGACATTAATCTGGAGATTCTAGATTATTCACCCAATGACATTACCAGTACCTCCCCACCTTGCCATTGAATCACAGGTAGCCAATATGTGGCTCCTTCTAGGAGAATCTTCAAATTAATTAGGATGTGTGGACAAGGTGGTTGAATGTTTAGGAACCCCCAGTCATGTCCTGCCAGCAGCCACATAGGAGATTATACTGCAGTTAGGTCTGGGACAGGTGTTGGTAAGTAGTCTTTTCATGTTAGGTCAAACATTACAGTTTTACTAACATTGTAAAGGGTCACTGTGTCAAGACTTCATCTCTCTCCCACAAGACTGCAAGAGGGTATGATCTCCTGGTAGTCATATAAATTTATATTACTGCCCAATGTTGATGTAAACTATCATATTCAAACGAACAATGTACACTGCAGATATATGGGCACTGCTGTGGCAGGCAGGAGAAAGCAAAGGTGCCTCAATATGAGGGCATCCTCCAAGGACTTAGATAGATGTGAAAACTACTTGTGGCAGCAGTGGAATGCCCCCAGAGGATGTCTCCTTGAGTAGGGGGGGCACTGATGGACCCCAAAGCCTTTCTGCTGTGAGGCTGCATGATAGGCAGGGGGTCTGCTTTAACCTGCCTTCTGCGTGATTGCTTGGGGTTAGAAATTACATCGGATAAGGTGTCAATGCACAAAGCTACAACTTTCCTCTTGACCTTGCCTTATCAACTATTTCCACAGGATTGATAACATTCTTTAACAGATCTGAAATCACTAGCTTCTGCCAATAATACTATATTTACCAGCTAGAGGTTTCAAATTACACACATAGATGTCGCAGAATATTATATTCTGGAAATAATCTATACGATTTGAGTTTGAGCTGGTCCTACTTTCCAATATGAGGAGCTTGTTCCAAGTATAATCAATGGCTTAATCAAATCATGTTTCTGTATTTATGTTTGGATGTTATCCCTCAAATTAGTGAAATTAGTTTTTGTTTATATGGTTCATTTCATGTTTACTCATTTTGCAAATTATTCTTCATTAAAACTTAATTTTAATATCAGAAAACGAGTAACAGTTAGTCTATAATACCGTCTAGGCTAGACCACTCTTAATGGTATGACCATTAAATACATGTGACACTTTAGTATAGAATTATATTCTGCCCATTGGGTCTACACCGAATCTCCCACCCAGTTCCACCCCATCTATCTAACCCTGCATTTACCATGGCTAATCCACCTAACCTGCACATAGCTGGACACTATGTGCAATTTTCATGGCCAACTCACCTAACCTGGACATTTTTAGACTATGGGAGGAAACTGGAGGAAATGTGGAAATACAGAAAGAACATGCAAACTTCCTACAGGCAATCATCAGAGGCTGGAATCGAACAATGTGAGACAGCGGTACTAACCACTGAGCCACTGTGCAGCCCCAATATAACATTGAACAAAACAGAAAATAAAGATTAATTTATGTAGGTATCTTGGATGTTTTAAATTGTTTTATAGCCAATAACATATTTTCAAAGCAGTGTCACTGTTATAACATTTGAAATGCAACAACTTATGAACAGAGATCTCCTATAAATAGCAAAGAGTGAATGGGCAAATTATCTATTTCACTGATGTTTTTTGAGTGATAATTATTGGCCAGGGCACTGTGGAGAACTTGCCTACTCTTCTTAAATACTCCCATGCGCCTGGGAGCGCAGACTAAGACTCACTTTAACATCTCATCTAATGGGCGGCGCTCCTGGCACTAATACAGGTCCTCAGTAATACACTGAAGTAATTTAGAGTGGGACTTGAACTCATAACTAGCTCCGTCAGACATGAGAACACTGTCACTGCACAATAGCTGAAAACGTGCCAGTTGGAATCCTGGTTTGTGCTGATTTAGCTGCTGTCAGCTGGAGTGACTGTTCAGCTGCAACAGTTGGTCCCAGTGCCCTTAAGCCAGACAGGGAAAAGGTGAAGGTTCCCATTCCAAATCAAGATCCAAGGACAATCTACTTAAAGATATGAATGAATAGATGAAAAGGAGCTTGGACACTGCAGTGATACCCAATATGGTTACATCGGTCATTTACTCATGCTCAGAGTCACACATGAAGAGTGACCATTTGATTGAGGTGTCAATGAGCTACCAGCACCACGCTAGTCACAACTTATTATGTATCATCACTTACAGGAGAAATGGTTACTCGTAATGCCACAGTAAGATCAGTCAAGCAACAATATGACTGAGACAAGGTGATCTCATTGATGTCAGCAGCTTGGTCTTTGCTTCATTATGGAATGTGCTGCATCCACATGGCGTACTATCCAGCAACTCAGCTTAAACATGACTGAACTCAGCCAGCACACAGCCCTGGGAATTAAATGATTTTTTTTTGGTATGGAGTCAAGTGCATGAATTATTGGACCACCCAGAATCTCAAACATTGTATGTCTTCAAACCTGAATTGAGGGCATGTCTGCACAATAGCTTCATGCTTGGTTCCGCTAAAATGTGATTAACGCAATTCATTAGCAAGCTTTAATTGATATTAATGAGAAGATACAGCAGGCTGTGATTTACAGGTTCCATTTCAATGCAGGTCTCTGACAGTAAATACCAATGTCTGCAAATTGTATCTAAGCCCACCCTTAAATTATAGCTAAATTACACAAATCAAAAGTTGGGTTATGTCTTGAAATTAATTTTTCATGCACAAAACTTAGGTGAATCACCACTGTGCCTTGGTGGGGTTCAATGGGTAGACTGAGATTTGAGTGTGAGTTGTACTGCCAACTACTGGTGGCCTGTCCCTTTACAGCTGGTACATAATTGACAAAGCTAGGCCATTGTAACTTGATACTACATTCAATGTCAATCAGAGGACCATTATAATTGCTTGTAAAATCCAAGCTGCAAATCAGTCAATATTTTGCCTCTGTTACTAGATGTGTTCATCAAAATGCCATAATCTGAGAAAGAGTTCCATATGCTGGACACAAGATGTTCATTTCTCCAGCAATGAATGTCCTGCTCAAGTTAAAAACTGCTTTATACTACAGTACATAAAATGTCAAGTAAGTGTATAACGTTAGGTGTCATTAGTTGGCTTTTTGGGGTCAACTAAACGTTTGACTGCAGACCACAACTATGACCTTTTTTTGTGTTTCACGAGAGGATAAGGGAGATTCAATGACCCATGTTTTCATGCAAACAGAGCAGATCCACAGCTTGGAAAATTTGGCCAGATTCTGGACTTCTGCACTGAAGCCAACAGCCCCTGTGCCTATTTCTGTCTATCTTGAGCAGTGCTCCCATTATCACGACTCCTTCCCACCTCCTGAAATGGGAGTGTGGACATCCAGGGACATTTTGCTACTTCAGCCTTACAAAGCCAGAAATTGGGCTGATTGTGCTCTGGACCCAAGAACAAAGGTACAGGCACAAGGAAGAATTATGTCCATGGAAAGATAAAGCATTTTTACATTAGTCTACACTTACAAGAGAGAGAACAGAGTTGTTTCATTGCCATAGTCTTACCAAATCATAGAGGCTGCTCTCATTAGAGAGAAGCAACTGGTGGTGATTTAACCTGAGGACCACCAGAACACAGGTGAGGGAAGAGGTTGAGAAGGAGAGTGCTTCATGGTAACCTCAAACCAGTGATGGGAATTTAATCTATATTGTTGGCATCACACTGCTCTGTAAACCAACAATCCAGCCAACTGAGCAAAACTAATCCCAAGAACAGAGTACAGGAGTTGAAAATGTAAATTACATGAATTTTGATTTAAAACAATGAGCTTTCCTCCATTAATATCCAGCTTTGAACACCCCAAATGATTTTAATTTTCCATAAAAGCACAGTGACTTGTATTTACGTAAGTATTTATCACAGTAAAATCCCCCAAGTCTTCACAGCAAAGTTGGCAAACAAAATTTGGCACTGAGCTCCATAAGGAGACTTTAAGGTGGCCAAAATCTTCAAGTAATTTTAAAGTTCATCTTGAAGGACGTGAGAGGAAGAGAAGCAGAAAGGTGGCAAGGAATTCCCAAACTTTCAGCCTGGGCCCGGCCTAAAGGTATGGCCTTAAAAATTCAGGATGCTCAAGAGGTCAGAATTGGAGGAGTGCTGAAATCTCCGAGTGTTGGCTATAGGGCTTAAGGAGGTTATTCCACTCATTGCTGGAGCTGAAAGTCAGGTTTGGCAGGGCAAGACTGATGTCCTTATACTGTGTCAAGAGTGGCCCAATCAGGTGTGTCAGAATAGATTTGCCTGTAAGATTTGCTTTGGTTTATTAAACATTAATGTTAAATGAAGGGTGTTACAGAAAGTAAAATAAGAGAACGTTTTAGAAAGATAATTAGAATTTTGGCACTATTTTACAAGCAGATGTTCACAATGAATCGTTCAATTTCCGAATTTATATTCAGGTATTACGCCAATCAGACATAAGTTGGGTCCAACTGATTTACAAGTTGGAGAGACAATAGTGTGAGTCTATTCATTACTTTTGAAAGGCATTAATGAGGGGACTTCACTTCAAATATACTTCTTTAATTATATATTTAATCTTCATCCTTCAATATTTGTAAAGTTGAGGATGCAGAGATATATCTCACCGGATGGTATGATAGATGTACACTAACAAAATATTGTCTTATAGAACATGATAAATTATGTCTCTCCAATGTTTAACATTGAGAGTGTGGTATCATGGAAGAAAGTGACACTATGAACAAGGAGCAATAACAGAGATTGTACTGTCTTCCCATTGCTTTAGTTTCTAAATGGCAAAGCTGGTTTCTGATTAACAAATTGGACAGACTCAGCTGTGAGCTCCCAGGGAAAATTTCTGTCTCCCTCAAAAAGAAGCCTGCTCTGTCAATGGATTTCAGCTTGTGCGCTAGTTAAACAGACTTAGACAATGGGAGGTCTTCTCTGGTCTATGAAAGATCAAATAGAGTTTCATCCAGGATGCTAGCTATTATTGGAAAGCTCACCTTGTGGGGTCCTGCAAACACAGTGGTCAGCTAAATGTTAGAATTCATTTATGAAAGAATCCATACTCTCTCCTGTTTACTGGCTACACTGATTAAACTTAGTATTGTCAGTAAACCTTCGACTGAAGCAGATGTCAAATCACCATGATTTGTAGCTTCTTTATCTATCCTCGATTCGCAGATGCCAGTGTTGGACTGGGGTGTACAAAGTTAAAAATCACACAGCACCAGGTTATAGTCCAACAGGTTTAATTGGAAGCACACTAGCTTTCGGTGCGACGCTCCTTCATCAGGTGATTGTGGAGGGCTCGATCGTAACACAGAATTTATAGCAAACATTTGCAGTGTGATGTAACTGAAATTATACATTGAAGAATTGATTGTCTGTTAAGCCTTTCATCTGTTAGAATTCAGTGATAGTTTCACTTCTTTCATGTGTAAATCACAAAAGCCTTTTTTAAAAGTTGCATTCTCGGGTTAGCTGTTAACAATGGTGATAGCTAGACAATATGTTGAAGGTGTTAGCCCCCTGTGTTCTCTGTCTATGACCTGATGTTTAGATTGATTCTAATCTAAAAAGTGAGATAACAGAGTTTTACATAAATTCATGCAGTTTTTGAGCTCAGAGTTCTACATGAATGTATGCAGGTTTTGAGCAAAGTGCAATGTAACTCTGCAAGTACAAAACAAATCACCCCACAAAATATATGTGTGCATGTGGGTCTTTGTCTGTCTGTGTGTGTGTCTGTCTGGGGTGGGGGTTGTGAGTGTGAGAAAGTGTCTGTGTGTGTGTGTAGTGAGTGCAGAGTGTCTTAAGTCTGTGAGGGGATGCATGTGTGGGAGTGTGTGTGTCTATAAGGGTGTGTGTGGGTGTCTGTGTGCGCGTCTGTGTGTACCTGTGTGCGTGTGTATGTCAGAGTGTGTGTGTGTAGGAATAACTGTGTGTGTGTGTAGTGTAATGGTGATCACCTGTAATGTGACATGAACCCAAGGTCCCGGTTGAAGCCCTCCCTATGGGTACCGAACTTAGCTATCAGCCTCTGCTCAGCCACTTTCCTCTGCTGCCTGTCCCGAAGTCCACCTTGGAGGATGGTCACCCGAAGGTCTGAGGCTGAATGTCCTGGACCACTGAAGTGTTCCCCAACTGGGAGGGAACCCTCCTGTCTTTTGATTGTAGTGCGGTGCCCATTCCTCCATTGTCATAGCCTTTGCTCGGTTTCCCCAATGTACCATGCCTCCGGGCATCCTTGCCTGCAATGTATAAGATAGACAACGTTGGCTGAGTCACATGAGTGCCATGTACAAGGTGGGAGGTGTTCCCACGCGTAATAGTGGTATCTATGTCCACAATCTGACATGTCTTGCAGCGTCCACCGTGACAGGGTTGTATGGAGTTGTCCTGAGAGCCGGGCAGTTTGCTACGAACAATGATCTGTTTGAGGTTTGGCGGTTGTTTAAAGGCAAGTAGTGGAGATGTGGGGAAGGTCTTGGTGAGGTGCTCATCCTCACTGATAATGTCTTGCAGGTCACGAAGAACATGGCGTAATGTTTCAGCACCTGGGAAGTACTGAACAACGAAGGGTATCCTGTCAGTTGCAGCCCGTGTCTGTCTCCTGAGGAGGTCATTACGGTTCCTTGCTGTGGCACGTCAGAACTGCAGTCGATGAGTTGAACATCGTACCCCGTTCTTATGAGGGCATCCTTGAGTACTTCCAGGTGTTCCTCCTCATCTGAGCAGATCCGGTGTATGCGTAGTGCTTGTCCATAGGGAATGGCTGTTTTAATATGTTTTGGGTGGAAGCTGGAGAAGTGTAGCATTGTGAGATTGTCTGTGGGTTTGCGGTAGAGTGTGGTGCTGAGATGTCCGTCCTTGATGGAGACACACGTGTCCAAGAATGAGACAGACAGTCGAGAGTAGTCCATGGTGAGTTTGATGGTGGGATGAAACTTGTTGATGTCACTGTGTAGGAAGAAAATGTCATCAATGTACCTGATGTACAATATCGGTTGGAGATCCTGCATAGAGAAGAAATCATGTTCGAACCTGTGCATAAAAATGTTGGCATATTGGGGTGCAAATTTGGTCCCCATGGCTGTTCCGTGTGTCTGATGAAGAATTGGTTGTCAAAGGTGAAGACGTTATGATCGAGGATAAAGCGGATGAGTTGTAGGATGGTGTTTGGAGACTGGCAATTGTTGGTGTTGAGTACTGAGGCTGTTGCTGTGATGCCATCCTTGTGGGGGATGCTGGTGTAGAGTGCGGAAACGTCCATTGTGACGAGGATAAAGGAGGAGCCGTTGTCATTCAGAATAGAACAGATTACTGCAAGGAAGTGTACCAACAACTGAACAACCAGGAACACTACAGGCAGCTACCAGCTGATCCGACCAAAGAACATACCCGAGAATTAAACACACTGATCAGAACTTTGGATCCAGTCCTTCAGAGCTCCCTACACGCCCTCATCCCACCTTTTTCTCGTGTAGGCGACTTCTACTGCATTCCAAAGATGTGTGATTTTTAACTTTATCTATCCTCAGTTGAGCAAGTGTGTGAGTTAATTCATATTTGCTGGTTCATCAATTTAATATCTTTTCATCCAATCTTTTGTTTGGTGCATTGTGCAGCCAAGACTGGAAGTCTTCCAGATATTCCCCTGTTGTGGGCTCTGTGTGGTGCACACTGGCTATGTGGCTGATGTATTTCCAGTCCTGTCACCATTCTCAATATCAATTTTAAGCCTTAGAATGGCTTATGCTCCTACTTTTGGGTGTTCTCATCACATGCTGCTTTGAATATTCTCACTATTAGTCAGGCTGACCCGGAAGTTTGAGTCAAAAGGTGTGTCGCTAGAAAACCAAAGCAGGACAGGCAGCATCTGAGGAGCAGGAAAGTCAACACTTCAGGCATAAGCCTTTCATCAGGAATATGGAGGAGGAAGGGGGAATGAGAAATAAACAGAAGGGTGAGGTTGGGGCTGGCAGAAAGCTAGGTGGAAAGGTGATAGGTGGATGCAGGTGGAGAGTAATTGTGATAGGTCGGTGGGGAGGGTGGAGCGGATAGGTGGGAAGGAAAATGGAAGGTAGGAGACGTCAAGAGGGCATTGCGGAGAGGGCGGTTGGACCTTGCTGACTGTGAAGTTTGTCGAGTGAAGGGTCCATGACCACTGCCGCCATTTTGTGAGATCATGAATTGGAGAGAGAGAGAGACAAGTCTGACCTCATATTTGTGAATAGGAGCCTTCCTTTACACTAAAAGCCTAACTAGGGTGAATTCCCAGAATCTTGCAGGCATGGTCTTGGGGTTGTACCAAAAATATTATGAAAAGATAAGGTACATTGAAGGAGAAGTTAGATGAGTAAACAAAGGAGAATAGGCTGGCTGGATAGTTTGAAAGGATGAGTTGAAATAATTCGAGGGTGTGAGGAAGTGTGTTTCTATGCAGCAAACTATCAGATTCTGACACAATGGAGAATTCTGAAGTAAATGATTGCTCTCACTTGAACAGCAATTAATGTTAAAACTAACATTTCATATGATAGCTGTTGGAGTGGCCTTTTACGGGGTTTCATTTCCCCTGGGCTAGGGAGGGAAAACTTTGTCACAAATACCATCTGATGTCAGCCATGACTCAGTTGTTATCACTCTTTCCTCTGTCCCTGAAGGTTGAGTTCAACTTGAGTTGCTTGAGGGGGTACTCAGCCTTGACTCACCATTCAGTTTTTCCATAAAGTAATGGCACAAGTGTTTGTCGTTAATTACTTTCTCTGTAGAGTTTGGCATCTCTACTTCTTCGTCCCAATCTTGGTATCATCCGTACTAACTTGGGTTCAGTGATAGATGTCCATTATTGAAGTCTGGCCTTAACCTATGGTGAAACTCATGCCCACCGTCCCCTTCTGCTGGATATACTGCCCACTTTTGGCCTCCATAATCCCCAATACCCTCTTGAGTTATAATTGACTTAGTAGATGGAATGATTCCTTTCCCTGCTAAAAGTTCCTTTGATCCTAGCAATAAATAAGGTCAAAGGTTCAATGTTCAAAATGAATAAACAAAATAAATCCAGCCTTTTCACAACATTTATAATCTTTCATTTTGATTCCACATTTGTCACCTGGCACTTCCCTATTTACACCATTCACTGAGCCTAATTGTCAGTGATGGAATCTAATTATTATTATAACAATGTTTTAATTAATATTATAATTATTACTCTAACTCTGTCAGCTATTTGAAACAGTGTAAAGCACCCATGTGACTTGGCATTATCATCTGCCAATCAATTCTCAGATTAAATGCAATTATTTGTGGTTTTACTTCTTTAATTGCTTAAATTATGCCAACATTATCACCTGCCATAATTGCCTTTGCAAAGCCTAGTACAGTTCAGAAACTCTGTAATTGTGACACTAGACAAGTTTGTGAATGGCATTACACATTAGGCCCTTCTCTAAGAGAAAGACTTGCATTTTAGATTAGATTCCCTACAGTGTGGAAACAGGCCCGTCGGCCCAACAAGTCCACACCGACCCTCTGAAGGGTAACCCACCCAGACCCATTTCCCTCTGACTAATGCACCTAACACTATGGGCAATTTAGCATGGCCAATTCACCTGCACATCTTTGGACTGTGGGAGGAAACCAGAGCACCCGGTGGAAACCCACACAAACATGGGGAGAATGTGCAAGCTCCACACAGACAGTCGCCCAAGGCTGGAATTGAATCTGGGTCCCTGGTGCTGTGAAGCAGCAGTGCTAACCACTGAGCCACCATGCCACCCATGATCATTGGACTTCGCAAAAAACTTTCCTACCAATGAAACACTTTTGAAGTCTAGACACTGTTATCATTGCAGGAAGCATGGAGAAGGCAATCAATTGAACGTCAGCATGGCCCACAAACTGCAAGGTGATGATGAGCAGGTAATCTGGTCACTGACAAATATTGACATCAAGGATAACTCAACTTCTCTTCTTCAAAGTTGTGCCATGGAGGCTTTTACACCCAGTGAAGCTGTACAATAGACCATCGATTAATGTTTTAACCAAAAAAAAGTAACTCTGACAGTGCAGCACTTCCTCAATGCTGTGTGCAAAAGTTGTAGAGTTGGGAGAACTTTATTTAATTGTTTAATCTTAGGTATGGTGATTCCCTTCAGAGCTGGAAGGCAGAGAGGTCAAACATGAAACAAGACCTGGGCATCATTCAGGCTTGGACTGATAAATGACATGCACCTTTTGCAGCCCACCAGTGTCAGGAAATTATTATCTTCAACAAGGAAAAGCTCATCATCAAGTATGACTTATAATGGCTTACCATTGCCAAATCTTCCACTATCAATTTCCTGGGAAGGGTGCCATTGATTTGAAATTCAACTGTAGTAGCTACATAGGTACAGCGGGTCAGAGGCTGGGCATTCTGGGGCAAATCATTAATTTCCTGATTCCCCAGAGCTTTTTCACTATCTATAAAGAGAAAATCAGGCATTTTCCTAGAATGCTCCCCACTTATCTGGATGAACGCAAATCGAACAACTCTCACAAACCTCAATATCATTCAGGACAAGCCAACCCACTTCATTGGCACACAATCTATTACCTTAATAAATGACATGCAGGTGCCGGTGTTGGACTCGGGTGGACAAAGTTAAAACTCACGCAACACCAGGTTACAGTGCAAGCTATCAGAGCGCTGCTCCTTCATCAGGTAGCTATTGGGGCAAGATCATAGGACACAGAATTTATAGTAAAAGATCAAAGTGTCATACAGCTGATGTGATCTATTGAACAAACCCAGATTGCTGTTAAACCTTTAATCACTTAGTATGGGGTTTCAAGTTTCAATTAATTAAAATGTGAAGTTTAGAACTTCTTTCAAGTCACATTCCCGAGATAACTTAAGGTTTTATAAAATAAAGTGAAATCTCAGCTCACACGATGTATTAAAGGTGTGAGGTTAGAGTCTGTCTGCATCCCAACCTTGTGTCAGACTGATTCTATTTCCAAAGTAGGAATTAATAAAATGTCACATGACTGACTGCCTACATATAGTGTGCTTTTTGAACAAAATAGAATGTATCTGCAAATACAAATCTGCAATTGCAAATTCACCCCATAGACTTATATGTGTGTGTGTGTGTACTTATGAAGGAGAGAGAGAGAATGTGTATGTGTCCATGTGTGCATGCTTGATAGAGTGTGTGTGCGAGTGTGATGGAGTATATGCCTGTGAGAGGGTGTGTACATGAGTGTGAGTATTGGTGTGTCTGTGTGTCAGAGAGAGCATGTCAGAGAGAGAGTGGGTCTGGGTGAGTGTGTGTGATTGTGTGTAAGAATGTAAGAGTGTGTGTGTGTATAGTGTAGTGTGACATGAAGCCAAGATCCCGACTGAGGCTGTTATAGGTACTGACCTTGGCTATCAACCTCTGCTCAGCCACTCTGCGTTGTTGCGTATCCTGAAGTCCGCCTTGGAGGACAGTCACTCGAAGATCCAAGGCCGAATATCCTTGATGACTGAAGTGTTCCCTGACTGGGAGGGAACATCCCTGTCTGGTAATTGTTGCACTGTGTCCATTCATCCGTTGTCATGGTGTCTGCTTGGCCTCACCAATGTACCATGCTTCAGGTTATCCCTGCCTGCAGAGTATGAGATAGACAATGTTGGCCGAGTCACATGAGTACCTGCAGCACACGTGGTAGGTGGTGTCTAAACAGACCATTGTTCGAAGCAAGCTGCCGAGCTTTCAGGACAACATAGACCACAACACCATGCAACGCTATCATGGCAACCACAGCAAGACTGTCAAAGTGTGACATGGATTCTACCATGACACGTGGGAACACCACTCACCATGTGCACCCATTAAACTATGCACTTCACACACAAACTTTCACACAAGCACACATACACACACTCTTACACATGACCTCAATACCACACGATCACAGATCCTCTCTCATACACATGCTCTCTCTCAGACACACACACACCCCCGCATTCACACCCACACACACACCTTCTCACAGGCATATACTTGAGCACATTCACACACACATTCTATGAAACTTGGACACACTCAGACCCACGCGTGCGCACACACACATACTCACTCACACATACACACACACTCACCACTCTCTCGCACACACACATACACTCTCACTCTCACTCTCTCTCACACACACACATACTCTCTCACTCTCTCTCTCTCTCTCACACACATACACACACGTAAGTCTATGGGGTGAATTTACATTTGCTGATTTGTATTTTCAGATACGTTCTACTTTGTTTAAAAAGCACACAATCTGTAGGCAGTCAGTCCTTATGACATTTTATCAATTCCTAATTTGGAAACAGAACCAGTCTGACTCAAGGCTGATATGCAGACAGATTCAAACCTCACACCTTTAATGCATTATCTAAGCTGAGATGTCACTTTTTAAATATAAAACCTTAAGTTATCTCGGGAATGCGACTTGAAAGAAGTTCTGGGCTTCACATATTGATGAATTGAAACCTGCAACCCATGCTAAGTGATTAAAGGCTTAACAGCAATCTGGGTTTGTTCAATAGTTTGCTTCAGTGAAAGCTTGTACTTCCAAAAAAAAACCTGTTGGACTATAAAAATAAAAGCAAATTACTGCGGATTAAAGCTTTGACAAAGGGTCAGTTAGACTCGAAACATCAGCTCTTTTCTCTCCTTACAGATCCTGCCGGACCTGCTAAGATTTTCTGCTGTTGGACTATAACCTGGTTTTGTATAATTTTTAAGTTGATAAATGATCCCTCCTCAAGAGGTTCACTGTGATATACCACCACAGAAACTGCCAAAGGCTTCTTTGGCAGACCATACAAAACCTGAGCCCTCTAGCGCCTGAAACAACAAAGAAAACAGGCATATGGAGCACCACCAATGTCCCTTTAAGTCTCACACCATTAAAGCTTGGAAATATAGCATTGTTCCATCAACTATGGGTCAAAGTCCAGGAGCTTCCAATACAACAGCACAGTTGGACCACACCACATGGACTCCATACATTCAAGGAGATAACTCAACACCACTTTCATAAGGATAGTTAGAGATGGTAATAATTGCAGGCCTCGCCAACAACATTGACATAACAAAGGATTAAATAAAACTGGATTGATAGATCTACTAATATGCACTGTAGAGATTATTGATGAATAGCATGCCCAATTCTTGTGTATTAAGTTGATTATTCCCAATTATTATGCTTTCCTACAGGTAACACAGTAGCTCAGTTGTTAGTGCTACAGCCTCACAGCACCAGGGATCCAGGTTTGATTTCACCCTTGGCGACTGTATGTGTGGTGTTTGCATGTTCTCACCATGTCTTTGTGGGTTTCCTCTGGGTGCTCTGGTTTCCTCCCACAATCCAAAGATGTGCAGCGTAAATGGATAGGTCATGCTAAATTAGTGTCCACAGATGTGCATGCTAGATGGATTAGCCACAGGAAATGCAAGAATAGGGGTGGGTCTGAGTGGGATGCTCTTCGGAGTGTTGGTGTGGATTAGATGGGCTGAGTGGCCTGCTTCTGCATGGTAGGGATTCTATGATGCCTGAAAGCATTATTGACAACATCAATAAGTTTATTAATACCTCAGTGTGCTAGATCAACAAGGCCATTAATGCCAAAATACGCGGAGATAACTCCACAGTGCCATTTTTGGGTAACATTTTTACTTCAGAGACAAAAGGTTGTGAATTCATAACCTTACTGCAGAGGCCTTTGGCAATGGAATGTGACTTCAGTGTGGAAGGAGTGCTCCATTCTCAAACAGCCAATCTTTTGACAGGAAATTAAACTAAAACCCATCCATTTTCTTTTCAAGTGATGTTCTCCCTGGCGTCCTAGATAATATTTATCCATTAAGTCATTGATGTTTGATGATTTGCTGTGCGTAATTGGCTACTGAGCTTTCTTCCTTCCACTAGTAATTTCCAAATAAATTACTTTATTGGCTGTGAAGCACTTTACGACATCTTGTGGTTCTGGAAGGTGTTGTATAAGTGTCGGTATTGGTTTTTTTAAAAATTGGCTCTATCAAATTATCTTTTAATGAGTTGAACAGGTTTAAATATCATTTGACCATGTAATTGTGCAATAAGCAATTTACAGGAATCTGAATGACTGGCCACTTCCTGATATTTAGGCAAATGAATGTTACAAATATATCTGCAGCAAATGGTATGTGTGTCAAAACCTGCATGTCTAAATACAAATTATATTCAACTAATTTTAAAAAATGTAAGGGAAGGCAGATTTATAAATGCCAATGATTTAAATGGATAGAGTGGGGAGAAAGCTTTTGAAGTGGATGATTAGCCTTAATTGTATTGAATGGAAGAACAATGGAGTGAATGGTATATTTCAGCTCCTATGTGTCTGTGTTCCTATACTGGCTATTGGGATATCTGTTGTACTCTATTTTCACTTCAATGACAAGTTGGGAAATAAACCAGGTTTAGTTCTTATTGGGTGTTATGTCCTTTGCTTGCTTCCCAGACCTTGTTCCAAGCTATTCATATTTTGATTTCATTGTTGATGATACACCATCATCAAATGAAAATATAGGTTGCAAGAACATCCTATAACCAGCCCTGACGAGATTCATGAATGTGGCTGATTCTCTCTCTATCTCAGGAAGATGGGCTTAATCCCAGGATGAGGCTAAGGCTTATAACTAACCTGTTTGACCATGTTCTGTCTGCCCTTGTATAACTAACAATGTGAAACTTTCCTGTGTGGATGTTTGTGTCCAGGATAGACAGCGGCCAATAAAAGAATCATCTGTATGAACCATTGGCAGACATCAAGACTAAGCTTGATGGCTTTAAATAAAAGATGGCAATTCCACCTATTTGGCTAGTTATTGAGTATGCTATGGAACCTGCTCTTTAATGTTAGGCAGATGGATTTAAAGTACAGAGGGCCAAGTAGAGTGATTGTAACATGGGCAGCCAAGTGGACCTCGTAGAATATGAGTTCCCTGATTGGGGGTGTTAACCTGGTTCAATCAGGGAGCCCTGGCTGATAGATATAAACAGAAGTGTCAGAGATTCTCTTCACTCTGAGACCTGGCTCTGAGGAAGGTGTGGCTGTGTCAAGGACTCTCTACATGTAAATAAAGGGTGACTTGGTGACTGGATACTGGCCTCTGTGGCATTATTTCAACAAGGATGTTCCAGAACCATTTCTACTAGAAACAATTCTGGAATGGCAAAGAACACTGTGATTATAGTTGAACAGAGAGAATAATATTACTGGGCTGCCTGGTCAACAGGTAGCCTCATTCAATGGCAGCGCCAATTAAACATTTGGGCCAGCATTGCCTATAATAAAAGCTCATGAGGGTTATTTTAATTTTGGATTAGTGTGCAAAACCGGAGTTATGCATTATGCCTTCTCAATGACTTTAATGAAGCTGGAAGTTGTGTGTTATGTATAAATTGGAGGCTAATTCAATATTGTTGAAGAGTGTGGCACTGGAAAAGCACAGCCGGTCAGGCAGCATCCGAGGTGCAGGAGAATCGACATTTCAAGCATGAGCTCTTCATCAGGAATAATGGAACTTGTGCTTGAAACGTCGACTCTCCTGCTCCTCGGATGCTGCCTGACCAGCTGTGCTTTTCCAGCACCACACTCTTCAAATCTCATCTCCAGCATTTGCAGTCCTCACTTGCTCTTAACTAATTCAATATTGCCAACTTTACACTAATGGCCAAGGTTAAAGGACCTCAATAGGCCGAGTGCAAATTGGCTCTGTGTGCAACTAAATCAGCAATGTTGCTGCCAACAGTTATTGCTGTAAAGTATGTGTTTGCTTGCATTCAAACTGTGTTTTCCACTGCTTGTGCAGCCATTTCACTGCCTGGGTAATGTTGCTGACCCAAAGAGTTCCCTAACCTTAACCTGCTTTGTATTTGTTCAAGAAATCTGCATCTGGAGAGTACAGGTTGGAAAATGAGCCATTCTCCAGCTCCAGTCCAACTGTGATCACACACCAGGGGTTGTGCCTCATCAGCCCTTGTTTTTCACCCAATCAGCCTGCAGAATTCTACTGGCCCCAAAGCCACGTCGACATTGCCCAAAGTGATAATTACAGAATTAAACTGGAAAATGTGAGACATTTAACTCGTCACTTAGTTTAGTTGCTTTATCCCATTCAGTTCAGTCGAATGTTTTGAAACCCAATTACTACTTTCCTGTCCTTCAAACGCCATTTGAAATTGTACACATATTTACTGTAAAGTTGTAAGTGCAGTCATTAAGGAAAATGCATTGATTGATACCATTGGGGATGACTTTGAAGTCATTGAACAACCAGTAGCATTAGGACTTGTAACTGGAATGTAAATAAAACAACAGAATGGGCGGGGAAATTTTATTATAGCATGGGCTGCGTTGAGGCAACACCTTACTCTGTGGATGTCAATTATTCATCACTCCAAAGTGAGTGATGCAGCAAACTATCTGTCAGACACGCAACACTAGGTTAAAACCCATTGTTGGTAACAATGTTCATATGAGCCAATTACATGTGGAAGGGCTGTTAGGCAGGGGAGGCCTGCGGAGATGGGAGGAACCAATTCCATTCCAGGTTCAACTAAATGTGAATTTACCTGTGCAGACGTGTTTATGAACTTTTCCTGGGGCTCTATGGTGCAAGCATATTGTGTGAACAATGTCCAGTAATATAAAACTGTATTCAGTAGGACTTCTGCATCAAATAGAATGCATTGTAGGATGCATTGTGTGGAATTTTGAGCTGTTACAGACACACCAGATGTCATAACAAGTTCCACATTAGAGGAGGAAGGGGAATTCAACTTCCATTACATAGAGGGATATTTCTTCAGGATATTCCTCCACTCAGAAGCTGTATATTCCTCCACTCAGAAGCTGTAACAACAAACTGTGTTTGCCTATAGCAAAATTGATGGAATGAAAATTAAGCAGATTCTACAACCTGTTCTGCCAGATATTGACCTGGCATTGAAGGTGAATGTTCATCCTGCTGTAAGCTTTCCACTGGTTATAATGTCTGCTTATTTATGGGTTAATCTTCCCTGCAGGTGCCTCAGCATCATGCACAGTGTGGTTGATGAAGTCCTGTGATTCCATCAATTATTCCTCAAAATTACAGATCTCACAAAAATGGTTGATCTATTCTGTGCATCATATGGGATGAATATTGAGCACAAAACTGGGAATAACTTACCTTCAAGATAGTGTCGTGTGATCCTTTGCAGAGAACTGGTGTGGATTTAGTGTACTGAATGGGTTCCATTGGGCACATAATCAATCTATAATCTGTTGATATTGTAAGGTGTGGATGTAGCGTATAAACAGCAGTAGGAACATATTAGGATAACCGGTCTGCTTCTGCACTGTAGACCTTATGTAATTGATGCAGGAGAATATTTAATAGATACATTGTTCAGGTATACTGAATATGATCTGTAATAGACACCTGTAGTACAGGTCTGTTCCTCATCATGATGGGACGGAGGAAGTTAACAAGGAAAGGAACCTTTCTTCAGTGCAGTTGCGTAATGAACCAGGAATTACTCTGTTGAGCTGCATGAAATAAATGAAAAGAAAATTAATTATTTTCCAATGACATACCAAACTGTGCTTTATTTAATGCCAGTTGTAATTAATTCCATTGAGCATTGCAAAGTGCCTGACATGATGATTAATACCTTTTGAACAAGAAAAGAAAATTTGACTTCTTTTTAATACAAAGCTATTATTTTCCACAATGGTTTCTTCATCTCCTTTCATGAAGGTTATGCCTGTGCTTAGGAAATCTCTGAAACTACTATCCATCCTCCAGAATCTCATGTAAGTGAATACTTGTGCATTTAAAAGTGAACTGCAATGTGTTATGCATCCATTTTCACATTCACCTTTCCTGTAATTCTGGTTAAATGGCACTATTCCAGAGTCCATGATTACAATGAAAATGGGCACTCCTATCCCAATATCGACTTACAGAAAATAAAAATTTGTAACATGTCCAATTTTATCCAACATATGGGGATGCTGATGAGATCGTAATGGAAATAGTGGGATATATTGCAATGGAGAATAATAATGGGTGGACAGTAGTATTGGGTGGAGAGTAAAATTATGTTGGAAAATAAGATTGGGCAGCGTGTGCTATTGGGTGGAGAATGTGTTTGAGTGCATAATATTATTAAATGGAAAGTAAAATTAGGAAAAGAGAATTAGATGGAGAACAGTACTGGTGAAAATAAATATTAGTTGGAGAGTAAAATTGAGCAGAGTGTGATTGGATGGGGAATATGATTGGGTGGGAATATGATTGACTGGGTGTAAGATTAGATGGGGAGTATGATTAGGTGAGTAGCAAGATAGTATTTAATAAAAAGAACTGTGGATGCTGGAAATCTGAAACAAAAAAATTGCTGAAGGAACTCTGCAGGTCTGGCAGTATCTGTGGGAAGAAAGCAGAGTTAACATTTTGAGTCCAGTGACTTTTCATCAGAATGGATGGGAGTATGATTCTGTGAGGAGTACAATTTGTACGGGAACTATGATTTGGAGGAGAGCATGATTGGACCCCTGATCCTGGCCAGCTGAGTTCGAGTAAAATTATTTCCCCAAGTCTGATTACGTCTGTGCTGTTGGGAAAAGAGAAGTAATATGAATGGAAACATGGCAAGCTTTTCTGAGGCTTAATTTAAAAGCACTCTAATTTATCATTCTGCCAACCTCCTCACTCATGGTGCCCCTGGTAAATGAGGTATTAAGTGAAAAATAACTCACAATCTATGTAAAAAACAAGTATGATTATATAACAGTGTGCAGTTGAGTGTCAAAAGACATGTAATAGATTGTACAGGCATGCAAGAGGTTAATCTACCATCGTCAATCATCGTGTCCATGGAAGCCAACAGTAAAGGCATTAATGTGTCTGTGTAAATTTAGACAGTCTTGCGTGAAAAGCTCACACACATCGAAACCCACTGGAGATGCTGTGCCAAACCACAGGGCCCTCCAGCAAACAGCTGGAGTATAGTCAATGGATCTATCACCTTCTGCTGGAGCCAAATAATTGCTCCGTTTTTTTGTGGTACTGAGTCTACTGCCTTAGGGAAATCATTTGTGGGAATATATGGTTGTAGCCAAAGCTTCATCTGTTAATTACAATCATCACTTTTCATACCCACTTTGAGTGGAATTGGTAGTCTAAACAAATCTCCAATAGTACACATACACTTTTGTTCTAGTTTGAAAATGTACCTTGTTATTTCAGTAGTGGTGTTTGTATACTAAGGTTCCTTCATAATGGATAAAGACAGATGTTCCTTCGCTTCACATCACTGTAGCTACATCCACTGTAGACTGTTAGACTCCAGAATAGATCCACTGAGTATAGTGAAATAAGCATCCAATATACAATGTGGTCAAAGATCTAGCCCTTCATGTTTGGGCCATTGGATTGCTTGCTAACAAATGGCAAGCATCAAAGAATGCTTTTAAAACAAACAGACTTCTGCTGGAAATACTCAGCAAATTCAACAGCATCTGTCGAGAGAGATGGAGATTTCATCAGATGATGTTGGAGGTGAACAAATCTTAAGCATTCAATATTCACTCCCTCCACCACCAACACATAGTGGCAGCAGTGTGTACTATCAACAAGATGCACTGCAGCCACTCACCAAAGCTCCTCTGGCAGCACCTTGTAAAGTCATGTCCTCTACCTCCTAGAAGGACACGTCAGATGATTCTTGAGAATACCACCACCTGCAAGTTCCCCTCCGGTCCACTCACCAACTTGTCTTGGAACAATATTACCATTTCTTCTCATTCACTGGGTCACCATTCTGGAACTCCTTCCTAACAACATTGTGAGTGTTCCTACACCTCAACAACCACAGCAGTCCAAGAAGACAGCTCACCACAACTTTCTGGCTTAGACGGTGAGGCCCATATCCCATGAATGAAGAAAAGAACAGAGCAAGGCAGAAGGGAATTGCAGGGGCGAAGGGCCAGGGAGATAGGAGCAAAGGAAGTAAATGGAAGGACTATGATAGAATGCCTCTAGATCAGTCATGTTACTAGAACAGAGGAAACAACTGTTTTATTTATTCATTTCTCAACGTGCAAGGAGTTTATAGTCCTTGCAAACTGAAGGAACCAAGGAACATGTATTAGAGTTTAGAAGTTATTGGCATCTTTAAATCTAAAAACTTGGTATCACTACAATGAGCAGTAAAATATTGTTTATTTTCTCTCTGAAAGATCATCTCACATATTTGTATAAAGTCTAGATTTCAATTCAGTTTTTAAAAAAAATGGATTAAATTGCTAGTTAGGTTTTTCTTCATAGTCTTATTTAGTTGAAACTATTTAGGTTTGGGTGACCTTTTTCTTTAAAAAAAATTAAAACATTGAAAACGCAGCCTGTCTCTTCTAAAGTAAACAATCTCTTGTGAACTGTTGGATGTTCGTGTGATTGGGGATTTTGTAAATTTAAACTTGTCTGCCAGTGCATTGAGATTTCACTCTATCCAGACTGTGTACAGACTACCTCGCCATGGACACTGTGCCACGTACTTATTACCCGAAGGTTACGTTTTGTGTAAATACACCCTAATCCCCAAATATAACAAACAAAACTCCAGAAGATCATCATAGCCAGATCTCCATATTCAATCCTGGCCTTCTGCCTCCACAGGTGACACTCCCAATCCAACAACAGAGCAACCATTGTGTCTCTTAGAGCATTTAATCATCTCAGTCTGCACTACAATCCCTTTAACATTTCTGAATCAACAAAATATCACTTGGCTTTGCTGGGATTCTTAATCATAGACTTTACCCAAAAAACCTAATCTGAGAACAAGATCTTCAAAATTTCTCTTTGTGGCTCCAGAGATAGCTCATACAGAATCATGACAACCAGTATTTACAAAGCACCATTAACACAAGTTCAAATTTTGTCGTGACACCTCTCTTCCCTGTCGACATCACCTCCTCCAGTTAACAATCCTCCAAGATCTCACCTACAAATTCCTGATACTCACTGTTTCAACATTGGCATCCTGTACCTTCAGCTGCCTAGGTCCTAAGATCTGAAATTTCATCCTTGAATCCTTCCACCTCTCTCTTTTAAGGTTGTCCTTAAAACTTTCCCTGGAGCGTCGGAGGCTGAGGGTTGACCTTATAGAGGTTTATAATATCATGAGGGACATGGATAGGATAAATAGACAAAGTCTCTTCCCTGGGGTGTGGGAGTCCAGAACTAGATGGCATAGGTTTAGGGTGAGAGGGGAAAGATATAAAAGAGACCTATGGGGCAACCTTTGTGGTACATGTATGGAATGAGCTGCCGGAGGAAGTGGTGGAGCCTAGTACGATTGCAACATTTAAAAGGCATCTGGATGGGCATATGAATTGGAACAGTTTAGAGGGCTATGGGCTGGGTGCTGGCAGGTAGAACTAGATTGGTTTAGGATATCTGGTCAGCATGGACGAGTTGGAGCGAAACGTCTGTTTCCATGCTGTACATCTCTATGACCCTATGACTCTATTTGCTGGACCAAGCACCAGTCCCTTATATATCTTGATGCGGCTTGATGTCAAATTTTGTTTGAAAACACTCCTCTAAAATTCCTTGGAGCACTTCACTTTGTTAAAGGTGTTATATAAATGCCAGCTGTTGTTGTTGTGAATGTCAATGTCACTCAGAAATATGTGA
This sequence comes from Chiloscyllium plagiosum, assembly GCF_037043375.1. Taxonomy (NCBI): domain Eukaryota; kingdom Metazoa; phylum Chordata; class Chondrichthyes; order Orectolobiformes; family Hemiscylliidae; genus Chiloscyllium; species Chiloscyllium plagiosum. Next base: position 11,430,995 of record NW_028270170.1, read on the forward strand.
AGTGGCTAAATGAAAATCTGTTGCAAGGATGAGTGCCTCTACTGTTCCTGTGAATATAGTATTTTGCCAGAGGTCTATTGTCTCAATTAACTCCTGAGGTATGGGTGTCACTGCATTTATTGCACATTCCTAGTTAAGATGAAATGTTGGTGATAATTGAATTACTTATTGGACTACTTTAGGCAATGACAAGAAATCAAATTTATTTGGGGGTGGAGTCACATGAGGTCCAGACTGGTAAGAACAGGATGTTTCCTGGCTTAATGGGCATTGGTGAATTAATTGGGCTCTTACAACAACCCAACAGCTTTGTGTTCATTTTCGTTCATAGCGACTTCTATTTTCTGATCTTTTTTTTTCTCTCAACATTTTTTAAAATTTTGGAACTGTCACGGTAACTCTTATTCACAAAGTTGTTAATCTAAGTCTTTGGCAACACTTTCTAAAACCACTATCTCCACAAAGGAAGCAGATGCATGGGCATTTCATCAAATGCAAGCTCTTCTCCAAGACACTCACTATTCTGATATGGAACTATAATGTCATTCCTTTAGTTTCGCTTGGCCAAAATTCAGGAATACTTTCTATATCCTATGGGTATTTCTATATCCAAAGCACTTCAGTGGTTTCAGAAGGCAGTTCACTACCACCTTCTTCCGATCAATTATAGATGGACAATGAATGCTAGTCAATGATGCACACTGTTGTGGTTCTGTTCGCCGAGCTGGGAAATTGTGTTGCAGATGTTTCGTCCCCTGTCTAGGTGACATCCTCAGTGCTTGGGAGCCTCCTGTGAAGCGCTTCTGTGTTGTTTCCTCCGGCATTTATAGTGGTTAGTTTCTGCCGCTTCCGATTGTCAGTTCCAGCTGTCCGCTGCAGTGGTCGGTATATTGGGTCCAGGTCGATGTGTTTGTTGATAGAATCAGTGGATGAGTGCAATGCCTCTAGGAATTCCCTGGCTTTTCTCTGTTTGCCTTGTCCTATAATAGTAGTGTTGTCCCAGTCGAACTCATGTTGTTTGTCATCTGCGTGTGTGGCTACTAAGGATAGCTGGTCATGTCGTTTTGTGGCTAGTTGGTGCTCATGGATACGGATCGTTAGCTGTCTTCCTGTTTGTCCTATATAGTGTTTTGTGCAGTCCTTGCATGGGATTTTGTACATTACGTTGGTTTTGCTCATGCTGGGTACCGGGTCCTTTGTCCTGGTGAGTTGTTGTCTGAGAGTGGCTGTTGGTTTGTGTGCTGTTATGAGTCCTAGTGGTCGCAGTAGTCTGGCTGTCAGTTCACAAATGTTCTTGATGTATGGTAAAGTGGCTAGTCCTTTGGGTTGTGGCATGTCCTTATTCCATTGTCTTTCCCTTAGGCATCTATTGATGAAATTGCAGGGGTATCCGTTTTTGACAAATACATTGTAGAGGTGTTTTTCTTCCTCTTTTTGCAGTTCTGGTGTACTGCAGTGTGTTGTGGCCCTTTTGAACAGTGTCTTGATGTAACTTCTTTTGGGTGTGTTGGGTGGTTGCTTTTGTAGTTCAGGACTTGGTCTGTGTGTGTGGCTTTCCTGTATACCTTTGTGGTGAATTCTCCGTTCGGTGTTCTCTGTACCATCACGCCTAGGAATGGGAGTTGGTTGTCCTTTTCTTCCTCTCTAGTGAATCGGATTCCTGGAGTGTGTCATTGATGATCCGGTGTGTGTTTTCTATTTCTGTGTTTTTAATGCTTACAAAGGTGTCATCCACATATCTGACCCAGAGCTTGGGTTGAATTAGCAGTAAGACTGTTTGTTCTAATCTTTGCATTACAGCTTCTGCTATGAGTCCAGAGATGGGTGAGCCCATGGGTGTGCCGTTGATTTGTTCATATATTTGGTTGTTGAATGTGAAGTGTGTTGTGAGGCACAGGTCCAGTGGTTTGAGTATGCCGTCTTTGTTGATAGGTTCCCCGCCTTGTTGTCTGTTCTGTATGTCCAGTAGGTTAGCTATTGTTTCTCTGGCTAGGGTTTTGTTGATAGAGGTGAACAGTGCCGTTACGTTGAATGAGACCATAGTTTCTTCCTTGTCTAATGATGCCCACATCCCAAGAATGAACAAGTCTCCAGAACACTAATCTAGTAATCTGATAATGCTACATTATCATCTACAAAGGGTTTTATCAGATCAATATTGTGCTATCAAGCACAGCGCCAGACTAATATATTAAAGAGGTTGAAATAATTTTAAGGTTGAGGCATATTTTCGTGGAGGCAGGGGGTGAATTCCTCTTGCCACATTGTGCTTTTGTAAGGATTTTCAAACAGATTCTTTCAGAACCTGGTTCCGATTTCAGTAGAAGTACTGAACAAAGAAATCTTCAAAAACATAGTTATGGCATCAGTAGAAAAGGCAACTAGAGCATAGTTCTTATCCCATGGAATCAGGAAGTACTGAGGACAGAGATTCAAACAATAATCTGTCAGTACAGCTGGAATGAATATTTAATGTGGAAACAGAACAACATAAAGACTTGTTGACTGTAGAAAGTCAGGGGCGAATAAAAAAACATTTAATTGAGTCATAGAGATGTACAGCATGGAAACAGACCCTTTGGTCCAACCCATCCATGCCGACAAGATATCCCAAACCAATCTAGTCCCATCAGCCAGCAAAGAAGTCCAAATGTTCAAGACCAGATGGATCTTTTTAAATAATGAACAATGTATAAATATTACAGGGGTATGAGGGGGTGGTCAGGAAATGACAAATGTATCAAATTAATTTTTCATATAATATTTCATAAATATGGCATACACCGTACCAACAAATTTTAAGTCCGATCAATCTACATAAAGAATTTGAAATATATGTGCATATATTATGCATGTCTTATAGAAAAGCTCAAAGTATTAAATATGTAAAAGGCACCTGGACCAGATGGGTTCCACCCGAAATCCTCAAAGATAGAATTGAGGAAATAGCTGAGGTTCTGGTTACTATTTAAAACAATTCCTTAAAGTCAGACACTGTCGCCGGTGAATGGTTAATGCACTCCCAGTATTAACACAGAGAGAGAACCAAGGTGGTCAAAGGAGCTAGTCTATGGTCCTGCTGGTAAATACACTGTCCAGTGTAATGCCAGGTCTTACAGATCAAGAGGGTCATTGCTTTGACCTCTGCGTGCAACCACAAAATGTGGGGAACAATTCTGTCTGTCTAACTTCAACCTTGTAATCGAATCTTACTGTTGCAGCTTTCAATTGCTTCTTTTAGCTCTGGTATGACCACTACATTCATCGAACATAGAACAATACAGCGCAGAGCAGGCCCTTCATCACTCGACGTTGCACCGCCCTGTGAACTAATCTAAGACCATTCCCCCACACTATCCCATCATCATCCATGTGCTTGTCCAAGGATTGTTTAAATCTCCCTAACGTGGCTGAGTTAACTACATTGGCAGACAGGACATTCCACGCCCTTACCACTCTCTGAGTAAAGAACCTGCCTTGACATCTGTCTTAAATCTATCACCCCTCAATTTGTAACTATACCCCCTCGTACAAGCTGACGGAAAAAAGATCCTCGGAAAAAAGATTTTCACTGTCTACCCTATCTAATCCTCTGATCATCTTGTATGTCTCTATCAAATCCCCTCTTAGCCTTCTTCTCTCCAATGAGAACAGACCCAAATCTCTCAGCCTTTGCTCATAAGACCTTCCCTCCAGACCAGGCAACAGCCTGATAAATCGCCTCTGCACCTTTTCCAATACTTCCACGTCCTTCCTGTAATGGGGTGACCAGAACTGTTCACAGTATTCCAAGTGCAGTCACAGTAGTGTTTTGTATAGTTGCAGCATGACATTACGACTCTGGAACTCAATCCCTCTACCAATAAAACCTAACACACCATATGCCTTCTTCATAGCACTATCAACCGGGTGACAAACTTCAGGGATGTATATACATGGACTCCAGGATCCCTCTGCACATCCACACTACCAAGAATCTTTCCATGGACCCAATATTCTGCCTTCCTGTTATTCTTGCCAAAGTGAATCACCTCACATATAAATGCATTGAACTCCATTTGCCACCTCTCATCCCAATTCTGCAGTTTATCCAAGTCCCCCTGCAACCTGCAACATTCTTTCACACTGTCCACTAGCACACTGACATTAGTGTCATCTGTAAACTTAATAACCCGTCCATCTATGCCTGCATCCAAGTCATTTATAAAAATGATAAACAGCAGTGTCCCAAAACAGATCCTTGTGGCACACCAGTAGTGACCGGACTCCAGGTTAAATATTTTCCATCAACCACCACTCACTGCCTTCTTACAGAAGCAAGTTTCTAATGCAAACTGCTAAATCACCCTCAATCCCATGCCTCTGTATTTTCTCTAACAGCCTACCATGTGGAACCTTACCAAAGGCTTTACTGAAGTCCATGTACACCATGTCAGCTGCCTTATCCTCATCCACATGCTTGGTCACCCTCTCAAAAAACTCAATGAGATTTGTGAGACATGACCTGCAAGGTTTGTGAAGGTTTGTAGCTCAGGTTGAGGTTTACTCGCTGAGCTGTATGGTTTGATATCCAGACATTTCATTACCTGGCTAGGTAACATCATCAGTGGCGACCTCCAAGAGAAGCGAAGCTGTTGTCTCCTGCTTTCTATTTATACCTTTCTCCTGGATGGGGTTCCTGGGGTTTGTGGTAATGTCATTTCCTGTTCGTTTTCTGAGGGGTTGATAGATGGTATCTAGATCTATGTGTTTGTTTATGGCATTGTGGTTGGAGTGCCAGGCCTCTAGGAATTCTCTGGCATGTCTTTGCTTAGCCTGTCCCAGGATAGATGTGTTGTCCCAGTCAAAATGGTGTTTTTTTTCCTCCGTGTGTAGGGCTATGAGGGAGAGAGGGTCATGTCTTTTTGTGGCTAGCTGGTGTTCGTGTATCCTGGTGGCTAACTTTCTTCCTGTTTGTCCTATGTAGTGTTTCTGGCAGTCTTTGCATTGAATTTTGTAGGCGACGTTGGTTTTGTCCATGGGTTGTCCTGGGTCTTTTAAGTTTGTTAGTTTTTGTTTGAGAGTGTTGATGAGTTTGTGTGCTACTAGGATTCCGAGGGGTCTTAGTAGTCTGGCTGTCATTTCTGAAACTTCTTTGATGTATGGTAAGGTGGTTAGGGTTTCTGGCTGTGTTTGGTCTGCTTATCGTGGTTTGTTCTTGAGGAATCTGCGGATGTATTCCGACGTATAATACAACGTATTTGAGAAGAACGGATACTCAAAAAATACAGTCCACCATTTCAACTGGGACAACACATCTATCCTGGGACAGGCTAAGCAAAGACATGCCAGAGAATTCCTAGAGGCCTGGCACTCCAACCACAACGCCATAAACAAACACATAGATCTAGATATCATCTATCAACCCCTCAGAAAATGAACAGGAAATGACATCACCACAAACCCCAGGAACCCCATCCAGGACAAACATATAAATAGAAAGCAGGAGACAACAGCTTCGCTTCACTTGGAGGTCGCCACTGATGATGTTACCTAGCCAGGTAATGAAACGTCTGGATATCAAACCTACAGCTCAGCGAGCAAACCTACACCGTAGACATGACCTGCCCTTGATGAAACCATGTTGACAATTTCCAATCAAATTGTCACTTGCTAGATGAGTATAAATCTTATCTCTTATAATCCTTTCCAAAACTTTTCCTACAACAGATGTAAGGCTCACTGGTCTATAATTACCTGGGTCATCTCTACTGCCCTTCTTGAACAAGGGCACAACATTAGCAGTCCTCCAGTCCTCTGGTACTAAACCTGTAGAAAATGATAACGCAAAGATCAAGAGTCAAGGCTCCAACATCTCCTCCCTAGCTTCCCAGAGAATCCTCAGATAAATCCCATCCGGCCCAGGGGACTTGCCTACTTTCACTCATTCTAGAATTGATAACACCTCTTCCTGATAACCTCAATCCTTTCTAGTCTAATATCCCATATCTCATTCTTCTCCTCTACAGTATTCACCTTTTCTTGAGTGAAAACAGATGAGAAATATTCATTTAGCACCTCTCTGAGCTCCACAGGATCCACACACAACTTTCCACTTCTGTCTTTGACTGGCCCTATTCCTACCCTAGTCATCCTTTTATTCCTCACAGACCTATAGAATATTCATTTCTAATATTATTGATTTGTACTGGTCTTTTTCTCTTTTTCAATAAGGCTCCACACATATTGATGACTATCTGGGAAAGTATTGGTGAAAAGTTAGTGGTGAAACTGTGATAAAATATGGGTTAATATGGGTTAATATGTTTTAATTCAGAAGAAAAGAAGTACTGAGATACATGTGAGCCTAACAGTTTGTAAAACTGGAGATTTTGTTGGAAGTTCATCTAATGGTCAGAAAGACCATGAAGTTGTCAGCAGAGTGATTATCAATGTTGATAGCTGTTTTGGGAAACTGTCACAACAAACACTTTCACAGAATCCGTACAGTGTGGAAGCAGGCCATTAGATCCATCAAGTCCACATCGACCCTCTGAAGAACAGCCCACTCAGACCCACACCCCTATCCTATCCCTGTAACCCAGCATTTCCCATGGCCAATCCACCTAACCTGCACATTGTTGGACTGTGGGAGGAAACTGGAGTAACCGACAGAAACCCATGCAGACATGGAGAGAATGTGCAAATTTCAAAGACACACTCACCTGAGGGTAGAATCGAATTTGGGTCCCTGATGCTGTAAAGCAGCAACGCTGACCACCCAATAAAAGATGCTAACATCATCAACTACAAGTCGAAATGCCCCTTTCTTTCCTGCTGTGTACCTAATGAGATTTAAGCACATCTCAAGTTGAGTGAAGGTGCCTGCATAAAGGGCACATCCAGATTTGAACTGGGGAACCTCTTGAGCTGCAGTCAAATGCTCGACTACTGAGTTATACCCCCTACCCATTGAGCTATGCCCCCATTCTGAAAACCTTCCAATGAAGGACATCAAACAATGGAGCTGTCAGTTTGAATCTGGAGACACAAACCTCAATTTATAATCCTAGCACTTGAAAAGTCATTGAATTATTGTTTGAAGAAAACAAAGAATTTTTCCCTGGTTAATATTCACCCTTTAATCAACCTCGCAAAATACATTATCAGGCTATTTATCTTAACTCTGTCCTTGAAATCTTGCTGTGCTTTCCATATTCTTCTACGTTACAACTACATTGGATGCAAAGCGAGTTAGTCAGCCATGTATGTAAAGAGTGCTTGGAAGTGCAAGTTCTTTCTATGGGGTGGGGGGGGAGGGGGGGTAAATGAGATGAGTACAGAACTTTTTCACACCAGTAAGGCATGTTGATGGAAATTGAAATCAGTGCAAAGCAAATTGAATCAGGTCCAAATGAAAACTAACCTTGCTGAAAGACTGACAAATATTAGTTAAAGAAGAGAAATCAAACTGGACGAGTTCAAAATGCAATTGGGGTTAGGCTGGATATATTGAAACAGGATAGGGCCAAGCTGAAGGACCAAATGGCCTTAGATAGCTTCTCATCCTTTGCCATGTTCTTATGAAATCCAATGGTATTAGATTTTCTTCTTAGTGCTGCCTTAATAGTAACTGTTGTTACCACAATGACAGACGGAATGTGCTGATAATCAAGACTTACTACTACACTGTCACACCATTAATGTTTACATGCCAATGTTTTGATTTAATCGCCAAAATGGCCAATTGTTTCCTTTTTGTACTGTTATCCAGAACAGAAGAGTCTTTCACCACATTTATTTCATGTGCTCAAAAAGAGTCTGTTTGTAATAAAACAAAACTCATTTCTAAAAACATGTGGCAAATTGGTTAACTACTAGACTATAAACATTTTTCTGTTGTACAGAACTTGAGTATTGCTGAGTAATGATATATTTTGTCAAATTTCTATTTGTAGTGATTATAATGAGGTCAACCAGGTGGACCTCATAGAATATGAGTTCCCTGACTGGGTTAGCCTGGTCCAATCAGGAAGCCCTGGCTGACAGATATACACAGGAGTGATTTTCAGGGAAAAGTGGGCACTGCAGGGAATGGAATGCATTATTTTGCCCTCCAACTCTATTTTGATTTAATCCCTGCCCTCCTCTTCGCTGTTTGATCACGCAGCATTGCACACTGAGAAGGGCACTGCTTTTCACTGGCCACTTGGGCATTTCCTTTCTTCCTGGTGGTGGAAACTGAATAAAGATTTGCACACCTGTTGTCTTTCACTATGTCTCACACCTGCACACACATATCATGGGTGCTGGGGAAAATGTAAGCACCACTGCAGTTAGGCGGTAGTGTCCGGGTAAAGAAAAAAAATATATATATAAACAGGAGTGTCAGAGTTTCTGTTCACTCTGAGAGCTGGCTCTGAGAGAGCTGGATCAGTAACAAGGGCTCTCCATGTGTAAATACAGGGTGACTTGGTGCTGGGATACTGGCCTCTGTGGAGTTATTTCAGAGGTGACGAGAGTGAGATTAAAGATTTAATCATGCAAAAGTGCTGACTTGCTGATGCCCAAGTGGACTTCAAATAGGCACTATGACTGGCTTTGTCACTAGAATATGTGGCAAGTGCAGCATGAGTTACAGGCTGTGCCAATGGGAGTGCAGACTGAGCTTGGGGGACACCACTTGAGTGAGGGTAATGGCACAGCCTCACTCAGATATATCCTGAACAGAAGGACACTAGGTCAGCCCACAGCAAAACCTCAAAACAAAGCCAAGCCACAGCAAAACAGTTAACTATTTATTTAGAATCCGGGCCAGCAAGTCATTGTAGTTGGTGCCGGTATGAAGACAGACCCATGACTTCTCCCCCTTAGTCCAGTATCGAAGAAACTTCAGAGTCTGAGATGGACACGGCAGCTTTAACACCTTTGCCACCAGAAGAACAGGATGAATTTCTTCCAAGACATTCCAGGCGCAAGAGGCAGGCTACAGTGCGATACATGCTGCCTATATCTGAGGCTGATTCGGAGGAGCCAGATCCAAGGTGAAAACACTCCAGTAGAAACTACAGGAAAAAGAACTAGCCTAGTACCTGGTCTTAAAGGGGGTGGGATGTAGTGACTGTAATGAGGTCAGCCAGTCGAACGTCATAGAATATGAGTTCCCTGATTGGCGCTGTTAACCTGGTTCAATCAGGGAGCCCTGGCTGATAGGTATAAACATGAGGGCCAGAGATTCTCCTCACTCTCAGAGCTGGCTCTGGAGAAGCTGGACTAGTGTCAATGCTCTCCAAGTGTAAGTAAAGGGTGACATGGTGAGTCTCTGTGGAGTTATTTCAGTAGTCTTGAGAAATGTCCTGATGAGTGTAAGATAAAAAGCTTTGACAAGATGTGTGCTTTTCAATAATACTTTAACTATAATCTAGAATTAGAACTGTGTCCCCATTTAATTCCAAAGCAAACATGAAGAGTACAAACAAAGACTATGAAGAGATTATGATTTGAAAAAGTGCAAAAACACCCCTGTTCTCCAATCATCTGAAAAGCAAAGCACAACATTTGATACATTCTCACAATCTACCACATTTTCTGTTGACAAAATCAAACTGCTGACAGCCATTGACTGATGGAAGATCTTCTGATCAAGCTTTGGTTCAGATAGAAATCAAGCTGTTTCCAAGTTTTTGTAAGATGTCCATAGTTCAACTCCTCAGGATTTATAAGGTAGTAACAATACTGAGATGAGGAAATTTCATCAGATTATTTTAACAAGAAAATAAGAGAGGAACTTACAGGTGTACTGAGAGCTTTATGGGCTTTCTTCTTGCTGATTCCCTGTGTTTTTGAAACAGAACCCAAGACCAGTAAAAGGTTTCTAGGCAACCATCAGAACAAGGTTCCATTGTCTCTTTGAAAGCTAGGAAGATATCCAACAACTAAGGATAATTTAAATGTTATCTTTTAACTCCCTAAAAGGATTGCTTGGCTGTTTCTACAAAGACACATGGCTTTTCATAATTAGCAAATGGATCACAGCCCACATTAAAGCATTGACCATATTTTTACAAAATATATTTTCCTCTTGTGTTGGTAATTAAACTTGTTTAGACATAAAAATATCAAATAGTATCTACAAATTCTCACTTAGCACATTAAAAACATATATGTTGGTCCCAGCACTGTAACCCAATCATTTTAGATGAATTATTGCTGACCTTAATATAACACAGAACAAAAAATATTCTAAACTTCCATATTAATCTAGACCAGCTTGTTCAGAATCTTCTTACTCTCCAACTTCATTATTTTACCGAAGATGCTGAGAATCACTTGCTTGACGCTAGGTACCTGGCTGGTAAATATCTGGCTATCTATCTAATATATTGAAATGTAGGGTTAGTTTTTGTCATGGGCAAGTTCCTGAATGATAACTATAACCAAACACTCTGCATTTGAAAGAGGTGATCTCACAAAACCCTGTGGGCAAGCTGCACCTTTCAAATGGGTGTTGTTCTGTTCTTCAAAGATTCCAAGAACCAGATTTGCTCAGTAGCCAGGAGGCACTACACCTACTCTCATCTGGTCCACCAAGTTTAACCTCGAAAAGTCAATTTTCAATAAATTCAATGATAGAACATCCATCGCCATTTGAAGCAGGGAATTTCAAACATTCATATCTCGTGAAGTGAAGAAATTTGTCCTCATCTCAGATCTAAGTGATTCACTATTCCTGATGAAGCTTATGCCCAAAACATCAACTTTCTTGCTCCTCGGATGCTGCTTGGCCTGTTGTGCTTTTCCAGTGCCACACTTTTCATCTCAGCCTGTCACCCCATGCTCTGGATTCCCCACTTAGGAGAAACAACTTCTCAGTTATGATGAACGATCATGATATATTATTATTTGCAAACGTATGTTCTGAAGTAGAAGAACAGTGTTGCTTCTTAATTTGACTTGTATTTCTATATTGTATATGTTACGAAGGGGAGATATGGCCTTAGTTTAGAGTCATACAGTCATAAAGATGTACAGCATGGAAACAGACCCTTCGGTCCAACTCGTCCATGCCGACCAGATATTCTAACCTAATCTAGTTCCATTTGCCAGTGCTTTGCACATACCCTATTCATATACCCATCCAGGTGCCTTTTAAATGTTGCAATTGTACCAGCCTCCACTGTCCCTTTGAAAGTTCATTCCATACATGCACCACCCTCTGCGTGTAAAAGTTGCCCCTGAGGTCCCTTTTACATCTTTCCCCTCTTACCCTAAACCTATGCCCTCTAGTTCTGGACTCCCCCACCCAGGGAAAAGACTTTGTCTGTTTATCCCATCCATGCCTCTCATGATTTTACAAACCTCTATACGGTCATCCCTCAGCCTCTGACGCTCCAGGAAAAGCAGCCCTAGCCTACTCATGTCTTTCAATATATATCAAACCCTCCAACCCTGGCAACATACTTGTAAGTCTTTTCTGAACCCTTTCTGATTGGGAGGAGACCAGAACTGTACCCAATATTCCAAAAGTGGCCTGATCAATGTCCTGTACATTGACCACTCAATTCCTGTACTCAATACTCTGACCAATAACAGAAAGCATAACAAATGCCTTCTTCACTATCTTATCTACCTGCCACTCCACTTTTAAGGGACAATGAACCAGCACTCCAAGGTCTCTTTGTTCAGCAAGACTCCCATGGATTTACCATTAAGTGCATAAGTCCTGCTAAGATTTGCTTTCCCAAAATGCAGCACCTCGCATTTATCTAAATTAAACTCCATCTGCCACTTCTCAGCCCATTGGCCCATCTAATCAAGATCCCGTTGGACACTGAGGTAACCCTCTTTGCTGAGAAAGTGAGGTCTGCAGATGCTGGAGATCAGAGCTGAAAATGTGTTGCTGGAAAAGCGCAGCAGGTCAGGCAGCATCCAGGGAACAGCTTATGCCCGAAACGTCGATTCTCCTGTTCCCTGGATGCTGCCTGACCTGCTGCGCTTTTCCAGCAACACATTTTCAGCTCTAACCCTCTTTGCTGTCCACTACACCTCCAATTTTGGTATCTTCACAACCAAATCATTTATGTAAATGACAAAAAGTAATGGGCCCAGCACCGACCTTTATGGCACACCACTAGTCACATTCCTCCAGTCTGAAAAGCAACCCTCCATCACCACCCGCTGTCTTCTGCCTTTGAGCCAGTTCTGTATCTAAATGGCTAGTTCTCCCTGTATTCTATAAGATCTAACCTTGCTAACCAGCTTCCCATGGGGAACCTTGTCGAACATTTTACTTAAGTCTATATAGATCACGTCCAGCACTCTCCCCTCATCAATCCTCTTCGTTACTTCTTCAAAAAACTCAATCAAGTTCATGATACATAACTTATCCCCAGACAGGTCCTGGGGATTTATCCACTTTTATCTGTTTCAAGACATCCAGACTTCCTACTCTGTAATATGGACATTTTCCAAGATGTCACCATCTATTTCCCCAAATTCTATTCTTCTACGTCCTTCTCAATAGTAAATACTGATGCAAAATACTTGTTTAGTTTCTCCCCCATCTCCTGCTGATCTCTGAAGGGCCCTATTCTCTCCCTAGACAATAGACAATAGACAATAGGTGCAGGAGTAGACCATTCTGCCCTTCGAGCCTGCACCATCATTCAATATGATCATGGCTGATCATCCTTAATCAGTATCCTGTTCCTGCCTTATCTCCATAACTCTTGATTCCACTATCCTTGAGAGCTCTATCCAACTCTTTCTTAAATGAATCCAGAGACTGGGCCTCCACTGCCCTCTGGGGCAGAGCATTCCACACAGCCACCACTCTCTGGGTGAAGAAGTTTCTCCTCATCTCTGTCCTAAATAGTCTACCCCGTATTTTTAAGCTGTGTCCTCTGGTTCGGCACTCACCCATCAGCGGAAACATGTTTCCTGCTGCCAGAGTGTCCAATCCTTTCATAATCTTATATGTCTCAATCAGACCCCCTCTCAGTCTTCTAAACTCAAGGGAATATAAGCCCAGTCGCTCCAGTCTTTCAGTGTAAGGTAATCCCGCCATTCCAGGAATTGACCTCGTGAACCTACGCTGCACTCCCTCAATAGCCAGATTGTCTTTCCTCAAATTTGGAGACCAGAACTGCACACAGTACTCCAGGTGTGGTCTCACCAGGGTCCTGTACAGCTGCAGAAGAACCTCTTTGCTTCTATACTCAATCCCTCTTGTTATGAAGGCCAGCATGCTATTATCCTTCTTCACTACCTGCTGTACCTGCATGCTTACTTTCATTGACTGGTGTACAAGAACACCCAGATCTCTCTGTACTGCCCCTTTACCTAAATTTATTCCATTTAGGTAGCAATCTGCCTTCCTGTTCTTGTCACCAAAGTGGATAACCATACATTTATCCACATTAAACTGCATCTGCCATGCATCTGACCACTCACCTAACTTGTCCAGGTCACCCTGTAATCTCCTAACATCCTCCTCACATTTCACCCTGCCACCCACCTTAGTATCATCAGCAAATTTGCTAATGTTATTACTAATACCATCTTCTATATCATTAACATATATTGTAAAAAGCTGCGGTCCCAGTACTGATCCCTGCGGTATCCCACTGGTCACTGCCTGCCATTCCGAAATGGAGCCGTTTATCACTACTCTTTGTTTCCTATCAGCCAACCAACTTTCAATCCAAGTTAGTACTTTGCCCCCAATACCATGCGCCCTAATTTTGCTCACTAACCTCCTATGTGGGACTTTATCAAAAGCTTTCTGAAAGTCCAGGTACACTACATCTACTGGATCTCCCTCGTCCATCTTCAGAGTTACATCCTCAAAAAATTCCAGAAGATTGGTCAAGCATGATTTCCCCTTCATAAATCCATGCTGACTCTGACCTATCCTGTTACTACTATCCAGATGTGTCGTAATTTCAGCATCTTTCCCACCACTGAGTTACCCTGCTGTGGTTCTGTTCGCCGAGCTGGAAGTTTTTGTTGCAAACGTTTCGTCCCCTGTCTAGGTGACATCCTCAGTGCTTGGGAGCCTCCTGTGAAGTGCTTCTGTGGTGTTTCCTCCGGCATTTATAGTGGCCTGTCCCTGCCGCTTCCGGTTGTCAGTTTCAGCTGTCCGCTTAGTGGCCGGTATATTGGGTCCAGGTCTATGTGTTTGTTGATGGAGTTTGTGGATGAGTGCCAAGCTTCTCGGAGTTACTCTTTTGTCCTGAATGCATTTATAAAACCCTTTGGATTTTCCTTAATCTTATTTGTCAAAGCTAACTCATACCCCCTTTTTGCCCTCCTAATTTCCTTCTTAAGTATACTCCTACTGCCTTTATACTCTTCTAATGATTCACTCAATCTCTCCTGTATATACCTGACAAATGCTTTAATTTTAGATTTGTTCTGCAAGTGGAGATGGAATGTCTAAAGCTTTTCTGATATGCATCTTAATGAAGGATTCAATATCTTGAAGAGGAATGTTAAAAATCACACAACACCAGGTTATAGTCCAACAGGTTTAATTGGAAGCACTAGCTTTTGGAGTGCCGCTCCTGATGAAGGAACAACGCTCCAAAAGCAAATGCTTCCAATTAAACCTGTTGGACTATAACCTGGTGTTGTGTGATTTTTAACTTTGTAAACCCCAGTCCAACACTGGCTCCTCCACACCTTGAAGAAGAATAGCTCAGTGCATTAGATACAAGGGTAGAAGAGATTGAAGAATCTGCAGCTGCCGAGGAGTATCATAGCACAGACTGATAGAACCATGTGGAAGGATAAGAGCAAAAATGTGCTGTTACTTTAGCAGTCTCCATAATCTCAGGACGGGGGAAAAGTCCTAAGTGACTTCGAAGAAAACTTCAGAAGCAGAAAAATACTGAAAACTGAGATAATGGGAATCCCATCTATTTTCCCTGTAAGTCTTGAGAAATCTGCAAGAAGGAAGCTTTCAGGACCAATTAGAGTCATAGAGTCATAGAGATGCACAGCATGGAAACAGACCCTTCGGTCCAACCCATCCATGCCGAACAGATATCCCAACCCAATTAGTCCCACCTGCCAGCACCCAGTCCATATCCCTCCAAACCCTTCCTATTCATATATCCATTAAAATGCCTCTTAAATGTTGCAATTAGACCAGCCTCCACCACTTCCTCTAGCAGCTCGTTCCATACACGCACCACCCCTCTGCATGAAAAAGTTGCCCTGTAGGTCTCTTTTACATTTTTCCCCTCTCACCCTAAACCTATGCCCTCTAGTTCTGCACTCCCCGACCCCACGGAAAAGATTTTGTCTATTTATCCTATCCATGCCCCTCATAATTTTGTAAACCTCTATAAGGTCAACCTTCAGCCTCTGACACTCCAGGAAATACAGCCCCAGCCTGCTCAGCCTCTCCATACAGCTCAAATCCTCCAACCCTAGCAACATCCTTGTAAATCTTTTCTGAACCCTTTCAGGTTTCACAACAATTTTCCGATAGGAAGGAGACCAGAATTGCATGCAATATTCCAATGGTGGCCTAACCAATATCCTGAACAGCTGCAATATGACCTCCAAACTCCTGTACTCAATACTTTGACCAATGAAGGAGAGCATACCAAACGCCTTCTTCACTATCCTATCTACCTGCGACTCCACTTTCAAGGAGCTGTGAACCTGCACTCCAAGGTTTATTTGTTCAGCAACATTCCCTGGGACCTTACCATTAACTGTATAAGCCCTGCTAAGATTTGCTTTCCCAAAATACAGCACCTCGCATTTATCTGAATTAAACTCCATCTGCCACTTCTCAGCCCATTGGCCCATCTGATGAAGATCCTGTTGTAATCTGAGGTAACCTTCTTCACTGTCCACTGCACCTCCAATTTTGGTGTCATCTGCAAACTTACTAACTATACCTGTGGGTGGCATGGTGACACAGCGGTTAGCACTGCTGCCTCACAGCACCAGAGACCTGGGTTCAATTCCCACCTCAGGCGACTGACTATGTGGAGTTTGCACATTCTCCCCGTGTCTGTGTGGGTTTCCTCAGGGTGCTCCGGTTTCCTTCCAAAGTTCAAAAATGTGTAGGTCAGGTGATTTGGCCATGCTAAATTGCCCATAGTGTTAGGTGTAGGGGAATGGGTCTGGGTGGGTTGCGCTTCGGCGGGTCGGTGTGGACTTGTTGGGTCGAAGGCCTGTTTCCACACTAAGTAATCTAATCTAAAAAAAAACCTCTTATGCTCGCATCCAAATCATTTATGCAAATGACAAAATGTAGAGGGCTCAGCACCAATCCTTGTGGCACTCCACTTGTCACAGGCCTCCATTCTGAAAAACAACCCGCCACCACCACCCTCTGTCTTCTACCTTTAAGTCAGTTCTGTATCCAAATGGCTAGTTCTCCCCGTATTCCGTGAGATATAATCTTGCTAACCAGTCTCCTTGTCGAACGCCTTACTGACGTCCATATAGATCATATCTAACACTCTGCCCTAACCAATCCTCTTTGTTACTTCAAAAAAACTCAATCAAGTTTGTGAGACATGATTTCCCATGCACAAAGCAATGTTGACCATCCCTCATGAGTCCTTGCCTTTCCAAATATATATACATCCTGTCCCTCAGGATTTCCTCCAACAATTTGCCCACCACTGACGTCAGGCTCACTGGTCTATATTTCCCTGGCTTGTCCTTACCACCCTTCTTGAACACTGGCACCATATTAGCCAACCTCCAGTCTTCCGACACCTCACCTGTGACTATCAGTGATACAAATATCTCAGCAAGACGCCCAGCAATCACTTCCCTAACTTCCCTCAGAGTTCTCGGGTACATCTGAGCAGGCCCTGGGGATACATCCAACACTTCCTCCTCTGTAATATGGACATTTTACAAGATGTCACCATCTATTTCCCTACATTCTATATCTTCTATGTCCTGTTCCACAGTAAATACTGATGCAAAATATTCATTTTGTATCGCCCCCATTTTCTGTGACTCCACACAAAATTTGTCTTGCTGATCTTTGAGGGGCCTTATTCTCTCCCTAGTTACGTTTTTGTCCTTAATATATTTGTAAAACCCCTTTGGATTCTCCTTAATTCTATTTGCCAAAGCTATCTCATGTCCCCTTTCTGCCCTCCTGATTTCTCTCTTCAGTATACTCCTACTGCCTTTATACTCTTCTAAGGATTCACTCAATCTATCTAGTCTATAGATATACATATGCTTCCTTCTTTTTCTTAACTAAACCCTCAATTTCTTTAGTCATCCAGCATTCCCTATACCGACCAGTCTTTCCTTTCACCCTAACAGGAATATGTTTTCTCTGGATTCTCATTCTGAAGGCTTCCCATTTTCCAGCCATTCCTGTAAACATCTGCCCCCACTTAGCTTTTGAAAGTTCTTGCCATGCCAATTGAACATGGAACTTCAATAGAAACAGGATGACATTTCACTGAGGGTTGAGAATCTGTCAGGCTACTACTGAGGAAAAAGAGTTGATTCTATATTTATGATAACTGTGATAAGACCATTTAAAATTGTTCCTGTGCAGCATAAATAGTTTGTGTTTTGCTTTTCCTTTGTGTGTAATATATGTTGATGTCCCTTTGCTCTTTTGCAGCTTCTTGTGAATTTGTTCAGTGACTGATACCAAGGTAAACTCTATGACTAAGGTAACCAAACAAAACTTATGGTCTATCAAGCCACATTTCACTTCAGGACCTTACTTGTCTTGTATTACCATTAGCACATTGTTTACTCAATTAAGCCTCTTCAGACTCTTGAATGTTGCAATGAGCTCAGCTCTCATTTTACCATCCGAAAGAGCATTATATTGAATTTATTGCACAGATACAATGCATTCAGCACAACAAGTCATTGCCATTTTTATGTTCCACTCATTCCAACCTCCCCAACCTCATTTCTTCACACATGAACAACATATCCATCCATCCTTTCCTCCCTGAAGTGTTTACCTAGATTCCCCTCAAAAGCATCTGTGCTCTTGATCTCAACCACTCAATGTGGTTTTAAGCTCCACATTCTAACCACGCTCTAAGATTTTTTTCGTAGTCCTGCAATTTCCTTAATTTCTGGATTAAAAATAGAAAATTGCCGGAAATGCCGCAACTGGTCTGTCAGCAACTGACAGAAAAGAAACTAGGTTATTTTTTAGGTGTGGTCCATTAAACTGGAAATAGAAACACTAAGCTCGTGTAGCCAATTGTTCTATAGTATATTTCTAGAGATTTCTCTTGATTCTCCAATTGCGTGAAATCATGCGAATAAACCAGTTTAATACTGGGTTCAAGCCAGAACATGAGGTAATTGCCCTGTGATTGTAGTACTGCTGCCTATTCTTTAACTTTCTGCCTGCAGTGTCACATCCCTTGATTTTTTTTTGCTGATGGTGTATGTTGCTATTAATTCACATTGAAATGCCATCTATTGATGGTAATCAATTACAAGGTAGATTGAATATGTCTTATAAATGAATGTTAAGTTAGGATTTTCCAGTTCGGTTTCTTACAGTCAAATATAGGACCTCATTAACTTCACCATTACCAGAGCACAGGCAATCTCTGGGTTGCAAAGAGGTTCTGTTGTTGAGTCCATTCGCAAGTTGATTTGTACATAACTTGGATCACAAGACAAGGCCATATAAAATACCAGTTTGTAAGTATGAGGAAATGTTAGTATGTTGGATCTTTAAAATTAATACCAATACAACCCCCCTCTATGGGGTTGCATTCATAAGTATGAACGCTCAGAAATCAGATGGTGATACACTGGAGACGTCCTGTCACGGACACTGAATGAACCTCATAGACAAATATAAAGTGGTGAATTGCAGGTCCATAGCATGTGATGAAAATTTTGCAACATTATTGCAATTAATCTGTCTCTCAATTTACTGCCAACAGCTATACTTACCACAAAGATTTCTAACAGTTCATTTTACATAAGACAGAAATAACTATTAATTGTTGACAAAAATTACTTTACAAAACTTTCAAAATGGTAATGATACAAACTCTTAAAACTATTAACTAACTACCCAGACTATGACACCAAATTCCCCTTTTCCCTCAAGTTGGCACATAAACCTGATAGACAAGACAAAAGGTTAGTAATGGAGTTTGGACATTAGGTTAAAGACAGAAAGAGAGAAACATATGGCTGGACTCAGAATATTTGAACTTCAGGCAAGCAGTGCCAATCTCCAAATGTGCTAAACCCACTCTGATCAGCTCTACGATAGTTTGGTGAGGAAAGAGCTGAAACCTTTAAAAAGTTACTCAGTTAGGTTAGTTCCTTCTTCTAAACAATCTCCTTTTGGTTCCTAACTAATTGGATACTCACGATACAGCTCCTCGCTGAAAGTAGTCTACCCATTAACCTTTTCTGCTCAGGTCACAGTTATCTGTTTTTTGCCTCTAACAGTGTCCCCTTGGTTCCCAGTGGGCACTCATGGCATGTCACCCCTTCGCGACCTTCTCTAGCCATCAACTGCACACACAGGGCTGTGGGGTTTGGCTTTACAGTTCCAGCATCTCATGTTTCCCAGGAGATTGTAAAATTCCTTCCTGGCCATTTTTGTCCTTGTTATGAGGTAATTGGGTTAAACTCCCTCTTAGCTTTGCTTGGTTTTCCACAGTGTGGGTGGGGGGTTGGGGGGCTCCAGTCTGCAGCCAATCCCAATCAGCAACCAGTTCCCTCCCTGCCAGCATTGTGGACAAACCCACAGCATGCGGTCTGCAGCAATTCAAGAAGGCAGCTCACTATCACATTGTCAAGAGCAAATAAGGATGGGCTAGCAATGCTGGCCAGCCAGCAACACCCAGGTCCCACAAAGGGAAAAAAAAATCCCAATCAATACATCTCCAACATCAATTCCCTATCCGGAGGGTGGGTGGTGCATTGGACTGATCCATAAATCTGACGCAGAATCCCAATCTTTTTTGACAAATCTTAAAATTTAACATTAAAACTGAGTTGCAGAAGGAAAGGTTACAAAGAAAGATTGGATTGTTACACCCTTGTATCACTCATCAGAA
Organism: Chiloscyllium plagiosum; assembly: GCF_037043375.1. Classification (NCBI taxonomy): domain Eukaryota; kingdom Metazoa; phylum Chordata; class Chondrichthyes; order Orectolobiformes; family Hemiscylliidae; genus Chiloscyllium; species Chiloscyllium plagiosum. The sequence continues at coordinate 11,451,034 of NW_028270170.1, forward strand.
CATTTCATTCATTGAATATATTCAATACATTTCCCCAGTAGATCTTGTTGCAGTCAACTAGAAAAACCTACAGTTTCCCATCAGAGCATCCAACAGTCTCTCACATCAACCCTTAGCTACTGTCTAGACTAAGTGTAGGTGACTCTTTGGGTGAAAACTGCCTTTTATTTCTGTTCCTTCCTTTAATTGAAATTGTGCATCTCTGAACGAATGCCATTGAGAACAATTTTCATACAAATAGAAGTTTTGGAGTACTTTTTTTTTACTTGTTTGTACATGTACTATGTAAATGCTATTTCATTTACATAATACATGTAAAAGCAAGGATTGATGCGCTCTATTGAGTAAGTCTCATCTGGCTCAGCACCAGAGGTGTCATAATTAATCACAGAATTGTTGCTGTGCAGAAAGAGGCCATTCAGTCCATTGTGCCTGCACCTGCTCTATTATGAGTGCCAATCTCCTGCCTTTTTCCAATATCTCGACATACCATTGCTATTGAACCATCCAGTATCCTCTTGAATGCCTGGGTTGAATCTGCGTCCATTCTATTTCCAAACAGTGCATTCCATATTCTAACTACCCATTGTGTGAAAGAAGTTTTTTCTCATATCACCCTTACTTTGTTTGCACATCAGTTCAAATCTTTTTGTTCTTTGGGTTGGTAAAGGGAAAATCAACCAGATCATTGTTGTTTTCCAGTAACACACATCGAAAAACATCTGTGTATGAACCTGAATAAGGATGGGATTGTGTGCCATATCCAAGAACAGAAAATAGGTTCAGCTGGTGAAAATCCTCTAAATTCCCGGATCACATGATTTCTAACTATAATTCCCACAGCCTCTGGAAAGGAACTAATATAATCTATCCTCCCTTCTGTCCTTTTCTGTCAGGAGAAGATATAAAAATTTGAACATGTGCATGAAAAGATTCAAGAACAGCTTCTCCCAGCTGTTATCAGGCTTTTGACTAGATCTCGCAAATGTTAATTCTGATCTCTCTCTCTCTCTCTCTCTGTACCTCCTCTGTGGCTGTAAGGCTGTATTCTGCACTCTGTTCTGACCCCTTTGCACTTTAAATGTCATAATCTGCCTGTATAGCATGCAAAACAACATGTTTCACCGTATCTCGGTACATGTGACAACAATAAAGTCAATCAGTTATTCAAAACCCAGCTACATCAAATCTCCATTTTACAATCTAGCAGATTGTTAAATAAATCTAGTACCCTGGTCTCAATCGCCCCTCCTGTGAACCCACATTCGGATATTCCATGGAAATGGTTAGAAAACCCCAACACTCATTGTATTTTTATACACATTAAAACTCATAACATGGGTGAGGTACCAGGGAGCTAATGAGCCACTAGTCCCTCTGGCGCCAAAGGTGAGCATTACTCATTACCTCCAGGGAAAGAGAGATCAGTGAATTCAAACTGTGCCAAATCATGAGTAACTTTTAATAGCTGTTACAGGCACACAGTAGAAATTCAGTTTCAAATAAGTTCAAGTTTAGCATGGGATACAACTCAGAGCCTTATAATATTAAGACTCATTACTTCCTGCAGTTTTGACCTTGAGTCGCACTCTTGAACTTCAAGAGTGCTAAAAGTAACAGAAGAAGCCCTGTTTAGTATTGTGTTCAAAGCAATGTCGCTCTGTTTCCACAAGCATTCACTCAAATAGTTCCACTAAAGCATTTAACCTTGTGCGAGGAAGAACATATCCAATGCATGTCTTAAAGCTGACAGTCGACAATAAAACAGACAGAGGTTAAGTCACTCTGCCAATACAGTCAACCACTGTGGTAAGAATGAATGGAGAAATTGGCAGGATTACATCCTGCCTCTGGCTTGATATGAACGAGGCAAAGGTGGAAACTAATGTGACACCCAAAGATCTGCCAGCAAGTCTTAATCCCTATGTGAACATCAGTATTATTGAGTTTATTTTAGTTTGCACTGCTGATTTTGCATTCATGTCGAAATTCAGTTCTGTAAAAGACATTGGCGCACATTTTTCTGGCGTAATGCATTTCTTGGAAAGCCCCCACGCTTAATATTTTTGCCTCACCCTTCAACTTGGAAAAGCTCTGCAATAGCTGGATGCCCGAGTTAAATCATAAGATTTAATGTGCAAACAAAGCAAGAGGACTATGAGATAAAGTTTTTCACACACTGATTCGCTGGAGTATGAAATGCACTACCTGGAAATGTTGTAGAAGTAGGTTCAACTGAGACATTCAAGAGGTTATTGGATGCTTTTATAGGTCACAATCATGGATATGAGAAAAGACAGGAGATTGGAACAATGTAATAGAGCCAAACTGGATAATAGAGCCAGGTGCAGGCATGATGAATGAATTTGCCACACTAATTCTGTGCTTCAGTGATATTAGAAGCTTAGTGAACGATGCGACCAATGAAATTTAACCCCTGAGAAAGAAACAAAAAATGGACAGAGAAGGAAGTTAGGTGAGTTAAAAATCACATTAGATCCAGAAATAAAACACGAAGAAAGAAATAACGTTTGGATTAAGAGTAAAAGAAAAAGAGAGATACAAAGAAATTTAAGTAGATATTTTATATAATATTTTGTAAAGACTTATATGAACAATTTTCTAACTACATGAATGAGACTTCTCAATTTTATTAGTTTGCTTTCTGGGTCAGAGAGATTAATGAATATTGCAGGGATATTATAGTCATAGTCATACAGCACTAAAACAGACAGGTCTTTCAACTTTCTATAACTTTTTGCAATAAGGTTAATATGTATTAAATATACAATGCTGCAATTGTTTGAAACACGGAAATGGCATTATGTGAGATTCAAGTCAGAACATCATAAATCATCAATTGACAACTTACAGGATATCTCTTGCCCATCACAAGTTGCTGATTCCAACAGTAATAATACATGAGAACTAAACTTCTTGTTGTTTCCCCAGCAATACCTGGGCTGCTCTATCATAAAAATCATAGGTGCAATGTCAGGACCAGAATGAAGTAATTGTCAAAACAAAAACCGAAAGGATTAGTGAGGAAGGCATTTGGTACACTTGCCTTTATTGGAAAGTCATGCTGCAGCTGTATTTGTTCGGCCACTTTTGGAGTATTGCTTGCAGTTCTGATCTCCATCCTATCAGAAAGATGTTGTGAAACTTGAAAGGGTTCAGAAAAGATCTAAGAGGATATTGCCAGGGTTGGAGGGTTTGAGTTATAGAGAGAGGCTGAATAGGCTGGTACTGTTTTCCCTGGAGCATTGGAGGCTGAGGGGTGACCTTATAGAGGTTTACAAATTCATAAGGTGCATGGATAGGGTAAATAGGCAAGGTATTTTCCCTAGTGTGGGGGAGTCCAAAACGAGAGGGCACAGATTTAAGGTGAGAGGGGAAAGATGTACGAGAGATATGGGGCAGCTTTTTCACACAGAAGGTGGTCCGTGTATAGAATGAGCTGCAGAGGAAGTGATGGAGACCAGTACAATTACAACATTTAAAAGGCACCTGGATGGATATATGAATAGGAAGGGTTTAGAGGGATATGGGCCAAATACTGGTGATTGGGACTCTATTTATATAGGATATCTGGCCGGCTTGGATGAGTTGGACTACAGGATCTGTTTCCATGCTGTATATCTGCGTGACTTTATAATTGCATATGTTGTAAATCAGAAATAAAAACAGAAGTAGCTGGAAAAGCCAACAGGTCTGGTAACATCTGTGAAGAGAAATCAGAGTTAATGTTTCGGCTCCAGTCACCGGGCCTGAAACATTAACTCTGATTTCTCTTCACAGATGCTGTCTGACCTGCTGAGTTTCTCCAACAACTTCTATTTCTGTAATTGTTAAAACAGTTGGGCCTGGTGTGAATAGCAACAAAATACAGATAAAAAATGATGGGTTCTTCATTGAATGAAGAGCAGAAAGAATCAGCACTAAGGATAGCCCCCATAAGGTCTCATTCTAAACATGCATAACAGTGGAATGACTGTTTCTGTTCTTCCCTTCTCAAGTCCTTCCTATCAATGTGAATTCCAAGAAGCCTAATTTCAATATGCAGATTCATTAAAAGTCTGGGCACAGATTATCTATTCAAAACAGTCTAATGGAATATTCTATCTGAAAAACCTTATGGTGGATACATATTTATGATACATTGCCAAAAACCACTTTTATATACTTTTCACCCGACTGACACCTCCTGTTTCCTTTCTTCCTGGAGTAGCTCCATTTAGTTCAATGGGTTTCAGAACAATCTACAGGTTGATTAAGAGTTACCCAATCCTACAATGCCATCTATTGAGTTGGCAGGGCTCTCTAGTCAATTCGTAAGATCTCTCACATACTCTGTGCATTGGGCACTCTTTCCATTGAAATGCATTGTATTTCATACATGGTATAAGTGCGCTATTACTTATTAAATTACTTGCAGCTGCTTACAGTTTTTATACCGTCAGGAATCTAATCATAATTGGCTCCCAATCAAATGTAACTGTCACAGGACAACAATTCTTCTGCTCCCATTAAGAGACTGACTTTTGTTTGAACTGTGGAGAAGAAAGGAAAATAATTTGCATTTATATAGTTACTTGCACAATTTCAAAAAGGCACAAAACACTTTACAACCAAGGAGGTGTTTTTGAAGAGTGGTCACTGTTCCAATATAGGTAACATAACAGCCGATTTGTAGCAAATTCCCACAAACGCAATGTGATAATTGCCAAATAATCTGTTTGAGTGGTATTGATAAATGTTGACCAGGAAAAACCAGGAATAATTACCTTGCTCTTCAGAGTGTCCTTGGAAAAGTTCTACATACGCCTAATGAGGGCAGATGGGGTCTTGCTTTAAGGTCTTCTCTGAAAATTGACATCTCCGAATGGGCAGCAGTCCCTCAGTGCTGCTTTGGGAGGATCAGCCTAGATTTTGGAGTGACACTTGAACCCATAACGTTCTGACTGAGCACATTGTATTAATGTTCAGTTTCCAGCAGAATAAAATTCATGTAGAACGGAATCTTGTGTCCTTCCCCTTGAAGAGTTTGATGCCCGGGGTCTTTAATCAGACAAGAGAGAGAAGGGTGAGGTTTCTGCCACAATCCCATCTCCATGTGATTTACAACCACAATGGTAAGGCTTGTGGACAGCCTTCTTGGACTGCTCCCAAGTAGGCTCTTTAATAGGCATTTAATATCATGATAAGGCCATAAGACATTGGAACAGAACTAGGTCATTGAACCCAATGAGCCTGCTGTGCCTTTCAATGAGATCATGGTTGATCTGATAATCCTCAACTCCACTTTATGGCCTTTTCCTCCTAACCTTGTGACTCCCTTTCTGATTAAAAATCTGTTATCTCAGCCTTGAGTATATTCAATGACCTAACCTTGATAGCCCTGTAAATAAAGAATTCCATAGACTCACTACCCTCAGAGAAGAAATTCCTACTCATCTCTGTCTTAAATGTGCAATCTTTTATTCTGAGATTAGGGCCTCTGGTCCGAGATTGTCCAACAGAGAAAAACAATCACTGCAAACATTTTCACTCAGAGGGTGGTATGTGCGTGGAATGAGCTGCCAGAGGAAGTGGTGGAGGCTAGTACAATTGCAACATTTAAAAGGCATCTGGATGGGTATATCAATAGGAAGGGATTGGAGGGATATGGGCCAGCTGCTAGATTAGTTTGGGATATCTGACAGTAAGGACGAGTTGGACTGATGGGTCTGTTTCCGTGCTGTACATCTCTATGACTCTATGACATCTACCTTTTTGGGTGCCCAAAGAATCTTGAACATTTCAATCAGGTCACCCCTTGTTCATCTAAACTCCAATGAGGGACCTAAAGGGCAACTTTTACATGCAGAGGATGGTTCGTGTATGGAATGAGCTGCCAGAGGAAGTGGTGGAGGCTGGTACGATTGCAACATTTAAAATTCTGGATTAGTGGTGCTGGAAGAGCACAGCAGTTCAGGCAGCATCCGAGGAGCAGTAAAATCGACGTTTCGGGCAAAAGCCCTTCATCAGGCTGTTTATAATTATCAATCGTGTACATCACAATTAATAGACATATCTAGAATTATGAAGAATCTAGATAAAGTAGATAGGAAAGCTTAAGGGGAGGTGCATCATCAGAGACCATAGATTTAGGTAAATGACAAAAGGTTCAGAGGAGATTCAAGGAGAAATTGTTTCACCGACAGTGTTGTAGCAATATAGAACTCTCTGTCTAAAAGGGTGGAAGAGAAACTTTGATAACATCAAGTTCAATTTGCACTTGAAGTGCTACAACCAAAAAGGCTACAGCAAACAATTAGAAAGTGAATACAGGTTGATGGTTACTTGTTGGTCAACATGGACATGATGAGCTGAATTACCATCTTCTGTGCTGACAAAGTTTCTATGATTTCTACACAGGAACTATATCTGCTATCCTGCTGTGGCTGTAATTTCACATTTTTGTCCAGTTATTGACTTGTTGACATGGTGAGTTATTGTTGATCAGACACTAACTCAAAAGACTTTTAACACTGCTTCCAACAATAAGACAGTGAGTGTCTTTATTGATAAAAAATAAACTTCAAAAATATTTTCTTGATGGAGACCAATTTTGGGACAAATGCCTGTGTTTCTCTTCAATGTTAACATTTGCAAGTTATGCAGGTCATTTTCTGAACATCGATTGACAGTGGGATGATTACACATTCAATAACATATCTTACAGAATTGGACAGAACCAATTCAAACTAATGGCTGGTCAGAAATCCTACCATCCACTCCCAAGATTCACTTCCCCAAACCTGCCTCCTACTGAACCCCAACTTACCATGATCCACACCCAACCATCTGCAACAAAATGTACTACATTTATGATGCTGGAGTTTTATTTATGCCATCAAATTAAGAAGGGTGTGAAGACATTGAAAGTGCAGGTAAGATTTATGAGAATAGTGTAAAAGTTAATTTGACTGTAAGAGCTACAAACCAATTCTATGTTCATAGTAATGTTAAAAGAGCAGAATTCTCCAGATGAATCTTGTACACCATTAAGGCTGAGAACAGCAGGAATCTTCCAAAAAGGCCTTGGGAACCATAAAGGAATAACCATAAAGGAAACAGTGGCAAGTACCAAGTTAGGATAAGATAAAGTAGTTCCTGATTGGGTGCATGAGATACAGACATAGGACGAGAATGTACATCTGTTTCTTATGTTTGTATGAAACAAGATTTGAATTTGGATAATGGGATGTTTACATGACTAAAAATGGTATAAAGATTCTGCATTCCTAGCTAGTCTAGACTACACTCTCCTTGCATTCACTTAAATAAAATCTGTGTTCCAACTCCTGTGGTCAATTATTAGAAGTTGCAACAATACTTGTTTCAAGTTAAGGGATTTCAGTTACATTGTTAGATTGGTGAAGTTGGGGCTGTCTCCTCATGGAAAAGTAGATTAAGAGATGTCATACATGTTCAAAATTATGAGGGTCTGGGAAGAGTAGGTGAAGCTAAATGGTTCCCTTTTGCAGAAGGGTTTAGAACCAGAGGATACCAATTTACAATTGTTGACAAAAGAACCAGTGATGACATGATGAAAAGATTTATGATTTTGATCTACTGCCCGAGAAGGTAAATTCAAATGAGGCTTTCAAAAGAGAATTGGTAGCTATTTCAGTGATAAGATGCAAAGAGTTCTGATGAAAATGTAGAGCAAGTGGCAGTAGGTGAGTTGCTATTGTAATAGATGCCTTTCTATTTTGTTGTCTTATTCCCAAAACTAAAAAAAATTTATTTTGAAACTATACACAGACTAGATATTTTTCCTGCTGCCAAGCTCAATTGAAAGAATATTGTGCAGACATCGTTTTTGATTTTGCCAGAACATTTTAATAATGTCTCTATTTTTTTGATTAATTAATATTTTTGACTTGTACAAAATTGATGCATTTTTTGCATTTAACATAAAAAAATTGTTACATCGTACATTGCACAGTAATAATGAGTATATATACTTAGGGACCAATATGGGTTTTTCTCATTCATTCATGGGATGTAGGCATCACTACCTCGGGCAGCATTTATTGCCCATCCCTCTTTGCCCAGTGGGAGATTAAGAGTCAACCGCATTGTAGTGGTCTGGAGTCACATGTAGTCCAGACCTGGTAAGGATGGAAGATTTCCCTCATGAAAGGAGATTTTTTTTATATGTTGGTGAAGGCTTAATTAACTAGCATAAGCAAGCACATTTTCAATAACTTTCTTTCCTGTTCTCTCTCAATATTTGCTTTTTCCTCTCTTCTACACCAATTAATCCTCTCACTGTCGTATGGAAAGGGAATCATTCACTGGCAATTTGTCTATTATTCATGTTTTGTCTTCATTGTGATTGCAAGTTTAGCCATCAATTTCAGGTATTTACAACTAGTGATTTCCTGTTGCAATCAAAAGTGTTAAAAAAATTAGGTACTTTCCAGACCTTAACTTGGGGCCCGGTGTGAGAGTGCAGAGGCCATTTATATCACGCTAGTGCTCTCAAGGTGAAGGCATCAAGGTCAGGAAAAACAAAGATTCAGGATGTGGTTTGTCATCTCATCAGTTAAACTGCTTCAGTTCTTTCTCAATTCTGTCTCTTCCTTAGTGTCTGAATTCCCTATCTCAATCATCAATATGGCATTCCTTTTCTCAGTTGGAAGGAGGACATTCTTATGGATTGGAACAGGTCCAGCCAGTTCACCTGTGTTGAAATATAACATGCATTATCTATTGCTTTGCATGTCGTTATATTGTGTTTTGCTACACAAATCTATCGTGTTACATAATAATTACAGTACAGAATTGGTCACGTGGCTCCACAAATCCATGCCAGTACTAATGCTCCAAGTCAGCTTCTTCTTGCCCTTCATTATCAACTCCCATGAACACATCACCGAAACAAAATACAGTAAGTGACAGACATCTTAAATACCATAAGTGCTAGAAACACTCAGTAGGTAAGTAAGCAACATGGTTGATGTTGCGTCATCTATTCCCTTTAAATGTATCTATGTCCTTCACCTTAACTGCTGTTTAATGTGCTATGGACTATGCCAGACCATTCAAAACATTCTTAAGCAGGCAGCCCAGACCGTAACTTTGCAATTTGTTTCAGTAAGTGTCCAGTGAAAATTACTCAGATTAAGTTAGCGAGGTTGACTACCGGGTTTTAAAACAGATGAACATTTATTCACAAAGTTACACAATGAAACACAGCATACAGAATCAAGAGCCCCTACAGAGCTCAGTCTATCCAAACTAGACTTAATTATGCTGTTTCAAATATACACAACAGTCCCAATAAGCAAACCCCCTTAAAATCCAGTACAAATGGAACATATGCTTACAGGTTGAAGTTAGAAGTGCAGAAAGAGAGAAAGTTTCACATAGCTCATTGTTGAACTCCTCACTAGTTCTGGACTGAACTAAACTGCTCAGCTAGAGAACTGACCACTCCCCTTTCATTATACTGGTCACTTCTAAAACATGATCACTTTGGCCTGAAGTCTCATCTGTTTACATATAAACAAAAAGGCCTCTCAATATCATATAATCTCTGTACCAAATCCGTCTAATTGGCACTGAGAGATGTTTACGAATCCTCTGAAAAAAAACTAAGGACACAGTATCCTTGAGAAAAGGAACAGGTTTTAGAACTAAGAAACCAGCTTTGTGACACCTTCCCCTTAAAAAAAAGAACCATCAACACCAACAGCTGGCTTCATTTTTGAAACACTTCAAAGACCCAGTTAGTAGCCTAAACACACCTATACACTATACTAATTATACACATGCAAACATGCACAACCATATGCAAATTCAGGCCACGACACACCTGCCACCAAATGCCCCCGTATTTCATTCAAGTCTCGACAACGCATTGGCAATCACGTTTCACAACCTGCCACCTGCACAATTGTCACATTGAATGGCTGCAACAACAAGCTCCATTGAAACAGTGTGACATTTTTGCCCTTAATTTTTTCCACAAATGTCAATGGGTTATGATCAGTGTATATGGTTGTCTCGGATGCATTGCTGGTAATATAAACACTGAAACGTTGTTATGCCAACACCAAGCTTAAAGTCTCTTTCTCCACCTTGAATATTTCTGTTGACAAACATTCAAGTTCCTGGAAAAATACCCGATGAGTCTTCCTATTCCCTTATGATCCTCCTGCAGGAGCGTCGCACAGACCCCCATATCACTTGAAAAGCTTCATGTAATCAGGTGTGGCTAATACTATGGCAGTGGTTAACACAGTTTTTAGGCTGTCAAATGCCTTTTGACAGTCCGGTGTGCACTGAAATTTCTTGCCCCTTTTTAACAATTCGGTGAGTGGAGCAGCCACACTGCTAAAGTTCAGCACAAACCTTCGGTAAAATTAATTCAATCCCAGGAACCGTAGTACTGCCTTTTTTTGTCAATGGTGTGGGAAATTCCCCAATTACTTTCATTTTTGCATCCTATGGGGCCATTTGTCCATGTCCAATAACATGGCCCAGAAAGGTGACTTGGGCTTTGGCAAATTCACTTTTAGCTAGGTTTACCACCAAGCCTGCCTTCTGAAGTCAATCGTATAAGTCCAATAAATGCTGTAAATGTTCCTTCCATGAGTGACAATACACCACACAGTTGGGTAATCTGACAATGACCACATTAGTCAGTCTCTGAAATGTGGCTGGAGCGTTCTTCATACCAAGTGGCATGACTTTGAATTGAATTGTCCATTTGGTGTTACGAAAGCTGAAATTGCTTTTGCTCTCTCTGACAGAGGTACTTGCCAGTAGCCTTTGAGCAAGTGCAACTTAGAAATGTGAGTTGCTTGTCCGACATTTTCAGTACAGTCCTCCAATTGTGGAATTGGATATGCATCAGTCTTTGTAATGGCGTTGACTTTGCAATAGTCCACACATAACCGTTGAGTACCATCTGGCTTTGGCACCATGACCATGGGTGAGATCCAGTCATTGTAACTTTGATTATGCCATGTTGGAGCAGGCAAATGGGACTAGATTTATTTAGGAGATCTGGTGGGCATGGACATGTTGGACTGAAGAGTCTGTTTCCATGTTGCATATCTCTATGATGGTATGCTGATTGCAGCATTAACTTCTGGTTCCAAACATCATTGCTGTGCCTGGGCCTTGGAGGTTTGTGCAGCTGGAAAGAAAACAAGTGGAAATGCTGATCCTAGATTCATTGAATCCTTGAGGTGCAGAAAGAGGTCATTCAGCTCAATGAGTCTGCACTGACCCTCTGAACAGCATCCCACCCAGATCCAGCTCCTTACTTCACCCATGTAACCCAGCATTTACTGTGGCTAACTCACTTAATCTGCACATCCCTGGGCACTACAGGATAATTCACCAATCTAGCTTCCCTGCACAACTTTGGACTGTGGGAGGAAACTGGAGCACCCCATGGCAATCCACGCAGTGGCAGGGAGAACTTGCAACAGATCTATGTCTGGCCAATTTGGTTGTAATCAGAACTCCATTTTCCTCTCTGTTGCCCCATAACCCTTAGCTCTCTTGTCTATAAAAATATCTGAGGGAGAAAACAATCCACAGACTAACAACCTTCAGAGAGAAAAATATTCCTCTTCACCTTCATTGTCTCATTTTAAAAAGTTGGCTTTTTATTATGTTCCATATGCCTAAAGATCCACAGATTACATAATTATGATGTTAATCTTTGTTTGTGTTCTGAATCTGTTTTGGCTTCTGCTATGCTATTTATTATCCCCCTTTCTCTTAAAAGTACAGAAAGCCACTGAGAAGTAAATGTAGTTTTAAAGCTGAACGCATAGTTACACTATACAAGTAGCTCTGTTATTATTGTCTGAGGTTTAAGGCATGTGACTGAAGAACCAAAAGGAAGTGAGGAGGTTTTGTTTTAACTCAGTCACTTGTCATGATTGAAAATGTACTCCCTAAACCTGACTGAATCATAACTTTCAAACTGGAAAAGATATAACATTGAATAGAAGCTATTTGCACAACTGTGGCTTAAGTACAGAGGACTGAGACTAATTGAATAATATGTTCAAAGGAACTGGGAAAGGCAGAATGGGCAAAATGGTCTCCTTCTGAGTAATATGATTCCATGAATTCTTCTGTTTATTCCCTCCCACATCCCCATCCCAGCATCTTTCTAACATGACTTGTATCTCATGTTTGAAGGGAGAGGAATTTAAGCACCTTGTGCTTTCCTGCAAACAAGCACCAGAGGTAGGACGTTTGTTATAATAACATGTTACACATTGCTAAGGCAGCAGAGGTTAAACCTCAATAGCTTCAAATCCAAACATATTTGGTGGAGTGAATTTTGAAGGTGTACATGCGAAGATCATACATTCAAAACTATAATTTCTTTTGACTCGCATTTCTGTCACTATCTTTAATTAAGCAAACTCTGTAGACAAGATCATTTCGGTAGCCAGCCAGAAATGAGAGACACCCCACAGCCTTTAATCTTGTGGGAGATTAGTTTACAACCATGCCTGCCCTGGGTCATGTTCTTCAGGCATTGTTTTACAAGCAGACTTTTGAAGAGTAAAGCTGATGTGTGATCCCAATGTTCTCCCCTCCTTTCTGAACCTGCCGACTGACTCATACGTGGCAGGTTTCCTCCAGTAACTTGCTGTATATACATTCTCCTCAGCATGCTGAGACAGTAAATGTTGGCAACTGTTTTCGGACATAAAGGGGAATTTTGGTTAGGTTTTCACACACGTTTAGCATCCTGCAAGGGGTAAAGGTTTGTAATCAGAGATAGAAATCCTGGCTAACTTTTTAATTTTTTTCAAAAAGAGTAAGTCTTACATATACGTAGTATTATTTTCACATTGTCAGGGTGTTTGAAAATGTTTTTTTATTCAATTCATGGCTGACAGCATCGTTGGGTGGGCCAAAATTTATTGCCCATCACAGCAGGCAATTAAGATTCAACCATATTGTTGTGGGTCTGGAGACCAAGTAAAGATGGCAGTTTCCTTCCCTAAGGGATATTAGTGAACCTGATGGCTTTTTCCCCCAACAATATACTCTGTAATCCAGATTTTGATTGAATTCCAAATTCCATCATGATGAGATCTGAACCCACACCCCCAGAATATTTCCTGGATCTCTGGATAAACAGTCCAGCAATATTACCACTAGGCCATGGCTCCCCCTTGGGGAGGGCTTAAAGCCAGTGAAGAACTTTTGAAGTGCTTTTTGAAACATAGGAACTGCAGCAACTAATTTGCATCGTACAAACTCCAATGAATAGTTACATGCTAATGAATAGTTCATCTGTGTTTTTGGTTTTAGTGAACTCCCCTGCACTTCTTCAAAGTAGTGTCACAAAATCTTTGCTCACTGGAGATGGCAGATGGGATTATCATCTGATCTGAATAGTCGTCCCTTTGAAAGAGTAGCACTCCCAACATGCTGGATTGATGTGCACTGAGTTATATACTCAACTCCAGAAGAGGGGCTCAAATCTACAACCTCATCATGAACACTTGTGTGGCTCAGTGCAACATGGGCCCATCATTACCTCTCTTTTAAAATTCTCATCCTAATTTGCAAATCCCTCTATCACATTATCTTTAGTCTGTAACCCTTCCAGGATACCAGATCTCCTGCAATTCTAACTTCTTGCACGTCATCAATTTTAATTACTCTGAAGGGCCTGAGCTCTGAAATTCCCTCCTGAAATCGTCTTGCTTCTTTGTCTTTCTTTTACTCCATCAAAACCACTTCCTTATTCCTTTATTTTCCATTCTAATATCTAGTGCAGTGATTCAGTGTTTGATTTTGCACATATGAACACTTTGCAACATCTAAATGTGTTGAAGGCACTGTATAAGTTCAGGCGGCTATTATTGATATGCACTTAGCCAGTGAATTATCAGGGGAACCCATAAACTTATTTCATGTTGTCCTCTGTACCTATTAATCCTACCACTAAATATAGGGTTCAAAATGTAATGCAAGCGAGAAAATCAGACCAGGTCAGGGGAAAAGCTCAAAGGAAATGTCCCTTTTTTCTGATGTGAAGGGGGAAGAAGGTCAAGAGAGGCTATAATTAAAGCAATGTATAATCCTGATATTGTGACGCCCATTGTCTTGTAAAACAGGCTTGAAATGCTTTCCTGGTCAGTAATAACACACCATTTGTTGTCTGTAGATTTTTAGCCTGCAGCTTCCTTTTGATGTTCTATATATGCTGTTAGGCAACACAAGCAAGACCTGACAAGCTTTAAGGAATGCATTAGCATGGCTCCAGGTGAACAGGGAAGGACTGTTGGTATGTCCATGATCAACTCCCTTTCAAGGTCAAGTGGCAAGGTGTTAATAATGAAAAGGAGACCACTTTGAATTTTTTTTCAAGAATGAAGAAAAAGTGTAGCTTTTGACTTGTGACTCACGATAGATTCCTTTACATAATATATGACCTTCTTAGCAACAAACCTATTACTCTAAAAAACAAACTGCAGTAACAGTAACAATATCATTTTTATACTATAGTTTTTGTTGTGAGATTCTTTACCTTGGATAAAATGATTGGTGGGCAAAATACCTGCACAGAGGCCAGTATTGCGTCACCAAGACCCCCCTCCCCCCTTTATTTACCTGTGCACAGTACACTGGCTGTTGCCAACCAGTGTATCTATCAGCCAAGATTTCCCAATTGGCCCAGCTTAACACCCCTAATCAATGATCACGGTGTCAATAAGATCCACCTGGTTCCAATCACTACAGTGGATTTCCAAAAATGGCAGATTATGATAAAGGGGTGAAGGAGCAGAGGGATTGTGTGTGTATGTGTACAGATCATTGAAGGTGACAGGACAGATGGAGACAGTAGTTAATAAGGCATATAGTATCCTGGGCTTTAGTTACAGAAGCATAGAGTACAGGAGCAAAGATGTTGCATAAGACACTCGTTAGATCTCAGCTGGAACATTTTGTACATTTCTGGGCACCACGTTATAGGAAGAAAGTACACAAGAGTGTTTGGATGTAATTTACAAGAATAGCTCGAGAAAAGAGGAATTTTACTTATGTTCAGTTCAGGTTTGAGGATAGATTGAAGACGTTGTTACAGTTCTCTTTGGAGAGATGAAGACTGAGAGGTGATCTAGTAGAGAGTACTAAAACTATAAGCAGGTTTGATGGAGTAGACAGGGAGAAAGTATTCCCTCTCATTAAAGGCACTAAAGGAACTAAAACAAGAGGGCATAGATTTAAAGTGTTTTACAAAATGAACAACCTTTCTGAGGAAAATTGTTTTTCACTCAGTAAGTAGTTTGGGTATGGAATGTACTGCTTGGAAGGCAAGTTCAACTGAGTCATTAAAAAAGGTTTTGGACAATTATTTGGACAGAAATAATGCACAGGGAAATGGGCAAAATGTAGGAGATTGACACTAGGTAATGATGCTCATTTGAAAAGCTAGTGCTAACATAATGGGCTAATAAGTTACTTCTGCGTTATAACAGTTTTGTGATTCTGTGGTGAGTGCTTCAGAGAGGTTCGGATCCGACACTAAGATCATGGTATACAGAGCTCTGGTGGTTCCCACCCTCCTATATGGCTTTGAGATGTGGACTGTCTACAGCAGACACCTCAAGGTGCTGGAGCACTAATACAGCCTGCGCAAGACCCTGCAAATCCACTGAGAAGAAAGACGCACCAACACCAGGCCAACATCCCAAGGCACTGCACCACCCCTCCCCCACCCCACCCCACCTCCACCCCCACACTCCCTTTCCCTTGATGGCTGTGATGGGCTGGGCATGTCATGCACATGACCAACATGAGACTCTCCAAGCAAGTTCTCTATTCCCAGCTCCAGGTGGACAGAGGAAGTGCCTCACGGATACCTTTAAGGCTTCACTGGCAAAGTGTGGCATTCCCACAGACACCGGGAAATCACTGGCCCAAGACTATCCAAAGTGGAGGAGGAGCATCTGGGAAGGCATCGAGCACGTTGAGACTTGCTGCTGGGAAAAATGAAATCTAGGCAAAAACAGGAGCGCACACCAATGCTGTCACACCAACGTCCCACCCACCCCTTCCGTGACCACCATCTGCCCCCAGCGTAACAGACACAATGGTAGTTGCATCGGTCTGCACAGCCACCAGCAGACTCACACTGAGAGTGAGAGAGAGTCTTCCTTGTCTGTGAGGGGCCACCAATAATGACAATGATGTTTCAGACACTTAGCACAGACAATTTCAGGGAAACCAGATGAGGCCATAAAGGGATAGGAAGAGAAAGGTTTATAGGTTAAGACATATTAAGACAGAGGATGCAAAGCCAGCAGAAGTATTCCGAGAATTCTTGAGAATAGAAACAGATCTTTCCGGAATCAATGTGTTGTCAACACTTATGCTGTAAGGAACAGAAATTGAGCCAAATGGCATGATTCCGTTCTGTAAAACATGACATGTCTTATATATCAAGAATAACATGAGTTTGTTTTTGGGCTTCTGTAATTATATTGTCTTCTTTACAGTTCCTCTCCTGTAGATCTGTTAGAAACCACTTTACAAAATGGAGTCACATTGACAGTAAACCTGCAGAGGAATTGTGTCTCATTAATTGTGCCATGGAAAGGGTTAGCACCTGAGAGAAAAAGGGGTAAAATGGAGGGAGAATAAAAGAATATTATTATCACAAGACACTGAGAGACCTCAGAATGCATCATGTAACCAAGCTACCAGTCAAAACCAGTCACACTGCAATCATTCAGTCAGCGAGTAATGGGGATGATGCATATGAGCAGCATTTAAAATTAACTTCAGGCACTAGGACAATTCATAATGAAATTTTCAACTTCCAGAGAATGATAATGGCTTTCTAATAATTATTGAAGTTCAATTTGCATATGTTTCAGCTCGTCTTATTGAATTTTAAAAACACTGTATCTTCATGCATTATATTATAACCCAAGTGTTAGGATTAGGACTAACTTTCAGACTGGATGGATAGTCTTTTCTCTTTACTGTAAGAGGAGAATGTGAAATATGTAACCTTAGCCATTCTTAATTGAATTCTGAGTGGACTGGATTCACAGAATGAAGTACCTTAAAATGGAATAAAATTGGGAGCATTTCTCCGGGAACCATCAAGGATAGTTAGGATGGAAAGGGAAAAGTTGACATGGATATTGCACAGGGCAATGCCATGACATTGAGTTCTGAGACAGAGTGGAGAGAGCTTCATATTAAACATGTGGGAATCACTCAATTTAATCTCTGCTACCTTGCCAGGTGATCATCCAGCATACATAAGCCTCAATAATGTCACCAAATTATTGAACCACAAGTGATAAGCCCAGCAAAATTTGATAATGTCCCTATTTGATGTGTGCACTTGAAATGCCTGTAATGAGGGTGCAGTGGTGCAGTGGTACTACCTCTGGGCTAAAAGTTCTAAGTCTCACCTGCCCTGGAGGTGTGTCATAACGTGTCACAACAGGTCAATTGAAAATACAGAACAACCGTGATTATTATCCAAACATCAATTATCCAAATTTCAGATTATCCGAACATCTCAAGGTCCCGTAATAATGCCACCCATTATCAGAACAATCTGTTATTCGAACTCTGTATTATCTGAACAAAATACTCCCCGTCGATCTCATTCGGATATTCAAGTTTTTCTGTAATGAAATAATTGTGTTCAGTGTCTTATGGTAGTGTCCTTAACTTTGGGCTAGCAGTCTGGGTTCAAATCCCATCTACATTGAATGCTTGACTTAAAATGTCTAAGCAGATGGACTAAAAATAATTTAAATGCTTGTAGTAGAAGTCACTGGATAGCAGTCAGGCACAGCTTGACAATATTCTCTCCATAATCTAGTCCTGTGTCACATTTTACTCGTTTCTCAATGAGTCCCTCATTCCGCACCATGTGAATCAGCTGTATAACACAGACCAAGCATTAATCTCCTATAATGTACAGCTCAGTTCCACACTGCTGGCTGGATATTTACCATCTTTCAGCAGGGTTCGACATGCATAAATTATTTTAATTACTTCTCTCAGGGTTCCTCCCAATGGATCCACTGAGCAAGCCACCTTCTCTGCTTGATCTGTCTATTCATAGGACATTTTTTAGAGTCAGTCCAAATCTCATTAAAAGAAAGCAAAATCACATTGTTTCTGGCTGCATTTTCTGACTGTGAGGTAACTTGAAGGAACAGCTGAAATAGCAGCAGCAGACCCAAGCAGATCCTAATTTGAACAAACAATAATAATTTGCACTTGTCTAGCACTTTTAATGTCGAACAAAAAAAACTACCCGAGGCAGGTCTGAGGAAATTAGGTCCCAGAAATGTAGTGTGACCGAAGGAATATCATAGAATGAGATTCTTGAAGGAGGACTGAAAAGGGAGGGTTTTAGAATCAGAAATTCTAGGAGTAATATCCGGGAGGTTAAAGGTGCTGTTGCCTATGATGGATTGCACAGGGGTAGCATTAGAACACAGATGTTTCCAAACATCTGAACATGAGAAAGTAAGACAGAAATTGTTGGAGAAACTCAACAAGTCCAACACTGTCTGTGAAGCAAGAAAGAAAGTTAACATTTTGAGTCCAGTTTGACTTCTTGGGAAATCCAAAGTGCTGAAGAGGTCACTCTGACCTTAAAACATTATATCTGTTCATCTGTCCACAGATACTGCCAGACCTGCTGAGTTTCTCCAGCATTCTCTGGGTTTGTTTCAGATTTCCTACATGCATTGTATTTTTCTTTTATTTGTGAGTTTGAAGATAGGGTCTTAGGCTAGAGGGAATTATAGAAATAAAGGTAGAAGTCTTCTTTTGTCATTGAGGTTACTGGTGGTGGGGATGGAAATACCTAAGATTTCCACTTGTGGAAATACCTAAGATTTCCACTTGTGCCGTCCTATTGGAATGGTGAGTCATGTGTTGAAGCCAGACAGGAAGTGCACCGTGACCTCAGAAGGTTGAAAGTTCAGGTGCTGTATCTATAGGACACCCAGACTGGTGTTTGTTCCTTGTAAAGCAGCATACATCATTCCCACTGTCTGAGGAGCTTTTGGGACCACAACTGCTGCCACACCCTCCCCAGTGCTACCTGGATCTCTGTAACTGCTGCCAGAGGACCCCCTCCACCAAATTGTTGATAATAACTACCCATTGTGTCTGAGCACAGACAACAAATAGCTCCCTGTATGTTCTCCTTGTGGATGCTCCTCAGGAATGGCAGCAACCGTCCCATCTGACAAGACAGCTTGGACCAAGGTTATAGTACAGGTCACACCATAACCTAGGCCCCGTGCAGAAAAATGATGTTGTCCCCAGGCGGATAATTAGTACATTGTCTTCTCTGAAACCTCACATTTAGAAGTGCATCAGGCAACGTAAATGTGAGTGCTGGGAAATGCCAGACAGGGATTGGTTGTCCTGATCTTAGTATCAAATGTGTAGGAACTACTTTTCCTGTTTTGAAAGTTGTTGTACCAGCAGAAGGATAGTGCTGTGTGTTGTGTGTTTGTGTGTATATGTTGTGCTTGTGGTGTGTGTGTGCACTGTGTGTGCACATGTGTGTGTCTGTATGTTGTGCATGTGTATGCATGCTTTGTGTCTATGTGTGAGTGTGCGTGTGTGCACATGCATGTGGGATCCCCCTACTAAGACAGATAGAGTAGTTTTGGATCCATTGGGATGACACTCAATCCTTCTATATGTAGAAGAAATGATCTTACAACATGGAAGAGTGTGAGAAGACCAAAGGAGGAGTCTGTGACTTCACAATGCTGACCACCCACTGAGATAAAGATCTCAGAACTGGTTGGGAAAGAAGGTGGACATTCCAGCACAGCCTGGGAGGCTGGAGTTACCACACAGTTGGTTGTGGTTGCCTCCAGTCATGTGTGGACAAAAGAGACACAAAGATGTAAGGCATAAAGCATGATGGTATAGGGATTGTGCATAATCGTGAGCTAATTCTTTGTGTCCTCCACAGCAAATACTCACACAAGGGCAAGAGGAATAGAAAAAGCAGCCTTCCCCCATCGCCACATCTGAGGATATGATACAGTTGACTCAAAGGATCACTGACACACCATTCCACTCCACTTTTCATCAGTATGGAGACATTCACCTCCGTGAGTGCACATTTCAGGTTATCCTTGGGGTCACAAGCTGATGAGCACATCACTGATGCATTTCTGAAACTGATGAAAGACACAACAGCCGTGTACTCAAGCACTTGTAGAGTTTGCTGAGGACCAGCCCCATGCTGAGCCTTTGCTATTGGCCCTAAGAGACCTGATTGAGATATAGAGATGATAAGAGTAGTGATGGCCTATTGGCAGTATCACTGGACTATTGATCCAGAGAACTAGGAAATGTTCTGGGGACACAGGTTCAAATCCTGCCATAGCAGGTGGTGGAATTTGAATTCCATAATAATATGGGATCAAGAGTCTATGATAACCATGAGACCATTGGCAAATATCAGGAAAAAAAAAACATCTGGTTCACTAATGACCTTTAGGGAAGGAAATCTGCCATCCTTACCCCAGTCTGGCCTATATGTGACGCCAGACCTGCAGCAATGTGGTTGACTCTCAACTGCCCTCTGGGGAATTAAGGATAGTCAATAAATATTGGCCTGGCCTAGCCTGTGATCCTCATCCCAAGAATGAATAAGAAAAAAGGATATGCAGGAGAACATCTGATAAAGATGGCTGAGGCCATGCACATTCCAGAGTGGACACTGAGAGTCCATATGAGCATTTGGCTCCCTCCACCATGAAGAGCCAAGTCCAATAGACCAACATTATAGACTGCCAGACATGTACTTGAACCTGCACCTCATTTCTCTGGTGGTACAGTAGTGGCTCAGTGAGAGGTAGTTGAGGCAATTCAAGCTTCTTCCCTCCTGGAATCAGGAAGGTACCATTGTACACTGACACAGAGGGGGAGAATGAGCAGGGGGGACAGTATCCCAAGGTATACCAGAAATGTATTGCCAATTCTCCTCCCATCTGCCACTGAGCCCATTGGCAAAATACTAGGAAGCTCAGAGGAACACAGAGAATCTTGGGATACTTAGCCACCAATCCCTGAAGGTTGCAGGCCAGGTTAATAGGGTTGTTAAGAAAGAATATGGGACATTTGCCTTTATCAGTTATGCCATTGATTATAAGAGAAGGGAGGTTATGTTGGAGCTGGAGTAGTGGCACAGTTCCTGTCATCACACTAATAAGGGGATGGCACGTGGCTTAGCACTGCTGTCTCACAGCACCAGGACTCCAAGTTCAATTTTACCCTTGGCTAACTGTCTGTATGGAGTTTGCACATTTTCCCCACGTCTGCGTGGGGCTCCTCTGCGTGCTCCAGTTTCTTCTCATGGCCCGAACACAAGCAGGTTAGGTGGATTAGCCATGATAAATGCAGGGTTATGGAGATGGGATGGGGTGGGTCTGGATGGGATGATATTCAAAGGGTTGGTGCGGACTTGATGGATTTAATAGCTCACTTCCACATTGTAGGGGTTCTATGATTTTAAGAAGGATGTGATTGCAC
Organism: Chiloscyllium plagiosum; assembly: GCF_037043375.1. Lineage (NCBI taxonomy): Eukaryota > Metazoa > Chordata > Chondrichthyes > Orectolobiformes > Hemiscylliidae > Chiloscyllium > Chiloscyllium plagiosum. The sequence continues at coordinate 11,472,631 of NW_028270170.1, forward strand.
TGAAAGAAGTGCAGAAGAGGTTCACCAGGACATTATCTGGGGTGGAGCATTTCAGTGATGCAGAGAGGTTGGATAAGCTCGGGTTGGGGGTGTACCTGATAGAGGGGTATAAGATTATGAGGGGCACAAACAGAGTGAATAGAAACAGCTGTATAGGTGGGATTTGAGGAAATATTTATTGCACCCAGTGGGTGTTGGGGTTCTGGATAATCCTGGAAATGTTGTTAAGGCAGGAAATCTTATAGCCTTTACAAAGGAATGGGATGAGAACTCAAGTTGTCATAAAATACAAGGCTATGGGCCTATCACAAAGAAGTGGGAGTGGTGCGGGAAGTAATATATTTTTGGTGGTATAGACTGATGGACTGAAGAGCCTTTTCTGCACTGTGTGTTTCCATAATTCTATGACCCCAATTGCCTCCAGCAGGTGAGGCCAAGTAAGGTACAACTGATGCAGGAGACCCACATGGTGCCTCGGTTTTGAACCAACAAAGGATGGCCACCAAAGTCATCCCTGACAATGAGGCGGTCGACTGCCTCCACCTCACACATAGATGTTGGGAAGGGAGATTCACACCGAGGCATAGCGGCAGGAGATGGAAATTGAAAAAAATGTCACAGACATATAACACTGGCATGGGGAGCTTCAGTGTATGTCTGTGATCACAGACTCTATTTTAATGTCACAAATTACTGTTTCCGATATAGTTCTATCTGGAGCCTTCCTCATATTGAATTATTTTTAAGAATCAGCCCAATTACTGAGGAGGTAGAAACGTCGAAAGCTATTAACTTCTCAACACCTCTGATTAATGTAGCAACACATTTTGGCAAGATGTTGTAAAAGTGCTGCAGGCAACTGCAACATATATTTCAAAAAGAAGAAAAAGATTCAGAACGTTGTTTATTGATTATGTGCTTTCTGATTATAATAAGCCCCTCTGGATGTTGTGGATTTTGAAGACTTTTCTTCCAGAATGAAGGGCCACGTTCTGTTTGACAGCTCTTAGATAAGACGCCTGCCCAAGTGGTTATTTCACTAAATGCTTAGGTATCTCTTTCAAACCACAAGTATCAGTTGTGGTAGCTGCACCCTTTTAATTGTTTGGTTGCATGCAGAGTTTCATTAAGATTAAAATGAATACCATTTCCTTGGATAGAAGAGACTGCAGAGAGTGTGCAAAATGTGTGACATATTTGCTTGTCCACTGCAGAAATGGAGATCAGCTCCACTTCCCTGATTGAAGGTTATGAATAAAATCTCTCCTTCTCTAGTTATTTTATTACCTATGGTATTTTAAGACAGGATCAATGGGGAAGTTTTCTTCACTCGGATACTGAAAATTCATAATAATGGGCAGAAGAGCAAAACTTCCTGTAGGGTTGTATTTTGGGACAGGAAGAGCAGGGAAAGGGAGATCCCACTAATTTTCATTGCATGATTGCTTCCGTTCATAATATGACTTGTGCAAGCCCTACCTCTACTGTGAGGTGTTTCAATGGGGAATGCCAAAGGAGTTGATGGGGCATTTTAAGGGGTCAAGTTGAATTGGAGACAGAAAAGGAAGGGGATTCATTCCTGGAGAACAGAAGGATAGCGACACTGCTGGCTGGGGTTTGGGGGTTAAGAGCTTTAAGTGGCTGTGGGTTTCAGGTAGGAAAGGTGAATGTCAAACCAGTGCAATTTCATCAAAGGCTGGGACCACTTTAACTCCTGGCCAACCAGCTCCGCACCTGAAATAGGCACAAGGACAAGTCAAAATTGGGAATCAGGAAGCTGCCTGCCAATGTTAAAGATAGTCACGAGGCGTGGTGCCCATTGGTGTGGGGGTGGGAAGATGGGGGCAGTTTCGTAAGTGGAAAGGGAGTGAGTCTGAGCATCGTGGCACCACTTGCCTCATTAGGGAAGAATTCCAACTCTTCTCCCATGTCAGATTTCACTGAGAATGTCACCTCCTGTAGGCATCTGCTCAGCAATCTGTGATAATGCCTTGGGGTCCTTCTGACATCATCACACTTCTATTTACCTGTATTCACAAATCTCCCAGCTGAGTCAGGCTAACATCTCGGCCACCTAAATATCCGTCCTGGAGATAACCTGGAGTTAAAGAGAACGATGCAATAAATTACAGTACAATTGTGTTATCATGAGGCGGGGGGAATCACAGTTTCTCTTATGTGCATACTAACAGGTTAAATTTTTCTAGCATCAGTGAAGTCCTACTGCCAAAGCCAAAAGTGGGAGTTAATCCTCCACTATGAAGTGTAGGGACACTGGGACTGCATTCTTTTGTTGGCAGCCATTTAACAGACTGCTGTCAGGATTGTCATCCAAAGCTACTGTCCTCACCTGGTCACACTTGTGACTCCAGACTCCAGAATGTGGTTGGCTTTTAATTGGCTTCTGAAATGGCCTAGTACGCCACTCAGTTATAGTTATGATGGCAAAGGTAGGAGAGAGTTTGTTACATCAAGTAACTCATTTCCTGACTCCCCAAAACCTGCCAACCATCTTCAAGGCACATCTCCAGTGCATGATGGACCATTCCTCACTTGCTTGGATGAATGCGACTCCAACAACACTCAATAAGCTCAACATAATCTGCAACAAGGCAGCCCAATGGATGCACATACACCCTCTCTCCAACACCAGTAACAGCTGTGTGGAGCTGCTACAAGATGCATGACAGCAACTCACCAAGACACCTCCAACAGCATCTCCAAACCTACAAAATCTATGATCTCATAGGACAAGAGCTTCAGAAACATGGGTGTGGCTCCATTTTGAAAATTCCCCTCCAAGACACACATTATCCTGCTTTGGAGCTATATTGCAAGCTGGATCAAAATCCTGGAACCCTTCTTGGTAGCACTGGGTGCATTTACATTATAAGGACTGCAGTGGTTCAATGAAGAGAACTCATCACCTCCTTTTCAAGGGCAACTGAGGGATTGATAGTAGATGCTGACCTAGCCAACGACACTCATATCCCTTTAAAGAATTTTCAAAAATTAAGAAGCGTGCTCACCATTACTATCACTGGATAATTAGAGTTAGGAATTATATATTGGCTTTGCCAGTGGTATCCATATCTGTGAATGAACTTCTCAAATAAGACTGCTTTAAATAGCTACTTGGTATACACAAACTTTAACACTACTTAAAATAGATATGAAATTGAAGCTTTTCATCTTGTACTCATCAGACTGAAATGCAAGGAAACCAACTTCAGAAAGGGAATAACAATTTATACAGCATAAAAAGAGGGTACTGGATGGTTAGACTATGGTTAGCATAAATAAAAATGTAGCAACAACTGATAACTGTAGATTTGGCAACCAATCTAAGACTCGCTGACAATTTGTGCTCCGACTTCATGCCAATCATATTCCAACCAATCATCATAAAATTTTGTTCTCTTTAGTCAATTTGGGTTTCTTGTGTTTTCAGTCCTGATGGGTGTAAAATGAAAAGCTTCAACTTCCTGTCTCATTTTAACAATGCTAAAGGCTGTTTCATTGTTTGTACCAAAATAGCATAGAATGAAAGAGCTGAGCTCGATGGAAAAGCTCTAAAAACCTAATGTGATCTCACTAGAATATAACAGACTATCAGAGCTCAAAGGTGTTATAGAATCAGGCATTTCTACACTTATCATTAATACACTTTTGGTCATGTTAATTTTTCTCCATTCAATCAATAACTTGTTTTTTCACTCAAGTACACAATCTGGGGCAGTAGAAAATTTAAAGCTGTCCATACAAAGCTTGTGGGAGAAGCTGGATAGGCTGAATGCTGCATTCCTGTCACCACAGTCTTTTGCAAAAGCGTTAGATACTGCAAAAAGACAGCTGTTATCCTTTGAAATTAGAATAAAACAAAGGAGGAATTCCAATGCTTTTTGAAAGTAAAGGAATGTGGAAGATTCCATTCAACGTTTAGTCTTGTCCTCCAGTTATTTCACTCCTGTCAGCCTGCCAAGACAGCACACTCATGCATCTTTTATTATTCATTCATAATTGTTGCAAAGTTGGTGTGTGTAAAATTGTAAAATGGGGAAAGCATTGCGTGGTCTCTTTAAAAATGGTGTTCTTTGTTGTCTGTGCTTATAGTTAAAATGGATGTGTGGCAGCAACTTGAGTTTGCTCGTACATAGAGAGCCTGAATTGAAATACTTTGTATTGAAAGGCCAAGCAGCAGTTTTTATCAAAACAACAGTTTTTAAATTTAGCCAATCGATTTAAATCAGGCCCTCAGCTACTAAAACCTATTAAATTTAAATCTGATGATTTTGACAACCTAGGATCAATCCAATTGCAAACATATTGATAGGTCATCAAGGGTATAAACAGGGAGAGCACTTGGAAAATCACGGTAGAGCCAACTGCCATCTAATAAGAGATACCCGCTCTCAGTTCTTACGGAAAGCACCAAATAGTTTTCACGGTACCATAGCACACCATCTAAATTCCTGTTAGAAGAATCTACAGAGAAACATTTCTGACAGAAAGATCAAGGGAGAAGACTCAGTACGACGCATAAACTGGCTGTAATTTTGAGAAAATAAATCCAATGGGTTTATTATAGAGTCAAAGAGTGACAGAGATGTACAGCATGGAAACAGACCCTTCAGTCAAACTCGTCCATGCCAACCAGAAATTCATATACCTATCCAGATGCCTTTTAAATGTTGCAATTGTACTAGCCTCCACAACTTCTTGTGGTAGTCCATTCCACACACACACCACCCTCTGCATGAAAAAGTTTCCCTTAGGTCTCTTTTATATCTTTCCGCTCTCATGCTAAACCTATGCCCTCCAGTTCTGGACTCCCCATCCCAGGGAAAAGACCTTGTCTATTTACCCTATCCATGCGCTTCATGATTTAAAAAATTTCTATAAGGTCACCCCTCAGCCTTCAACACTCCAGGAAAAACAGCCCTAGCCTATTCAACCTCTCCCTCTAGCTCAAATCCTCCAATCCTGGCAACATCCTTGTAAATCTTTTCTGAACCCTTTCAAGTCTCACAACATCTTTCTGATAGGAAGGAGACCAGAATCGCATGGAATATTCCAACAACAGTGGCCTAACCAATTTCCTGTACAGCCACAACATGACCTCCCAAATCCTGTCTCAGGCTTGCTGCAGTTATCCAGCGAAGCCCAGTGCAGGCTGGAACAACAACACCTCATTTTGCACTTGGGGACCCTACAGCCTTCTGGACTCAATATTGAGTTCAATAACTCTAGGACTTGACCTCTCCCGTGTCCTTACTTCAACCCCAATGCAGGACCCTACAGCCTTCTGGACTCAATATTGAGTTCAATAACTCTAGGACTTGACCTCTCCCGTGTCCTTACTTCAACCCCAATGCATCAGGCCTTGTTATCACATGGTCTGCTATTACACACACAGTGCACTATTAGCCACCGCCAGTCCCCATTAATAGATAATGACCTTCCATGGCAGATTGTTATCCACTCCTTTGTCTGTCCAACTGTTCTTCTCTCTCTTTGGGCTCTATCTTCAGTTATCGTTTACTCCTTACCCCCTCCTCCCACCCTATTTTCTGCATATAAGTTCACATTTTCCGAGCTACCCTCAGCTCTGAGGAAGGGTCACTCAATTTGGAACATTAACTCTGATTTCTTTCCACAGATGCTACCAGACCTGCTGACCTTTTCTGGCAGTTTCTCATCCTTGTTCCTATATTTGAAGCCGCTCACTGACAAGGCCAACATACAGTTTGCCTTCTTTACTGCCTGCTGCTCCTTGAAACGTTCACTTTAACTCCTTGCATTGAAGCTGCCTGACCTGCTGAGTTTCTACAGTACTCTCTGCATTAGTTTCAAACAGCGCAAGCCTTTGGTGTACTCGTATCATCCCTGACATCGGATTAGTGGGTTCAAAGATTGAACCCATTCCATACTTTGTTTCTTGGGTGACATCCAGTATAATACTCAAGTCTGGCAGGTATATGACTAATGCCTCTGTCTGGTAGGAACTATGGGTTTCCATTAATTTCTGCTGAGTTGGATACTCTTAGGGCATTCTATCATCTATCATCAAAATAATTACAGCCATAAAAGTAGAATTCATTCCTGGGAATATTCCAGTTCGGTCCTCAAGCGCTTACATCTAGGAGAAATGGCCTGCTCAGAAGTAGAATCTCTGCCTAATCATTCCCTTCTAGAATTTGGGGTATAAGTGGAAAGTATGACTGCAAGATCAAGCCTTAACTTACACAGCGACATTGAAGGGCAATCTGATAAAGTGAAGGATGATACAGAAGTGTAATTTTTTCTCTCCCGTTATTAGCTGTATTATTCTACAGCTACACTTCCAGATGCTAGTGACTGGATAGTGATCAGAGAGCACTGGCTGAATTCACTATATTATTGCTGAAAGTAGTCCAGAGCAGGTATTATATCTTCCCCATCTGTACAGATCATTGATTATAAATAGTGGGCCCTAATACAAATGTCTGACCAGAAATCTGTTAAATTGGCTTGAGTAACATAACACGCACCACAGAAATAACTCATTATCTTTATAATTTTACATATTTGTAGATATTTTTATTCAACCAGTTCAGATGTGTCAGAACAGGCCTGTGGAGCAGGTGGGTCTTGAAACAGGGCCTTTTGACTCTTATATCTTTATATATTTATCAACTAAGCCAATACAATGGAATCAATCATTTTTAACCTTTAAAATTCTCTGAGAATTAAGGCTTCACAAAGAAGTAGAGACAAATATTTTCAAAGCCAATTTTTAAAAAATGTTTCCAGTGGACTAATTTAAAAATTGAGAATGTTCAGTGTTTTTGTTTTAAGAATCTACTGTTATATCTCAGGCGGCAATGAAATCGGTGGCAGTCTCATTCATTTGCTATAGCAACCTTGAAGATGCTGAAATGGATTCACTCATCTTAGATGAACCTGTTTTCCATCTGTATCTTGTTATCTGGTCGTTTAGACAAATGGAAGCAAAATTTACCCACACTGCTCTGCAAAAGTGAAACTGGTCTATACGTGACTGAGTTTGCATAGGGATTTCACTCTTGCTCAACAATATGAGTAAAGGCAATGACTATTGTTACAAAACAATTCACAGAAAACAGGTTCAATGCCTTTGCTAACAAATTTTACATTAACCACTGGTTTAAATAGTATTTATAAATCATATTTGCAAAGTGTTTTAGCTTATAACCCAGGATTGCATTACTGCCTTAAAGGGGTACAGAGGTATTTGAGAAAATTTTTCCCATTTGTTTCTTACCTACAAAAATGGCATCAATTGCATCTAAAAAATGGAGATTCTATGATTCCACAACAAAACATAACCTGAAAGAAACTTTTTAGACACTGTAACTTCAAATTTATTTACAGTGATCTGTTATCAGTTATGATGTTTTCCAGAGGATTTTTATCTTATTTAATTTTGCAGCAATGTGTGGCTTTGTTTTGCCAGTTCATTGGCATGATTGAAAGAGCATTCATGTATAAATAAGCTATGGTTCAAAGGAAACAGGAGGCATTTCCGCAGGGGTAAGTGTTGGGACCATAACTATTCACGTTATATGTTAATGATCTGGATGAAGGAACTATGGGCATTGACACTAAGGGAGCAGATGATGCAAAGGTAGATAGAGGGGCAGATAGTGTTGAGGAACCTGAGGATGCAATGAACATGGACAAGCTCAGACAGTGAGGAAAATAGTGGTAAATGGAATACAATTCGGGCAAATGTGAGGTTTTGCACATTGGTAGGAAGAATAAAGGCATAGACTATTTTATAAATGGAGAAAGGCTTTGGAAATCTGAAGCAAAAGTGACTTGGGAGTCCTAGTTCAGGATTATCTTAAGGTTATCATGTACTTCAGTTGGCAGTTAGGAAGGCAGTTGCAATATTAGGACTCATTTTGAGAGGGCTATATACAAAAGCAGGGATGAATTGCTGAGATCGTATAAGAATCTGGTCAGACTGTATTTGGAATATTGTGAGCAGTTTTGGGCCAACTATCTAGGAGGGCATGTGCTGGCTTTGGAGGGGGCCAGAGGAGCAGCTGAAGAATGATCCTGGCACATACTCAGAGTGAAGGGACCAACCCCATAGAATTGAGATATGAAGGAATTTCTTCAGCAAGAGGATGGTGAATCTGTGGAACTCATTTCCATGAAGGCTGTGGAGGCCAGGTCACTGGGTATATTTAAGGCACTGATAGATCGGTTCTTGATTAGTAAAGGGATCAAGGGTTATGGAATGAAGGCAGGAGAATAGATGTTGTGAAACGTATCAGCCAGGATTGAATGGCCTAACTCTGCTCCTATGGGCATATCTCTGACCACTTGCAATAGTCCTCATCTTTGTGCTTTATGTTTTAATTTCTCCAGTTTTCAACAACTTCCTTACAAATCTAACAACCTTTCTATCCACATGTTCTGTTTTATTGGGAGATGGTTCAACTGTGTTGGACTCGTAATCTACTTAAACCCTTCCACTTTTTTACATTTTCACATCCCTTCAAAACCTACTCCTTTGACTTCTCCAATAATTCTTGTCCACTTTCAACTCAGTGTTTCTTTTCATCTCTCTCAGGAAATGTTAATACTTGTTATCAATAAGATGTTATCTAAAAGTGAATTGTGTTGAGGCTGGCATAGAAAATGTTCAGAAATCCATTCATCTCTTTGTTTGGATATTGTGGAAATCAAAATGTGGCAACCCTTTAAATGGCTTTAACACACGGTTAAATGTCCAGTTAAATGTCCCAAACTGAGTTTAGGTTCATGATCAAAGTTTATTTATGTATGTATTTGCCCAGTGTGTTTTCTTACCCTCAGAGTGGTTTTTCCTAGTTGAAAATGTCCAGCAGCAGATTCTTGTGAATTTAAAAGCGATAAAGATTATTTCCTATCACTTACTGCTATGGATGTTTGCATATGGCATCAGACACACATTATCATGCACACAAAGATTGGATAAAATGAAGAAAAAACATACCGACTATGTATGTCATTTTGGTGCCTGTTACTGCAGCTCTGTAATTTTCCAAGATGAATTGATGCCTTTGCTGGAGTGGAGGCCTTTTAAAAGAGAGGATTCCCAGTAAGCTACAAAGCAACTAGTAGTTAAATCACCAGGTTGTTTTTTTTCTCAGGTAAACTCGACAGAGCTAAGGGTTGGTGGAGAATCCTTCTCCCACATTCAGGTTTATCTGAGCATGTGTAATTGGCATAAAACTGGTTTGATGACACCTTGGATAGTTTTCAGTTTATATCTTGCAAGATGTATCAAGAATAACTTCTGCTGTAATTTTTAACAAAAGGTAACAAATACAGCAGTTTTAATGTCATGACCTGTTTCAAGTTCATTGGACTTTCCTAAATAAGGGGGTAGATCAGGCCAATACGTGTTCTGTGTTGTGACCTTTCACACTTTGATAGTTTTGAGACAGCAAGGGCTTTTGTAATTAAATGACTATGCAATTGAAATTACCTTTTGGAGACTCTTCACGAAGGGGATCTGATAGTCTGGTGTCATTATTGCTAGATTAGTAATCCAGAGACTCAGATAATGTCCTGAGTCTGAAACACACCACAACAGAGAATGGACTTGGACTTCAATAAATATCTGGAATTAAGAGTCCAATGATGGCTTTGAAACAATCATTGATTATCAGGAAAAAAAACCCAGCTGCTTCACGACAGTCTTTTACGGAAGAAAATGTGTCATGCTTACATGGTCTGGCCTACATGTGACTCCAGACCCACAGAAATATGTAAAAAGGCATTTGATGTGCTTGCCTGCATTGGTCAGGGCATTGAGTACAGGAGTTGTGATGTCATGATGTGGGTGCCAAGAACATTGATTAGGCTACTTTCGAAATACTGCTATAGAAAAGATGTTGTTGAAAGGGTTCAGAAAAGATTTACAAGGATCTTGCTGGGTTTGAGCTATAGGGATAGGCTGAATAGGCTAGGACTATTTTCCCTTGAGCGTCAGAGGCTAAGGATTGATGTTAACGAGATTTATAAAATCATGAGGGCATGGATCGGGTGAATAGTCAAAGTCCTTCTCCCAGGGTAAGAGAGTCCAGAACTAGAGGGCATGGGTTTAAGATGAGAGGGGAAAGATTTAAAGGGAACCTAAGGGGCAACGTTTTCACACAGAGAGTAGCGCATGTATGAAATGAACTGCCAGAGGAGGTGGTAGAGGATGGTATGATTTTATTTAAAAGTCTTCTAGATGAGTGTATGAACAGAAAGCTTTAGAGGAATATGGGTCAAATGCTGTCAAATGGGACTAGATTAATTTAGGATATCTAGTCAGTATGGATGAGTTGGATCGAAGGGTTTGTTTCCATAGTGTTCAGCTCTTTGACTCTATAACTCTATGACTCTTAACCTGCCATCTGAAATGGTCTATTAAGCTACTCAGATGTATCAGTTGCTATGCAGTCTCAAAAATAAATGAAACCAAACAGACCACCAAGTTAACTGGGAGCAATGTAGACATGCCTAATCTGTAAGACTGTTGCTATAGTCTATCTATGAAGTATATGGATTATATATTACATTGTGTTTCATGCTGGATTGCAGTTTAAAATGCATCATTAAAGTTCTCCAATGGCAAATTTCACCAAGTTCCCACTGAACAGGAATTTAAAAGGACCAGGTATACTGCAGTCACAAGAGCAGACATGATTCACTTCCTGACACCGGTACCTCTGCTTTCAAGACATCATCATTGAATCCTTACAGTGTGAAAGCACTGACCCTCCTAAAGAGTATTTCCCGCCCCCCCAGATACACCCCATCCCTGTCACCCTGCATTTCCATGGCCAATCCACCTAACCTACACATCTTTGGACTGTGAGAGGAAACCAGATGGAAACCCATGCAGACATGGGGAGAACATGCATTTGAATTCTGTCCCACACAGACAGTTGCCCAAGGGTGGAATCGAACCCGGGTCCCTGGTGCTGTGAGGCGTCAGTGCTAACCACTCAACCAGCACACCATAAGTCATGAGACAGCTGGCATACACTCTTCTTGCCCAAATGAGTGCAATTCCAAAAACACAAGAAACTGCTCACCAGCCAGGACAAAGGAGCCAACTTGATCGGCACCAAATACACCGTTGTAAGGATTCACTCCCACCATCATTGGTGCACTGTGCCTGCAGTACACACCATCTCCAAGTTGGGTTACAGCAACTCACCAAAGTGTTTTTGCCAGCACCTCACAAAACCTGCAATTTACAGCCGTTAAACCATAGAAGTGATACAATGCAGAAGGGGACATTCGGCCCATCTTGTTCATGGCAACCCAAAAACACCCAGATGCCCTTTCTAATCTTGTCTTCCTACACATGGCCCATAGCCCTGCAGCTCGCAGCACTTAGGGTGCAGATCCAGGTACGTTTTAAAAGAGTTTGGGGTCTCTTTTGCCATCTAGAAGGACAAAAGAGGTGAATGGGATAGCCATCATTGCCAGGCTTCCCATTAAATTATACATCTCCTTGACTTGGAAATATCTTCAGAAGACAGATCATGAGACCCGAAACATTAACTCTGATTTCTCTCCACACGTGCTGTCAGATCTGCTAAGATTTTCCAACAATTTATTTTTTGTTTCTGATTTTCAGCATCTGCAGTTCTTTGGCATTAAAATCCTGGAACTCCCTCCTTAACAGTAATGGTTCAAGAAGATAACTCACCATCATCTTCTCAAGGTCAAGTAGGGAGAAGCAACAAATGATTCTTGTTGCTAATGCCTCTAACCCATGTATAAATTAATAAACTGTACAGATGTCAACATATTCATATTTGTGCACACTCACAAATGGACATATTTAGATTCAGACATGAGCACATATTCATCTGCACACATACACTTTCATTTATAGGCATGCATAGATAAACATATGTGTACAAAAACATACATGTGGCTCTTAGACATCTTTAATGTTTTTAATGCAATAATACTCAATGGATTCTTGAGTTCGTCACTGGAAAATAAGTACTTGACTGATTCATGTCCTTATTGTCAACATCAATAGGTCATGTGACTCAGTGGTCGCGTATCTATCTCTGGATGAACTCCCACCTGCCCCGGAGGTGGATCGTAACACGTCTGAGCATGTTGATTAAAAATATATTTTCTTCAAATACTCACAGGGCAGCTTCATCGTTGCCAGCTGCAGAGGAAATGTCTTTCTAACCACATCCTATCCTGGACAAACAGTTAAAGTTAAAGTTAACCACAGCTTGATTGACAGGCCTGCAACTGATGAGCCAACAGTTATCCTACACTTTGGACATTTGGACATGGAAGCAGCATCTGAAGATACCTAGAAAGATGTATAGGTGAATGTCCATATTCTTATTTGTTGAGAAACTTTTAATTTTAGATGCACCTCCTTTGCTTTTAGAAATTTGAATTCTGTCCCACTGGATAATGATCTTACTGGGATTTGCAAGGATTTGTGAGATCAAAGGGACATACCTGTTGTGAAAGCTGCAAAGGAAGTTTAATCCTTTTTGCACACATTCTTGAGCAGTCTCACAGAATCATACTAATTTTGTTAACAATCATTTTAAGCTTTCCTGATGGCTTACTGAGTAAAAAAGCCACCCAGTCAGGTACTAAGCACTTGAGTGAGAGGAAAGTCACAAATTCCATCCCCAGCTTCCGCTAACTTAACTAACTGAAGACACGTTGGGCTAGAGAGGGCAACAATGCACATGACAAAAGGTCAGGGTAGCGAGGATTGGGCTTCACTGTTAATGTTGTGCCCAGCTTGCCAACACTCGCAGCAATAGAGTGTGCACTCCGCTGCCTGGAAAGCTATTGGACTGAGAGGTTAGTCCACCTGTTCTAGAACATTCTAGATCTGTTCTGCCCAGAGAGTGAAGTCGAAGACCTGCTCATTAATCAGATTTGCCAGCATGGAACTGAATTGCCAACAGGGATCCCTTGGGATCCCTCCCACACAATCCCTCTCCCACCTCCCCCCAAGGACTGATAGGGCCGAAAACGGAATAGCACAATAAAACTTAGGAAAAGACTTTGTGTTTTCAATTCCAAACTGAATTTCAAGCTTATATCCTTTCTGGAACACAGAAGTCCCTTCATCAGCTCCAAAATAGGACCAAATAGGTTAGAGGAAGCTTTCTGATCCCTTTCCTCCCAGGGCAAGAAAAATATCTGTCAAAATCCAATGATAGAAAGGTACAACACTTACCACAACAAACGCTCTGTGGCTCCACTGGTTAAAATAAAAGATAGTTGGAAGTGAAAAAAATGCTTCAGGGACTTTTTGATGCTTTCATATTTCCATTAGATGATTCATAACATTAATTTAAGTGATCATCGTAATAACTTTAAGAAAAGCAACATGTTGAAACCTGTGCTAAAAGTTTCTAGTAATTGATTAGTACACACTGATCATACGCTGCAAGGATTTTCAATTCAGAGACAAATATGAACTGTTCATTGAAAAGCACATCGGAATCAAACAGGACTTCTTTCATTGTGCATGTGCAAATTATATCTTATTCTATCCCACTCCCCATGACAATCCTCTCCCAACCTGAAAGCAACAATTCACCATATGGTATGGTTCACCTGTTCCGACAATGTGTTTCATCCCAGAACCTGCAGCATTATTAACCAGTAGTTTGGCAGGGATGCCTCTGACCAAATAGATTTAGGGAACAGGCAATGATTACATGTTTATTGAGGGCAGTTGGGGGAGCATCTGACTGGGTGTAGACATTTTCTGATCAACCTGATCAGAGATGATATTACACAATTCTGGAAGCGGGTAGGACTTGGACCCTGGTCCCGAAGTGGGAAAGCACAATTAAAAGTTGCAGCATAACAATGGGAAGTGCAAAGTTTTGGAGTTAATTTTTTTTATGCCACAAGGGCTCTTAGAATTAAGATCTGTGCTGGAAATCAGAGAGAGAGAGAGAGCCAGAGAAAGAAAGAGAGAGAGAGAGAGAGAGAGAGTGTGCGTGTGTGTGTGAGAGTGACAGAGTGAGGCCTAGTGGTGTTGGAGTTATTTGTGTGTGCATTGGAATAAAACTGATGAGAAAAGCATTTGCCTGGGCACTGTCTAATCAGAATTTAATCCCTGTTTAACAAATAGGGCACTCCTCCTCTGCCCTACCTTCATTTTCAATAACTATCCTACAACATTTAATTTGCTTTAAATTTCAAGTCGCTGTCTTTGTACTAAAGAAACATTAATCACAGACACAGCCAATGATGATGTTATGACTTTATTAAAACATGCCCCACCAGGTAAAATGAATGACTTCTTGAGCGAACACGAGTACATGTTAATGCAGTAAGAGTCTTCATCTCCTCTTGCCTTCTGTCTGCCTCTCTGCCTCTTAGATTAGATTACTTACTTAGATTACTTACAGTGTGGAAACAGGCCCTTCAGCCCAACAAGTCCACACTGACCCGCCGAAACGCAACCCACCCAGACCCATTCCCCTTCATTTACCCCTTCACCTAACACTACAGGCAATTTAGCATGGCCAATTCACCTAACCTGCACATTTTGGACTGTGGGAGGAAACCGGAGCACCCAGAGGAAACCCACACAGAGAATGTGCAAACTCCACACAGACAATCGCCTGAGGTGGAAATTGAACCCGGGTCTCTGGCACTGTGCCACCGTGCTAAGAATGCCATGATTTACATCTTAAAATCTTGCCCTCTCTTTATCTTTCTTGTTTTGTTCCATTGACTTCTTTATCCTCAGAAGCCGATTGCGAGATCATGATCCTCATCTTCAAACTGTGCCAGTGGGCTGTCTTCTCTCCACTTCAATGATGTTCTTCAGAAGCACATTTCCCATCACAACTCCTGTTCCTCCAAAATTAGAAGCTCCTCAATCCTCATTCCATCAACTCCAGTATCTTTTACTGACAATGCCTCCATCCTCTCAAATTTGAAGGAGGTGAATGCTAAGATTGTTATAATATGCATCTTGTTCTGCCACATACCTTCAAACATGAAACTGACTAAGTACCACTGATGTGGGGAAGCACCATCTATTCCTTTTTAAAAATTGAGCCAATTAATCTTTGATTGTTTCAATGTCTGATCTGTGCTACACGTTTTTTTATTTGTTCAAGGAATTTGGGAATGGCTGATCAGGCCGGCATTTATTGCCCATCCTAACTGGCCCCTGAGAAGATGCTGATGAGCTGTTGTCTTAAGCCATTTCATTCCACGTGGTGTGGGTGTGTGCACAGTTCTGTGAGGAAAGGAGATCCAGGATTTTGCTCAAGTGCATTGAAGGATAGTTCCAAGTCAGGATAGTGAATACTTTAGAGGGGGAGTTTCAAGTGGTATGGCAACCAAGCCCCCGCTGCCCTTGTCCTTCTAGCTGGGAGAGGTTGTGGATTTTGGAGGTGCTGTTGATTTAGCTCATGTAGCTCATGAAGTGCAGTAGCTGCAAATAGCTTCAGCAATTCTATGCTGGAGAACAGCCAGGCTTTCTGCTGATGATTGCTGTCCCTCCATATAAGGTAGATATTGGCTCAAAACTAGTGTGGGCTTGACTATCTGACATCCTACATTTGATAACTGGCAGCCATTCACTGTCTGCGTTCAATACAAAGGAATCTAACTTCAGCATGTTATCAGAATGCTCCTAGCCACAATGCCAACCTGATTAATGATCCAACCTGATGTGCCTTCTTCAGAAGAAAGAGAAAGCATTGACAATGAAGCAAACAAACACCTTCCAATTTGCTTTAGAGAAATGACCTGTTATACTGTAAATTCACAATAAACCAAGCTCATCTCCTAAGCAAATGCTCCATAGTCACAGAATTGGAATGGAGCTGGGTTTAACTTGTTTTTTTTTAAAGGCCATAGGTACAGCCTGTGAAAATATAGAGATGAATTTTACCGCAAATCGGCTGCATGTCAACTTCAGAGAATTTCTGGGAGGGTTTCTCCCATGTGCTCCAGTGAGTCATCTCATGTGAGGGGTCAGTTAGCTCAGGTTGCCAGAGTGCCATAGAGTGACCCCAACAGCGCAGGTTAAATTCCCACACTGGCTGAGGTTACCAGAAAGGATTCTCCTTCTCAAACTCTCCCCTCACCTGAGGAGTGATGACACACAGGTTAAACTAACACCAGTCATTAATGAGAGAGTAGTCTTATGATCTGATTGAACTATGGTGACGTTGTCATTTCATGCAAATCTCCACTGCTTGCTTCCATTTGTATGCACCACACTCCTGTAGCACTGCACACACACTGTCAGTTTCTCATCAGCGACAGAAATACTCAACTCTGACAGAATCTTCTGGATTCATACCTGGAATTAGATTAGATTACATTACATTACAGTGTGGAAACAGGCCCTTCGGCCCAACAAGTCCACACCAACCCGCCGAAGCGAAACCCACCCATACCCCTACATTTACCCCTTACCTAACACTACGGGCAATTTAGCATGGCCAATTCACCTGACCCTGCACATCTTTGGACTGTGGGAGGAAACCGGAGCACCCGGAGGAAACCCACGCAGACACGGGGAGAACGTGCAAACTCCACACAGTCAGTCGCCTGAGGCGGGAATTGAACCTGGGTCTCAGGCGCTGTGAGGCACCTCTAGCATCATATGTAAAACGGAGTTGTGCGCCATGTCAAACATTACCAGCCATGAATAGGTTTTCCACAGTTGTGGGTGGAAAATTCATCAGAAAAGCTTCTGAGATCGTAAATGTGGCATGGGTGGCACTTCATTAAAAACAGAATCTCACATTGGTCAATTTATTGACTCTTTACGTGATCGCCCATCTGTTTAACTGGCCTGTAACAGCAGCGATTTACTGCAAATCAGCTGCATGTCAACTTCATGAAGGTGCACAGGTTACCCTTCCTTAGCACAGTACCAAGATAGAAAGAGTGCTACTCTTTTCCTAATGCCCACTAGGGTAGTGTAACATCCTCAATATGTGAGCATCACAGGTCAGAAAGCCTTCAACAATGGAAAACTTTAACTTTCATTGATCAACAGGAAAAGTGGAGAAAATCCAAACAAAAAAGTTACATTTGCTTCGGGGAACAAACAGGGATTGCTTGCCTTCTGAGCAACATCAAACTGACAGTCAGTAAATAATCACTGCACCAGCTCAGATCAGTGAAGTCTTGTTGGGCTTTTGCCATCTGATGCTGTACAGCTCTATCATGCTGAAGGTGATGTTCCTTATCTTCCATCTCCTCAACTTGCTCCTCGAGAGACAGGTCCCAGCTCTCCTGTTTCCCAGGCAAACAGCACTTGAAATAAAGGAGGAACCTGAAAGTTATCAAAGGTAAAGGTATTGTAACAGCTTCCAGCATATTTGGCATAGACGTCGAAGAGGATCATAGATATCTTGTACATTCAGTGAATGGAAACATTTCTATTGATGAAGTCTGCCACATTATGATTGGGAGTAAACCAGAAACTACTACTTCAAAGGCTCCATTTTTTAATCTTCTGCCTAACCTCTCAAATTCACTCTGTACTGCTTTAATCTTTTGCCTAAGAAATGGCATTCCTATCAATGTGTACAATAATTTCTGGCTTCTCAATTTCATCTTTAACAAAATGCTTGAAACATTTAGAGATGTCCTTAATCCTAGCACCAGGAAAGTAACAAACTATCCTAAATTTACGCACACTGCCACGGAATCTCCTGTTTAATGCCCCTGACAGGAATGTTGCCTATAACAATAATTCTAACAAATCTTGTCAAACACTGCTTAACATAACAATCATTCCAAGTATCCAATAACTTACTGGCCCTTCCATTTTCCTCAGAGAGATATTCCCTTCAACAGTTCCAAAAACTGAATAACTACTGGAGACCATTGAACTACCTTCTTACCTTTCCCAACCATCTGACTGATCCTGCTGTGTAATAACTTTACAGCGCCTGGGATCCTGGTTCAATTCCCACCTCGGGCGACTGTCTGTGTGGAGTTTGCACATTCTCCCTGTGTCTGCGTGGGTTTCCTGCGGGTGCTCCGGTCTCCTCCCACAGTCCAAAGATGTGCAGGTTAGGTGAATTGGCCATGCTAAATTTCCCATAGTGTTAGGTGCATCAGTCGGGGGTAAATGTAGGGGAATGGGTCTGGGTGGGTTGCTTTTCGGAGGGTCGGTGTGGACTTGTTGGGCCGAAGAGCTTGTTTCCACACTGTAGGGAATCTAACCTAAATCTACTAGTCATCTCACTCTGCACCTTATAACATTAAGCCTAAAAAAGAATGTTTCAGCACTTTATACAAAAAATAAAATATTTTTCATTGCCTCCAGAAAATAATGTTAAAATGAAAGAAATTAAAAATATATATATCAAACAAAAAAATTAAATTAAATCTACCATTTAGCTGATTCACAAATAAAAAATGTCTCCTCTTCAATAAATTCCTCAAAGAAAAATAATTTTCTCCAGAGCCGACCACATGTAGGACTCTGAAATGAAAACACAATTTCTTATTGTAAAAAACTGTTCAGTTTTTCAAAACAAAAACCTTTGTAAATGTAAAAAAACCCTTCTAAAACGCATATAGACTTTTTTTTTAACTTCTGAGTTAAGAAGAAAAAAAATCCTCAGTGGTTCACTGCAGACCTGGGGGTGGTGATGGCCTAGTAGTATTGTTGTAGGACTATTAATTCAGCAACCTAGATAATGTTCTGGGGACCTGGGTTCAAATCCTACCATGGCAGATGGTGGACTTTGAATTCAATAGGAATTAAGAGTTTAATGATGACCACAAATCAATTGTCAGGAGAAATCCATCTGGTTCACTCATATCCCTTAGGGAAGAAAACTGCCATCCTAACATGTGACTCCAGACCCACAGCAATGTGGTTGACTCTTAACTACCCTCTGGGCAATTAGGGATGGACAATAAATGCTGCCTAACCAGCAATGCCCTCATCCCATGAATGAATAAAAGCAGCACTGAAAAGTCTGTTTGAAAAAAAAATTGCAATTTTAAATTTTTTTAATGTTAATGCAACAAAACGGAAAAAAAACTTATATTAGTAAAATATAATGATTGTACTAACTGTAAAAAAACTTAATAAACCTTTAACTAAGCCTGCAATCCCAGGAACAGCTGCAAGATCCACGCTGTCATCTGTGCACATGAGCCACCATCTTTGACCCACAATGCCGTGAGGGAGAGAGTTCCAAGATTTTGTCCCAGTGATAATGAAGGAACGGTGATATATTTCCTAGTCGTGATGGTGAGTGTCTTGGAGGGGAACGTGCAGGTGATGATGTTCCCATTTATTTGCTGCCCCTGACTTTCTAGATGGAAGTGTTTGTCGGTTTAGAAGGTGCTGTCTGAGGATCTTTGGTGAATTTCTGCAGTGCACCTTCTAGATAGTACACACTGCTACTACTGAGCACCAGTGGCGGACGGAATGAATGCTTGTGAATATAGTGCCACACAAGTGGGTTGCTTTATCCTGAATGGTGTCAAGCTTCTTGAGTGTTGTTGGAGCTGCACCCATCCAAGATAGTGGGGACTATTCCATCACAATCTTGACATGTCTTGTCAATGATAGAAGCCTTTGGAGAGTTAGGAGGTGAGTTACTCCCCACAGTATTTCTAGCCTCTGATCTGCTCATGTAGGCACTATGTTTGTGTGGCGAGTCCAGTTGAATTTCTAGTCAATGGTAATCCCACCCCCAGGATATTGATAGTGGGGGATTCAGTGATGGTAACACCATTGATTGTCAATGGTCAGACTGTCTCTTATTGGTCATTGCCTGGCATTTGTGTGGCACAACTGTTACTTGCCATTTGTCAGCACAAGCCAGATTATTGACCAGATCCTGTTGCATTTGAACATAGATTGGTTCAGTATTCGTGGAGCTGTGAATGGTGCTGAATGTTGTGCAACCTTTATCAAACATTCCCATTTCTGACCTTAAGATGAAGGGATGAAGCAGCTGCAGTTGGTTGGGCCTCGGAAACTGAGGAACTCCTGCAGAGATGACCTGGAGCTGATATGACTGACCTCTAGTAACCACAACCATCTTCCTATGTGTCAGGTATGATTCCAAACCCAGAGTCATAGAGATGTACAGTATGGAAACAGACCCTTTGATTCAACTCATCCATGCCAACCAGACATCCTAAACTAATCTAGTCCCATTTTCCAGCACTTAGCCCATATCCCTCTAAACCCTTCCTATTCATATACCCATCCAGATGCCTTTTAAATATTGCAATTGTACCAGCCTCCACCACTTCCTCTGGCAGCTCATTTCATACATGCACCACCCTCTGCATGAAAACATTGCCCCTTATCTCCCATTTAAATCTTTTCCCTCTCACACTAAATCTACACCCTCTGGTTTTGGACTCCCCTGCCTTTTGGGAAAAGATCTTGTCTTTATATCCCATCCATGCCCCCCATGGTTTTATAAACCTCTATAAAGTAACACCTCAGCCTCCAACGCTCCAGGGAAAATAGCCCCAGTCTATTTAGCTTCTCCCTATGCCTCAAACCCTCAATGTTGGCAACATCTTTGTAAATCTTTTCTGAACCATTTCAAGTTTCACAACATCATTCCTATCGCAGGAAGACCAGGATTGAGTGCAGTATTCCAAAAACGGTCCAGCCAATGTTCTGTACAGCTGCAATCTTGTCTTCCAAATCTTATACTCAATGCACTGAACAATGCAGGCAAGCATACCAAACACCTTCTTCATCACCCTGTCAACCTGCGGGTTTGCCCCTTTATACCCACTGGTTCCAGTTTTGCTAGAGCTACTTGATGCCACACTTGGTTGAATGCAGTCTTAATGTCAAAGGCTGTCACTCTCACCTCCCCTCTGGAATTCAGCCCTTTTGTCCATGATTGAACCCAAAGCTGTAATGAGGGCAGGAGCTGAGTGGCCCTGACAGAATCTAAACTGGGTGTCACTGTATAGGTTATTACTGGGCAGTGCTGCTTGATAGTACTGTTGATGACACAATCCATCACTTTACCGATGATTGACTGTAGACTGATGGGGCAGCAGTTGGCTGGGTTGCATTTGCCCTGCTTTTTTTTAAGCACATACCTGAGTAATTTTCCATGTAGTCAGTTAGATGCCAGCTTGGCTAGAGGAGTGGCACATTCTGGAACACAAGTTTTCAGTAATATAGAATTTGGAAACGTACAGCACAGGAACAGGCCTTTTGGCCCACGAAGTTGAGCTGAGGATTATTCCTAATCTAAAATAAAATAACCTAACCTACGCACCCCTCAATTCACTGCTGTCCATGTGCATGTCCAGCAATCAGTTAAATGTCCCTAATGACTCTGTTTCCACCACGACCACTGACAACGCATTCCATGCATTCACAACTCTCTGCATAATATTGCCAGAATATTGCCAGGACTCATAGCCTTTGCAGTATCCAGTGTCTCCAACAGTTTTTTGATATCATGTGGAGTGAACTGACTGGGCTGAAGACTGTTATCTGAAACCCTGGGACCACTGGAGGAGGCCGACATGGATCATCCTCTCAGCACTTCTGGCTGAAGTTTGCTGCGAATGTTTCAGCATTATCTTTTACACTGATGCTCTGGATTCTTCCATCATTGAGAAATGGGATCTTTGTGGAGCCTCCTCCTCCAGTGAATTGTTTAATTGTCCACCACCATTCATGACTGGATGTGGCAGGACTGCAGAGCTTAGGTCAGATTCATTGATTGCGGGATCAACTAGCTCTGTGTACCACTTGCGGATTATGCTGTTTGGCATGCAAGTAGTCCTATTTGGTAGCTTCACCAGGCTGACACCTCATCTTCAAGTGTGCCTGGTGCTGCTCCAAGTATGCCTTCCTGCACTCTCCATTGAACCAGGGTTGATCCCCTGGCTTAATGGTAATATTTGAGTCAGAGAGATGCCAGACCATGAGGTTGCAGATTGTTTTGGATGACAATTCTGCTGCTGTTGATGGCCCACAGCACCTCATGGATGCCCAGTCTTGATTTGCTAGGTCCATTCAAAGTCTGAAAAATGTGGTGCTGGAAAAGCACAGCAGTTCAGACAGCGTCCGAAGAGCAGGACAATCAACGTTTTGGGCATAAGCACTTCATCAGGAATGGGGGGAAGGGGAGGTGATGGGGGCTCAGCTATAAGTAGGAGGGTGTAGGTGGGACAAGGTAGCTGGGAAGGCAATAGGTTTTTTTTAGATTAGACTCTCTACATGTGGAGGTAAAAAGGGCTTTTGCCCGAAACGTCGATTTTGCCTGTCCTCGGATGCTGCCTGAATTGCTGTGCTCTTCCAGCACCACTGATCCAGAATCTCTACATGTGGAAACAGGCCCATCGGCCCAACAAGTCCACACCGGCCTCTGAAGAAAAATCCACCCAGACCCATTCCTCTATCCTATATTTACTCCTGACTAATGCAGCTAACACTGTGGGCAATTTAGCATGGCCAATTCACCTGATCTGCACATCTTTGGATTGTGAGGGGAAACCGGAGCACCAGAGGAAACCCACACAGACACAGGGAGAATGTGCAAACTCCACACGGACAGGTGGGAATCAAACCCAAGACCCTGGTGCTGTGAGGCAGCAGTGCTAACCACTGAGCCACCATGCTGTGATGCTGGTGGGGGCTGATGGTGATAGGTCGGAGGGGAGGGTGGAGCTGATAGATGGAAAGGAAGATGGACAGGCAAGGACAGTTCAAGAGGGCAGTGCCAAGTTGGAGGGTTGGATCAGGGATGAGGTGGGGGAAGAGGAGATGAGGAAACTAGTGAAATCGATGTTGATGCGTATGGTTAAAGGGTCCCAGTGCGGAAAATGAGGCGTTCCTCCTTCAGGCATCAAATGGCTAGGATTTAGCGATGGAGGAGGCCCAGCACTTGCATGTCCTTGGTGGAGTGGGGGGGGGGGGGAGTTGAAGTGGTCAACCACAGGGCGGTGGGATTGTTTGGTGTGTGTTGTGTCCCAGAGATGTTCCCTGAAACATTCTGCAAGTTGATGTTCTGTTCATCAACTTCACTAATACCTTCCACCCTGACCTCACATTCACCTGGACCACCTTGGACAGCTCCCTCCCCTTCCTGGATCTTTCTATCTCCATTTCTGGTGACCAACTCAACAAGGACATTGACTTCAAATTCATTGACTCCCACAGCTACCGAACTATACCTCCTTCCACCACCCTTCCTGTAAAAACAAAATCCCTTACTCCCAATTCCTCTGTCTCCACTGCATCTGCTCCCTGTTCATCCCAGATGGCCTCCTATTTCAAGAACTGCAATGTTCCCTTTCATGTGGTCAACAATGCTCTCCTCCACTTTCTGCACCTTCGCTCTCGAACCCCACCCCTCCAACCGCAACGAGGACAGAACCTCTCACCTTCCACCCCACTAATCTCTGGATATAAAGCATTATCCTCCGCCATTTCTGCCACCACCAGAGATATATTTCCCTCCCCATCCCTATCGGCATTCCACAGGACCATTCCCACCATGACTCCCTTGTTACGTGCTTCCCCCCCACCAACCCACCCTCCACAACAGCACCTACCCCTGCCACTGCAAGAGATGTACAATTTGTGCCCACACCTCTCCCCTCACCTCTGTCCAAAGCCCCAAAGGATCCTTCACATTCAGCAGAGACTATCCTACATCTCCAGACATGTCATCTATTGCGTCCGTTGCTCTCAATGTGGTGTCCTCTACATTGGGGAGACAGGACATCAACTCGCTGAATGTTTCAGGGATCATCTCCAGGGCACACGCACACCAAACAACCTCACCGCCCTGTGGCAGAACACTTCAACTCCCCTCCCACTGTGCCAAATTCATGCAATTCCTAGCCACCCAACACCTGGAGGAAGAACGCCTCATCTTCCACCTAAGGACCATCCAACCACATGCATCAACAGCGATTTCACCAGTTACCTCAACTCCCCTCCCCCCACTTCATCCCAGACCCAACCCTCCAACTCGGCACTGACCTCTTGAAGTGTCCTACTTGTCCAACTTCCTTTCCACCTAT